>NC_069503.1:1092661789-1093261789 GCF_027579735.1 Bombina bombina
ATATAATCGCATTTTGGGGTGAAATGGTGGCATGAAATATACTAAATGGGCCTAGATCAATACTCGGTTATCTACTAAAATAAATTTATACATGTAAAGTGTTATTTAGGGTTTCCTGACCGATATCAGTGTTACAATTTTACTTTTTTTTTTTTTTAAATGGTTTTGAAATAGCAAAGTGCTACTTGTACTTATTGCCCTATAACTTGCAAAAAGCAAAGAACATGTAAACATTGGGTATTTCTAAACTCAAAATTTAGAAACTATTTAGCATGGGTGTTTTGTGGTGGTTGTAGATGCCTAAGAGATTTTGGGGCTCAAAGTTAGAAAAAGTGTGTTGTTTTCATTTTTTTCATCATATTTTTTTTTTAAAAAAACGGTATATAATATGTGTGGGTACAGTATATGAGTAAGAGGAAAATTACAGCTAAACACAAACATTGCAGCAATGTAACAACAGCCCTGGTCCTTAACGGTAACAAAATAAAAAAATGGTCTGGTCCCTAAGGGGTTAATCACAGTTTTGTAAGGAAGGAGTGTTATCAGCCCCTCACTTTTTCTCTCCCTATTGTAGTCTTTCTGAATCATGAAAGAAAAAAATCTGGGCTTAATATCATAAGCAAATATTCTGTATCATGGGGGGCTATTTCAAATGTTCTATATATTCAGTTATATATATATAATGATTCTCATCTGTTGCTTGCCAGTTGTATGTATTGGGTACTTGTAAAGCACGGCTAATCACCCGTAAGTGTCTAAAAGGCCCTACTCATTTTATCGACCTCGGAAGGATGAAAGGCTGAGTGGACCTCGCCGGGGATCGAACCTGTAACCCATGGATTGCTACAGAGCTCAGCCACAGTGCCTTAGCATGCTGAGCTATCTGTCTGGCAGTTGTGAATCATAATGAAGTAAACTATTATTGTTTATAATAAAACACAGAACTACATAAAGAACTCCACTACTTGTGTATGATTAACTAAGCTCAAGCTCAATTAAGCACTGAAGTTATCTCCAACATAAATTTTACTGCACACCCCCACAGAAGACTATGGGGGAGTGCCAAATAATAACTTTGAAATTGTAATATGGGTTTTAAAATATAAAATTGGTTGAGCTTGCGCGATGTTAATGCAAAATAGTGCTAATAGTTTTATGTTCCAATTGTAATCTTGATTTTTATTTTCATATGTACACCTCCACATGTGCTTTAATGGGATACTAAACCCATTTTTTTTCCTTTAATGATTCAGATAGAGCATGCAATTTTAAGCAACTTTCTTATTTACGCCTAGAGTCATTTTTTCTTCGTTCTCTTACTATCTTTATTTGAAAAGAACAAATGCAAAGCTTAGGGAGCCAGCCCTTTTTTGGTTCAGAACCTGGGTAGCGTTTGCTGATTGGTGGCTAAATGTAGCCACCAATAAGCAAGCTCTATCTAGGATGCTGAACCTAAAATAGGCCGTCTCCTAAACTTAACATTCCTGCTTTTCAAATAAAGATAGCAAGAAAATGAAGAAAATTTGATAATAGAAGTAAATTAGAAAGTTGCTTAAAATTACATGCTCTATCTAAAACATGAAAGAACATTTTTTTGGTTTAGTATCCCTTTATTTTGTCATCCAGATATATAGAGCATACCTCTAAGTAAGGTTTCAATGAAGTGCTAAATAACTCCTACAATGTATGGAGTCACAGTTACAGATATAAAATAGAATGTCAGAATATGAGTCACATCTTTTTTTTAATCAAATGTGTTTAATCAATTTTTGTATTTCAATTTATATAACTAGCTAAATCATGATAATCTTGACACATCTTTAGCATTTAAGTGGAGTCTGTTTTATTAATAATTGACTTAAAATGTCATATCTATTAATGCATTTCATATTTTTTAAATACCAGAGCCACAGCTTAAGATGGCCCATTTTTGAATACTCACTGAAAGAATAAATGAAGGTCTGAAACAGATAATGAATTATGTGCACAGCTTTGTACTCCTACTAAAATTGTTAAATTCATCTCTGAAGTTTTCCTGCAGAGTTCAAACTTTTGAAAACCTTATGTGAGCACAGTTTGATTTCCATTTAAATTTACAGCTGGATACAATTAAAAGTCAACATTTTTAGATAGTAGAAATAGAATTACACGTTCTAGTAGATGTCTCAAAAGTACATGAAACCCAACAGTTTTCTTTCATCATTCAGATAGAGCATGCAATTTTAAACAACATTACAATTTACTTCTTTTATCTCATTTAGATCATTTATAGAAGTAAATTGGAAAGTTATTTAAAACTGAATGCTCTATCTCAGTTATGAAAGACATTTTTTGGGTCTCATGTCCCCTTAAAGGGACAGTCTACACCAGAATTTTTATTGTTTAAAAAGATAGATAATCCGTTTATTACCCATTTCCAAGTTTTGCATAACCAACACAGTTATAGAAATACACTTTTTACCTAAGTGATTACCTTGTATCTAAGCCACTGCAAACTGCCCCCTTATTTTAGTTCTTTTGACAGACATCCATTTTAGCCAATCAGAGCTGGCTCACCTGAACTCCAAGTGCTTGAGCACAGTGTTATCTATATGACACACATGAACTAACACCCTCTAGTGGTGAAAAACTGTTGAAATGCACTGAGAGAAGAGGCGGCTTTCAAGGGTTTAGAAATTAGCATATGAACCTCCTAGGTTTAGCTTTCACCTAATACCAAGAGAACAAAGCAAAATTGGTGATAAATGTAAATTGGAAAATTGTTTAAAATGACATTCTCTATCTGAATCATGAAAGTTTATTTTGTACTAGACTGTCCCTTTAAGTACACCTTGGATTTCTTTTAAAGAGAACAATCAAATTATATATTTGATATTTCAACAGCTTTATGACAATATACATGTATAAGTTGTGCTTTTATTGTTTGTCTTTTTTCCATGTGTTTAACTAAAAACTGAAAACATTTTATTTATGTTCCATTGGTATGTTTATATATATTATCATGTGGGAAAGATATAGACTAAATCAAAATAATTGAAGAATCGATGTAGAGTATTTCATGTTGTTTATACGTTTCTGGCCACTGTAAAATTGCCCAAAAATCTATTTTCTAGAGATTTTTTTGAGAAGTTGATTGTTTTGTCTATCTAGTAAAACAGCATGGATACGATTTCTCAGAGTCTCCAAATATTAGATCGGTCAAAGAAACACATGTTTAATGATGTAAACTTTATAGGCTTAAACAATTGTCTTCAATCATCAGAAATAAATGATTGTAAGTAGGATTCTAATTATAACAAAGAGAATATAGAAATATCAGTGACAAAAAGCAGAATTAAATTTTCACCCACATGCACAAAAAAGGAAGGCTTTCCACAAGATGTTGGAATGTGTCTGGGGCATTTTGTGCCTGATTAACCAAAATAGCATTTCTGGCGTCAGGCACTAAAATTCCTTCCTCCACCAACATTTACAGTAGGCACTATGCATTCCAGTAGGTAGCATTTTCCTGGCATCTGCCATACCCAGATTCTTCCATAAGACTTCCAGATAGTAAAGTTTGATTCATCACCTCAGAGAACACATTTCCACTGCCATTGGTGGAACTCTTTACACCACTCTGACACTTGGTATTGCACATGCACTCCCTAGCCTTGTAATATTTGCCTAGGCAACAATGTACTATTGAATAAGACCCGTAGGCTGTTGTTCATATTCTTGAAATGTGATGTAAAATATTTCATTGACACAAGAAAACAATTTGAGCAAGTGGACTCCGGACAACCCTAGAGTTACATATTGATAACGTTTAAGCTCAGCATTGTAAGGCTATCAAATAATCTCCTATTCCCTTATGTAGCATATAAATGTTAAAATCTATAAAATGGGAATGTTAAAAAAGTAACATAATATAACATAATATTAATTCAGGACCTTTGGTGTTTAAAGGCAATTTGAACAATATTTATAATAAAGAAACAACATAAGCTATAATCAAGAATGTTTGTAATATATGTAACTTGTAATTTCATTCTGTTAGCTACTTCACAGAAAGATCTTTCTATTTCTTTGATAAATACTCTGTATTCCTGTTATATATAGAACATGGCTGTAGCCCATTCCTTTTCAGATAAGAATTCTTTATTTTTACATTCTGAACAGAAGCATTTTATATGAACAAAGGTCACATTACAAATGACGCTATTTATAGGATACAATTTATAAAATATATGTCATTGGAAAATTAGAAAGCTGGTGAATAAACATGTTTCTAAGCAAACAAACAAATGAATAAATAAAAATGGAGAAACATTTACATGAAATAGTATACGCTTGAACCAAACTTAGATAAGTAACATTTTCAGAAGCATTATCCAAAATCAAAAATAACCTGCATTACTTATGTCTAAGAACATGAGATAGCATAGTCAGGAAGCCAGTGTCTTCCTAGAATGTTAGTCTGGTTAAAAATGTATGACTACGGAAATCTATAAGGAAATAAATAGCTTAATGCAGTATCCACTTGAAGTCTAGATGTCAGAAAAATTGTATAATGCACTGCATACAGATTGTAAGCAAATGCCATTGTCAGTATGAGGATTATGGGATAAGCTTCTAAGATTTGCATGACTGTTGTCTTTACTGTATCTGAAATATTCAGTAACGAAGAAACAATTTCATACTGCTCTGAAAGAGAGATTTATTTCTGTCTTGCATTGCATTAGTCACAATAAATTACTTTTTGTTCCTGTTAAAATGATGGCACATCCGCACAACAAAATTGGAAGGATGCAGGTCTGTTGTTGTAGTCGTATAAAGTAATACAAAAGATGATTGGCTTCCTTGTTTATTAGGCAGGCCTTTTTGTCTATGATAAAGAAGATAATGTATTATAATGTAACAGCTCTGAATTGCTGATGTTAATAATACCAGCTCATTGTAATTGTCTAAAGTGTTAGAGAGAGAGTTAGTTTTATTAATGTAATCCTAGCCAATAGTGTTACTATGCTATCTACTATTCAATCACTGAATAATGCTATGCCATGAGAAAAAATATAAACTATTATTACATTTTAAAAAAGCATTGATGCTAGAGTTTAATCCATAAGTACCAATATTTTTTCCAATTTCTACAAAACTAGTGTAGCTAAAGAATACCTACAAATAGATACATTGGCCTCTATTTATCACAGGTCTTGCGGACCTGATCCAACAGTGCGGATCAGGTCCGCAAGACCTCGCTGAATGCGGAGAGCAATACGCTCTCCGTATTCAGCATTGCACCAGCAGCTGCAACGCCGCCCCCTGCAGACTTGCGGCCAATGGGCCACCAGCAGGGGGTGTCAATCAACCCGATCGTACTTGATCGGGTTGAATTGTGGCGATGTCTGTCCGCCTGCTCAAGGCAGGCGGACAGGGTTATGGAGCAGTGGTCTTTTTGACCGCTGCTTCATAACTGCTGTTTTTGGCGAGCCTGAAGGTTCGCCAGAAACACGGGGCATCAAGCTCCATACGAAGCTTGATAGATAGGCCCCATTATGTTGTTCTGATTTTAGGAATACCCTATATATCTATGTTATCAATTGACAGCAAATATAGGCCTAATAAAACATAATGGAATTATTGGTTTAAAGGGATAGTAAAGTCCAAATTAAACTTTCATTAGGGCATGTAATTTTAAACAAACTTTCTTATTAACTTTTATCATCAAATTTGCTTTATTCTCTTGGTATTTTTAGTTGAAAGATAAACCTAGGTAGGCTCATATGCTAATTTCTATGCCCTTGAAGGCCGCCTCTAATCTGAATGCATTTGACAGGTTTTTTTTTACAGCTAGAGGGCGTTAGTTCACGTGTTTCATATAAATAACATTCACCTAGATTACGAGTTGTGTTACGGTTTCAACACTGAAAAAATGTCAATTTCAGTGTAAAAACCGTAACGCAGCCATTACGAGTCATGTCGGTAGCTATACCGCAAGCATTTTAGCCTGTAATGCAACGTCAATCCCGCACTAAAAAAAATGACGTTTTTGCGTGGGATTTCCATAGCACCGGTATTACAGGTTTTGTGGTGAGGCTAAAATGTTTACGTTCCAGCCTATACCGACCCGATCCATTAGCTTTTACAGTTAATATTTGCAGATCTCTAACTGATACCTCCCAAATCAGCTCTCTTCTCTACTTCCCCCCCACTGGTCACCACTATCTTAGGTACTAATAGCCAGTCTGCCAGTATGCAGTTTATGGTTTTTCTAATACATTGTGTAGTTTAGGGATCCTCCCACCTAAATGATCCACCCCAAACAGTCTCTAACCTTCCCCCCCTCACAATGTACTCCTCCATCTTTGTTACGGCTGCCAGTCTGCAAGTATGCAGTTTATGGCTTTTCTGATATATTGTGTAGTGTAGGGATACTCCAATCTCCATGATCCACCCAAATACTCTCTAATCCCCCTCCAAATGTCCCCCCCCCCATCTTTTTTACTGGCAGCCAGTCTGCCAGTTACAAATTAGATTTTATTTATTTATTATTTTTTTCTGCAATGTAGGATCACCTTCACCCTCCCCACCTCCCCCTGCAAGCAATCATCTATCTTTTTCCTGTAGTTTAGGGACTCGCCTCCCCTTCCTAGCCATAATATTTTCTGTAGTGTAGAAATCTATCCCTCCCACATTAGGCTGCCTACCTACCTCCCTCCTTCCCTCTCACAGCTCCCATCAGCACCACCACAACATTATTAGAGACAGTGACACTGTCTATACTGATTAGCAATCTGGCTTTATATGGTAAGGAACGAAACTGAAAGTGGGGCTGAAACCGCTGGGCAAAGTGCTGTGTGATGTAGTACCTACGTCAAAGGTTAAACGAATACAGGTCACGATGGTCATGACGAGAATGGCTCATCATACACATCAAACTGTATAATGGAAATTCAAAACTTAAACAGCTCCATGGTCCTTTTCATTAAGTCTGGAACCATGAACAGTGAATTTAAATGTACTTTAATATGCACATAAAATGTAGATGTGACTGTTCCTTTCCTCTCCTTACCCCGACGATTATGTTGTTCCTGGCAGCTTAAACATACACACCTACATTTTATATTTGTAGATCAAAATATTTTTATTCATTGAAAATGAAAGAAATATTGAAAAACAGATTCCTTTTTATTTGGCAACTTTGTTTAAACAACTCAATTGTCTTAGTTCATCCATCATGGTAAATAAAGACAAAGCAAAAACTAAGTTGAAAGAGAATTAATCAAACAGTGAAACATTTTTTTTACTATTGTTGTAGGGAAGAAACATCACAGGCTGTATATAAAAGCAACTTGTCAAGCTGCTGCAAGTAAATAATGCATAACACATTTTGAAGAATTACAGACAGTGTTAGAAGGAGAAAAAGTAAATTACACCTTCAGACTCCCTTGTCAATGGCCAGCATATATTACCAATTTGTTCTCTGCTTTACTCTTTAGGTAATGATACTTTTGTCTGCTCTTGTCACTAAGCAGTGGGGAAAATCTAATTAGAACTAGATTAACTGACAAATTGGAGTAATCTAACATTTACCCCTAAAGATCAAAACTGTCCATTTTTTATTCAAATATACAGTATATAGATTATAAACTTGATGGCTCTTTATTAACAAAAATAAAACCCCAAATACAGAATTTTTAATGCATGTCTGTAACTGAAAGTGAGGCAGGCAATAAAGTGAATACAGCAAACATCTGTCAATGAAACTTTCTGTTCTGAAGGCTAAGGTTGGAGTGCAAGCACTCAAGATGATTGGTCCTGATGGTGTGGGATGGAATTCAGGCAGTCTGGGGGTTTAACCGATGAACTAACCATGCAGGTCTGACTGCATTAATTCTTTACAATCTATAAAGGGCTGCAGTTTCAGTGTATGAACACGTAGACTGGATACATGTGATTCATCTAGAAATTGCAATAAGATGTTTTGATACTTTATATAGCTACAGTGGAATAAGTTTTTTTTTAATAAAGTGTGCTTTTTATGTTTGATACGCAGTTCTGATGTACACTGTTTTTATTATAAAAAAATATAAAACAATTTCACTTTTGCAAAAAAGAGTGCTGAAGTCCCTGTTTTTTTTAGGTCTCATATAATTGACTTTAGATTCTTCTACCTTCTTTTCCTTTTTGTTTATAATATACATATTGTATAGTATAATGTTAGAATATGTATGTAAACTGTAAGCACAATTGTACTTATCTATTGTGTCCTTAGGCATGTTTTTTTTACTTATTATAAGATTGCTATTGCGCATTCTCAATACTCACATTTACATTATATTGAGAATGTGCAATTGTAATATTCATATTTCAGGCACTTAAAAGAACTGTTCATTCCTTCATGATCGGACTAATATTTCATTTACAAACTCATATCACACATCAGAGTCGGTGTTTATCATGTATTTTAACTGTTACTAATTCTGCTTACCTACTCAGCAGCCTAAAGAAATGATATGGGGTAAAAACTTAATTTATTGTTTTTTCCCAGTTCTTTTTCCTTTTTCTAAAGAAAAAAAAAGGCAATAATATGTATTTGTTATCAGGGACACCTAGAAGTTTCCCTTCAAAAGGTCTCTAAAAGCATGAAATTTATGTTTGCAAAATGTTTTTCTCTCTTGTACTGCTGTTAAACTGTTAGTTAGTACTCTCTAGTTTTCTGCATGATTAAGATATATTTCTATGTTTTAGTATTATATCTTGTTCTGTTGATAGTCACAATATAATATTGATGGGACACAAATGTCATTCAAATTTAAACTTCTTTGTCAGACATTGTTATTAAAGGGACACTGAACACTTTTTTTTTTCTTTCGGGATTCAGAATTTTAAGGAACTTTCTAATTTACTCCTATTATCAATTTCTCTTCATTCTCTTAGTATCTTTATTTGAAATGCAAGAATATAAGTTTAGATGTCGGCCCATTTTTGGTGAACACACTGTGTTGTTCTTGCTGATTGGTGGATAAATTCACCCACCAATAAACAAGTGCTTTCCATGGATGGTTCTGAATCAAAAAAATAGCTTAGATGTCTTCTTTTTCTAATAAAGAAAGCAAGAGAACAAAGACAAATTTATAATAGGAGTAAATTAGAAAGTTGCTTACATTTGCATGCTCTATCTGAATCACAAAAGAAAAAAAATTGGGTTCAGTGTCCCTTTAATACTGTGATTCTTATTGCTTTAATCCTACACAGCTAATGCCATATATATATATGTATTTTACTATCCTAACAGCAGTATTTACGTAGCATTATAACTCTAATTAGCATATAACATTGTTAAAGTGTGTCTTCGGACCACTTTCCCTTTTAGAGTCTAGACCCTTGTTATTTGTTATTTATATTTTGTGATTATATAGGTCTAAGATCTAATATATCTTTGCCGACTACTATTAGGGGTTTTATTTTCTAAAAGAAGCACTTTTCCACTGCCAGCGGCCAAGGAAGTGGGATAGATTTGAATCACATCATAAACCCTGGATAGGTTTAACAAGTAAAACTTCTGTGACATACGGGTAATGATTGGCTTACGTATCCTAATATTGTCATAGATGCTTATAGTCTGAGGTTATAAGAGATTATTCTCCTTTAGTTACTCCCAGTTGATGTTTATTCTATCATATTTTACGTCAGTACAAAGACCATTGTATACCCCACCTGAATCATTATAGACTATATATGTATACATCTTCTTTAGGGTTCATTTATTTATGCAGTTTTATCATTCACAAGTCTCTTTAATGAGGGACCAGGGTTTTTAAGTCCCATTACAGGAATAGTGGTTTTGTATTTATATAGATAGTTTTGCATACTAGTCTCACATTAAGCATATCTGTTTCTAGAGAAGCTAAATTTGTTTATAAAAGGGTTAGAGAGGTCCATAATCTGTGCTGTTAAGTAAATAGGATTATATGCTATATTCTTAGTACAAAAGTGACCCATTATTTCTTTTTTATACTTAGCTTCCCCTAAAATTCACTATTGTGTCATATTTATACTTGGGAGGTAAAAGAGAGGCCTTTATATATCTCCAGGGAAGCTTATTTTACATTATATTATAATATTTATGATGGGGATTTCTTTATGTGAAGATGTACTTGAAGATTTAGTTACATATCATAAAAAATTAACACCTAGATTACGAGTTTTGCGTTATGAGGGGTGCGGTGCTAACTTGCACGTTATTGTCACCGCTCACTTACCTACAGCGCTGGTATTACAGGTTTTTACAAACCCGGCATTAAAAGGCAAGAAGTAGAGCAAAATTGAGCTCCATACCGCACTCCAATACCAACACTGCTTAAGTCAGCGGTGAGCTGGTTTTACGCGCTTGTGCACGATTTCCCCATAGACATCAATGGGGAGAGCCAGGTGAAAAAAAGCCTAACACCTGCAAGAAAGCAGCGTAAAGCTCCATAACGCAGCCCCATTGATTCCTATGGGGAAACAAAATGTATGTTTACACCTAATACCCTAACATGAACCCCGTGTCTAAACACCCCTAATCTGCTGCCACTGACATCACCGACACCTACATTATACTTATTAACCCCTAATCTGCCACTCTGGACATCGCCGACACCTACATTATACTTATTAACCCCTAATCTGCCGCTCTGGACATCGCCGTCACCTACATTATACTTATGAACCCCTAATCTGCTGCCCCCAACATTGCCGCCACCTACAGTATATTTATTAACCCTTAATTTGCTGCCCACAACATCGTCAACATCTACATAATGTTATTAACCCTTAATCTGCCGCCCCCAATGTCGCCGCCACCAGGGCCGCCATCAGGGGGTGTCAGAGTTGACTCCTGTCAGGGGCCCAATGTAACTATTAGTTATATTGTAGAAATGAAAAGAAAAGAAAGGGCGCCTCCTAGTGTAGCCAATATGTAAAAGTGCAATTCTCATCAAAAAGAATTATACTCACAATTTATAGAGGAAAAGATAATGCCTAGGTAAACGGTCTGGGAACTCTGCAGCGTCCCAGTTGACTGTGCACCAATGCAAGGGCAGCTCCTCCTGGAAAATATTTTCTGCAGTCTGAAAAGTAAAAAAATAAAGAGGGCGACTCCTAGTGCAGGTGAGTAAGTAGAATTGAACCCACTTTCTGTTCCCAACAGATGGATACTCCCAAAGTGTAAAGCACACTATAGTGCAATTGCAGCATGCTGGGTATATTGTAGTGGCCCAGCGCACTTTAGAACCAAGGTTGTTTTCTGCTCCAAACTCTTTACGGAAACTCCAGTATATCAAAATAGTTTTATAATAAAAGTATTAAAACACTTTACAGATAAAAATGAATACATTTTATCAGCATAACACGCTGCGCGTTTTTCAGCGCTAACCACACTGTTTCCTCAGGCAGGTAATACTGATATGTGACTGGAGTCTCCTATTTATGTAACCATTAGCCAATGATGTTACAGGCTACACCCTGGTTACACCCTCTTCAACAGGTGTTGCAGCAATTCATTATATCATACATCCATGAAAGTCAATGAATACAATGTGCTTTCACTAGTTCAATACATAATAACATTGATCAATCAATCAATCAATGACACACTCGAAAAAAATGTACCTTGTAAAAATGTTTCTTTTAGAAACCAGGGCTCCTATCATTGTGTATATAAAACCGTGCCTCCTATTTGCATTTAATAGCTACTGTTTATTTTTCCAAAAGCAGATGCAATGTTCAGTGATCAAACACACGTTGTGTATACCAACCAATCAGATTAGTATTATGGGAGGTGTGGGAGCTATCTTAGGGTTTATTTTACAGGTAAGTATTTAGTTTTAAATAGGAATAATTTAGGTAATAATTGTAGGTTTTATTTATATTTATTTGAATTATAATTGTTAGGGGTTGTTTGGGTTAGACTTAGGTTTAGGGGTTAATAAATATAATATAGTGTTGGCGACGTTGGGGGCGGCAGATTAGGGGTTAATAAATGTAGGTAGGTGGCGGTGATGTTAGGGACAGCAGATTAGGGGTTAATAATATTTAGCTAGTGTTTGTGAGGCGGGAGTGTGGTGGTTTAGGGGTTAATATTTTTATTATAGTGGCAGCGATGTCCGGAGCGGCAGATTAGGGGTTAATAATTGTATTATAGTGTTTGCAATGCGCGAGGGCCTCGGTTTAGGGGTTAATAGGTAGTTTATGGACGTTAGTGTACTTTTTAGCACTTTAGTTATGAGTTTTATGCTACGAATCTTGATGGGGTAGGCTCACTTTTTGGCCTCCGAGGACAAGCTCGTAATACCGGCGCTATGGAAGTCCCCTAGATAAAAGACTATAAGCAATTTGCGTAAGTTGATTTGCGGTAAGGCCAAAAAAGTGTGCGGTGCCCCTAAATCTGCAAGACTCGTAATACCAGCGGTAGTAAAAAAGCAGCGTTATGAGGCTTAACGCTGCTTTTTTACTCATAACGCAAGACTCGTAATCTAGCCGTAGGTTTTTAATAGGGGGGCCAAAATAGGTCTCTCCTTATCATGATACCTTCTACTGTTAAATGTATTCTTAGCATACTTGAGGCTCATTAGTGGCCTTAGGAATTTCAATTAGAAGGTTTACATATGGATTGGCATTCTATGTCAGATTATCTTTTATTCTTAATACACAAGTTTTAATACTATGGCATAATTATATTGTAATGTTATTACTTTTTACCTTGGGTAATGTAAATCATACTACTGATCTTTTTGTGTTTGTGTGTATTGTATATGTGCCTGATCTAAATCTCAATAAAAATATATATTTAAAAAAAAGAACATTTTCTTCTATGCATAGATCATTGGAATTCAAAATATTCATTAATCTTATCGAGTATAGCTCACTTTGTGAAATGCAGTTAGGTTAGCATGCAAGCGGTAGGTGTTAGCTTTTTTTTAACCCGTTCATGGTATCTAAAGTCCAACAGTTAGAGTGCGTCGGTTTTCGCTCCTGCACTAGAATTAAATTTTCAACTTGTAATACGCGCACTAACCTACAAGCATTAGAAGTTGTTTGGCAGTGTTTGTGCATAAGCAAAAGTGCTAAATACAGTGCCACTTGTAATCTGGCCCATGGTGTTTGATGAGGGTGTGGGTGGTCTGTTGGACCCTATATAACATTTAATAAGAACCAACAATAGGAGATAGAAATGGTCATCACCTGCCTAATATATTAACTAGGTGGTACTCAACAGTATTTGAAGCAAAAAAATGAGAATTTGCATATCTAATTTGCATATCTTACCCAGAATTCTCTTGTGCATTGGTAACATTGTATATGGAGTATTTCTAGGAAAAAGCAAGCGGGGAATCTTGCCTAGATGTGCTAATTCCCTATGCAAATATTTACATTGATTTAATTTTGAGACATGGAGGATTTTAATCTCAGTTTTTTATCTCCCTCATAATTTTAATGAATTGCTTTAACCCTGAAAGTAGCTTTACCAATGCAGCAACCAGAAATCTATCTCCTACTGATGAGTTCCAAAAAGAATGAAACAGGCTGTCTAGTGAGTGATTTCTGGATTGCTGCAATAATCCTGTTAAAAGGATTGCTGTGTTAAATCAGTATTTGAAGCAAAAAAACTGAGAATTTGCATATCTTACCCAGAATTCTCTTGTGCATTGGTAACATTGTATATGGAGTATTTCTGGGAAAAAGCAAGCGGGGAATCTTGCCTAGATGTGCTAATTCCCTATATAAATATTTACATTGATTTAATTTTGAGACATGGATGATTTAAATCTTAGTTTTTTTTTATCTCCCCCATAATTTTAATGAATTTTGCTAGGTGGTACTCCAAATATACCACAGTAACCAAAACACACACATAATTCTCATATGAAAGAGAGTATAGCCTTCTTTTAAATGTTGGGTTGTCCTTGGATAGTAGGTGATTGCTATAGTCTACTAGGTGACTTTAACAGTGCTCTATGTTTTAAAATGAAAATGAACTATAGCACAACACTATAAGCATTAAAATAGGGAACAAAAAAGAGGAGTCACATGCTATGGTGGCTATCAAGTAATAACCATGACAAAAGGTTTCACCTGCCAGAACCATAATCATATGAAAGAGATTCAGCAGTGTATAGTATCTTCCCTGTTACTCACCAAAATATGTAAGGGGACATGCAACCTGTTATGGGAAGGAAACAACTCTATTTAGAAAGAGTTGTAATAACAATGAAAAGAATTGTTCATCATTAGTCATATTTTTGGAGTACTGGCAACTCTTAAGAGGCCCTTATTTCCTATTGTTTATTGTTGCTGTGATCTGGGCTCATAGATAATAAATAATAATACAAAATAATACAAAATGCAGGTATCCAAATAAATGTGAGAACTAGGTCAGAGTAAAAAGAGATGACATTTTATTAAATTTTATATAATGTGATTTTGGTAGAATTATACTGTTCAAAACTCCCAGTAAATTCTGAAACAACTAAATAAAACACAACTATTTTTGTTTTAACACATATTTGCTTACATAGTCAAAATTTTAAAACAAAGAAACAAGGAAATACTCAGATTACAGCAAATGTAATTTTAAATAAAATTATTAAAAAAAAAAATTTTTTAAGTATACATAATTAATTTGGCTTCTTATATAGAGGATCCTCATGTCTGTCAAATTTTTAATCAGTGTTAAAAATATCAGCTAATTTTCCAGATATACCATCTGCTATCTCTTCAAAATGAGATAGAACTGGCAACTGAGATATGCAGGGATATTTTATCTTATGTTTATGTTGATTTTTTTGTACCCAATCACACTCAGATGCAGGCCCCTCCGATCCTTATTTCTGTTAATCTTGTCCATCCCCACTAATAGATTTCCCCTATCTTATTTTCTTCAATGCAGCAGAATGGTCTAGAATAGCAGGAGCCATTTCAGAAATTGCTGCTTTGTCCACTTAATTTGTGTTTTTATAATGTGAGTGGCATTTACTCCTTCAGTAAGTGAAAGCAACATAAGTGATGCAAAACATGTATTTGTAGAGTTTAAGTACCGGTAATATTTTTTTTTCTTTCTTACTTAAACAGATACCCACAGAAATATCCACAAACATTAAGGGACACCAACAGTAAGCTCAGAAAGGAACAACTACTCACACAAACACCCACAAAACTCATACACGCATACACTCATATTGCAATCCTGTTATGCAATAGTGCTAACATCTGCTTGGCAGTATGGTACTGTGATGTACTTCTGGTAATGATCAGCTCCAGATACACATACAAGATATCTAAAAAAAATACTGTCTCCTACATAATCATACAGATACATTTAGTGTTTGACAAATAATATTTTGTTTGTAAGTACATTTGTAAATAATTGTTTAAAGTGTTAAATAAGAAATTCCTTCCTGGTTCAAATACAACTGAAGTCGGGACAGGTCTTCTTTTAGAGATCTTAGAACTAATCCTGGTTTGGGAATTGGTTCCCCCCAAGCTACTGTTACATCATTTGTGGGGAGCTGTCTATATCAGAAGAATTATTTTATCAAATTATAAAAAGAATTAATTTGTTACAGGGAATGTATTTAAAATCATCTTGGATCTGGCATTCTAATTAAGCAAAAGCATTTGGCTAACAATTATCTTGGATCACATGTGTCCAGAGGATACATTTGGCCAGGAAGAACCCTTGCTGTTTGTGAACACAAAAGAGAAACACAGGTGGAGTCCCATTGTCTAGGAACTTTAGTGGATGGAATTAAAAACAAATGGACCCTCACTCATATGGTAATGGAATACCTGCTGGCTTACTCAGACACTCCTTAACACAAGGCACCGCATTTGCTTGGGAAGGACAAGTAAAAATGACCAGTATTGCATTATGTGTGTATAAGGATCATATGTTTTTAAAATAACTACTTCAAAAATCTGATAACTATACATATAGATAAGTTGAATATGGAATTAAGTATATGAAATAACCAGTATGATATAAATATGCCTGTGTTTCTATGTATATATGTGAAAAACAGATGGAGAACAGCACTCCTGAGATAGAAAACAAGCTAGAATAACTTCCATGTCTGTTCATTTATATAGGAACTCAGGGTACGCATACTTTTAGCACACTATGCCCCTTCACAGAGAAAAAATATCCTGTAGCATATGTCTGATCCTGCCCAATGATAGTCCAGCTCCAAAATACCAGGCAATTCTTCTCTAAACTAGAGAAACAACAACCCCAGACGATCGTTTCGGCCTTCTGTGGGCCTCGTCAGTGAGGTGCAGTTGTATCTCTGTAAGGGCCTGACAAGGCCCACAGAAGGCGGAGACGATCATCTGGGTTTGTTGTTTCTCTTATTCAGAGAAGAATTGCCTGGTATTTCGGCCCTGGACTGCCATTGGGCAGGGTCAGACTGATATGCTACAGGATATTTTTTCTCTGTGTAGGGGCATAGTGTGCTAAAAGAGTATGCACCCTGAGCGGCACTGAATATGAACAGGCACGGAAGTTTTTCTAGCTTTTGTTCTGTCTCAGCTTAGTGCATCTCTCTCTCTTTTTATATTTATGCAAATTGCTCTTGGGTCTCCCTAAGAGTAAATGGGGAAACCAGACGTGGACTCCTTGCACACATGCCCTTAGAGAGATGTGACTGCACCTCACTGACAAGGCCTACAGGAGGCCGAAACAATTGTCTGGGGTTGTTGTTTGTCTTGTTCAGAGAAGAATTGCCTGGTATTTTGGTGCTGGACTGTCATTGGGCAGGGTCAGACTGATATGCTACAGGATATTTTTTTCTTTGTGTAGGGACATAGTGTGCTAAAAGTGTATGCACCCTGAGTGGCACAGAAAATGAACAGGCACGGAAGTTTTTCTAGCTTTTGTTCTGTCTCAGCTGAATGCATCTCTCTCTCTTTTTATTTTTATGCAAATTGCTCTTGGGTCTCCCTAAGAGTAAAAGGGGAACCAGACGTGGACTCCTTGCACACATGCCCTTAGAGAGATGCGACTGCACCTCACTGATGAGGCCCACAGAAGGCCGAAACCATCGTCTGGTTTTGTTGTTTCTCTTGATCAGAGAAGAATTGCCTGATATTTTGGTGCTGGATTGTCATTGGGCAGGGTCAGACTGATATGCTACAGGATATTTTTTCTCTGTGTAGGGGCATAGTGTGCTAAAAGAGTATGCACCCTGAGTCGCACTGAAAATGAACAGACACAGAAGTTTTTCTAGCTTTTGTTTTCTCTCAGCTTAGTGCGTCTCTCTATCTGTTTATATTTATGCAAATTGCTCTTGGGTCTCCCTAAGAGTAAAAGGGGAAACCAGACGTGGACTCCTTGCACACATGCCATTAGAGAGATGCGACTGCACCTCACTGACGAGGCACACAGAAGGCCGAATCAATCGTCTGGGGTTGTGGTTTTTCTTGTTCAGAGAACAATTGCCTGGTATTTCCGTGCTGGATTGTCATTGGGCAGGGTCAGACTGATATGCTACAGGATATTTTTTCTCTGTGTAGTAGCATAGTGTGCTAAAACAGTATACACCCTGAGGGACACTGAAACTGAACAGGCACAGAAGTTTTTCTAGCTTTTATTCTGTCTCAGCTGAGTGCATCTCTCTCTCTTATTATATTTTTTATTTTTATAGATAGATAGATAGATAGATAGATAGATAGATAGATGGATACTGTATGTATGTGTGACTTGTACATGTATGTATTGTATATAAATATAAATGTATATATATATATATATATATATATATATATATATATATATATGTATAATAAAAAAATTAATTCTGAGAAGTATAAATATAAATACACAAGTTCACTTTTAAAGCACTACTCACCATCGCCATCTTGTGGTGAATTAGTAAAAGTACAACCCACTATACATAACATTGGATGAATTATCCCCAAAAGTTAATTAGCATCCATCCAATCATAACACTACAGATACTCACACATCTGTGAATGGCTGTAAGAGATTAGAGCGGGGTTATAGTTCAGGATAAATTGGGTCACTGAGAACTCACAAGGGACTCTGAGTTGCATGAAAGAAGGGTGGATAAGCTATCCAATTTTCCTCAGAAATAGAATTTTAACTCCTGGTTGTACCCATTCTATATTTTTGATATCCTTAGAAATTATTTCCTGTATTTCCTGTGGACTAAGAGATTTTGTGGGACCGGGTGCAGGGGAAACACACAGCTTGACTAGTGATAACCCAGGGCTTGAAGGAGCAAACATTTGGGAAAGTATAAAAAGTCTCTTATTATATTTAAACAGTTGTTGCATTTAAGGTCCTTATTAAGATTTGTATTAGATGATTATAGGCCCAACTTGTATATGTACTTACCCCCATAGACTGGGTCATATCTGTCCAGGAATCTAATTCAGCTAACAATATCAGAAAGTCTTGTTACAGATAGCGTTCACTTAATTCAGTTTATTGTAGGAAAAACCATGGTTTTGTGTTTAAGTATATATTTTTTTTTATTGAGGTTCAGAGCAGGCATACAAATTTCATATGTCAGAAAACATACAAAATACATTTGTCTCAGAACATAATCAGTGTACAGGAACAAAAGAAACATTACATAGTCATATGCTAAATGTCAATATTATAACATTGCATAACTCCTACCTTCAAAACTATATACCCTCCATACATCATCTGAGGTCACTCTTGGACCTCCTAGCACTATAAGTAAATCAACACAGTAGAAGGTAGTTATATACCCTAGGAGATCACTCAAGGGTCTCAATTAGGGAACCTCAGTGTGTTTTTCTTATACATAGCTATATGTCTCATTTTAGGGACCATTGTGGTCCTAGACTAATTAGAAAAGAATGTGAATCACTTTGGACTATGTGCAACTAATATTGTTCAAAATTGGGAAGTATATATCAAAGATATGGCTTGTTAATCACATACGCCTAGATTTAGAGTTTTGTCGGTAAAGACCTGCGGTGCTAACGCTGCTTGCTTTTTTTTCCAGCACACCCTTAAGACAATGCTCGTATTTAGAGTTCTCTGAAGGGCTGCGTTAGGCTCCAAAAAGGGAGTGTATAGCATAATTTACCGCCACTTCAACTCTCAATACCAGCGTTGCTTACGGTAGCGGCTAGCTGGAAAAATGTGCTCATGCACGATTCCCCCATGGGAAACAATTGGGCTGTTTGGGCTGAAAAAAAACGTAACACCTGCAAAAAAGCAGCGTTAAGCTCCTAAAGCAGCCCCATTGTTTCCTATGGGGAAACACTTTCTAAGTCTGCACCTAACACCCTAACATGTACCCCGAGTCTAAACACCCCTAACCTTACACTTATTAACCCCTAATCTGCCGCCCCCGCTATCGCTGATGCCTGCATTACTCTATTAACCCCGATTTTCTGCCGCTCCGGACAACGCCGCCACCTACATTATCCCTATGAACCCCTAATATGCTGCCCCTAACATCGCCGACACCTACATAATATTTATTAACACCTAATCTGCCCCCCCCAACGTCGCCGCTACCTTAGCTACACTTATTAACCCCTAATCTGCTGACCAGACCTCGCCGCCACTCTAATAAAGTTATTAACCCCTAAACCGCCACACTCCCGCCTCATAAACCCTATAATAAATAGTATTAACCCCTAATCTGCCCTCCCTAATATCGCCGCCACCTAACTTCAAGTGTTAACCCCTAATCTGCCGACCTTACCTCGCTGCTACTATAATAAATGTATTAACCCTTAAAGCTAAGTCTAACCCTAACCCTAACACCCCCCTAAATTAAATATAATTTTATTCTAACGAAATAAATTAACTCTTATTAAATAAAGTATTCCTATTTAAAGCTAAATACTTACCTGTAAAATAAACTCTAATATAGCTACAGTATAACGAATAATTATATTGTAGCTATTTTAGGATTTATATTTATTTTACAGGCAACTTTGTATTTATTTTAACTAGGTACAATAGCTATTAAATAGTTATTTACTATTTAATAGCTACCTAGTTAAAATAATTACAAAATTACCTGTAAAATAAATCCTAACCTAAGTTACAATTAAACCTAACACTGCACTATCAATAAATTAATTAAATCAATTAACTACAAGTACATAAAATTAAATAAACTAAACTAAATTACCAAAAAAAAAACACTAAATCAAAAAAATTAAAAATGATTACAAGAATTTTAAGCTAATTACACCTACTTTAAGCCCCCTAATAAAATAATAAAGCCCCCAAAATAAAAAAGAATTCCCTACCCTAATCTAAATTAAAAAAGTTAACAGCTCTATTACCTTACCAGCCCTTAAAAGGGCTTTTTGCGGGGCATGCCCCAAAGAAATCAGCTCTTTTGCCTGTAAAAAAAAAACACAATACCACCCCCCAACATTAAAACCCACCACCCACATACCCCTACTCTAACCCAAACCCCCCTTAAATAAACCTAACACTACCCTCCTGAAGATCTCCCTACCTTGAGCCGTGTTCACCCAGCCGAGCACCGATGGACCAAAAGAAGACATCCGGAGCGGCAGAAGTCTTCATCTTATCCGGGCAGAAGAGGACATCCGGACCGGCAGACATCTTCATCCAAGCGGCATCTTCTATCTTCATCCATCCGACGAGGAGCGGCTCCATCTTCAAGACCTCCGGCTCGGAACATCCTTCTTCAACGACGACTACCCGACGAATGAAGGTTCTTTAAAGGATTACTTTCGGTTATAATTTTTAAGCTAAACAACTAACATATTAAAGTTAATAAACATTATTTAAAACCTACTGACCTATATTTTCTCCAAAACAAAGTTTCATAACGTTCTAAAAGTTATATCTTTTATTTGCCGATGATGTCACATTATCCTGCCCACTATTTTCAGCACTGCATGTTCAAAATACTTAAACCAATAACTTTGTGTTTAAAGCGCCATTTTGAAACCTAGGTATTGTAAACGGAGTGGTACAGAGCAAAGGATACCCACGGAGTGGGTTTGGAAAACAATTAAATTTTCAGACAAGATTTCTGATATACGGTAGAGATATGTTAATGAAATGCTATTGATGAAAAGCGTATTTGGGGAAGTTAGTTAGTAACAGGCATAGAAAATATTTACTTACAGTGGCCCTTTAAGTGACATCATCCAAGATAGCGTCCCTCGAATTCCGATTGGCTGATAGGATTCTATCAGCCAATCGGAATTAAGGTAGGAAAAATCTGATTGGCTGATTGAATCAGCCAATCAGATTCAAGTTCAATCGGATTGGCTGATCCAATCAGCCAATCAGATTGAGCTTGCATTCTATTGGCTGCTTTTTGTACTATTTAAAATGTTTGTATCACGCATTTGATAAAGGAGGTGTAATACCTCTGAAACGTCATGCATCTTAAAATTATTTATTAAAGGCTAAGTTTAACTTTTTCAGTGAGTGCCTTTTTCTATCTATGGATGTTGGACTATTTCTAAGTGCACCCTGGAGGTTGCTATAATTTATGGAGTGCCTTTTCTAATGACTTCAACTTATCTATCTATCTATCTATCTATCTATCTATCTATCTATCTATCTATATATACATATATTTATTTTATATATATATATATATATATATATATATATATATATATATATATATATATATCAGGGAGACTAGCTCCCAAGAGTGTGATATCCAGGGATAAAGTGCTAGCCATTAAGTGACCTATACATGCATTCTAACTATTATATTTGTTTATAAGATAGCATATTCAGACATCAAATTGTAGTGTCATGCATAGTAGACTAAGATTAGTAAAAGCAGTAATACCATAAAAATATGTTTGCCCAAATTTGATTTAGTGCTCTAGCTACATCAAATGAAAATGAATAGTTACTTGTACTGGATATACGCACATGGAGCAATTTTGCAGTAACGAGCACCCTAGGATCAAACAAAACATCTCCTAAGGCAATACTCCTACATCTATAAGTAAATGAGACAATCCACACATATATTACATAGTGGAAATATAACTCAAACAAGAATCTTACATATAGTGATAGTAACGTCATACAGTAGAAAATGAAGAGAAAAATTTAAAATCTTCAGAAGCTATATATTATTAATTTTGAAGTCCTCACCCCCAAAGGAGTGTCTCAAAAGAGGGAGAGCAATCAGCCCTCAATTAGGTTAGGAAGCGAGTGGACTGGGTTTAGGGAATGGTTAACCTACCCCAGCTCACCACGCAAGAGAGTCCCAAATAGGTAAACCTTCTGACAGTGAGGTTTTCTCAGTGGAGAGGGAGACGTATAATGCAGGCTTATATGTCAATATGAGGATCTTCTGCTGATTTCCATCTTCTTTCTTAGGATCTTCCACTCCAAACCTCTGTAAACTAGCAGAAAGTTTTGATGGGTATCTCTTGCGGCCCCCCTTGGTTAGCCGTGACTCCGTTTCACATAGGATCAATAGTTCCTTAGGACCCGCGTACCTCTCCCGTATAACTTATTCCTCGCATAAGGAAGCAGATATCACAGTCTCATGTTCAAGCATTGCCTCTGTGGTAAGCACACATAGACCAGATGAGTCAGTCCGGGTTGCACACTCCCTGGGATAGGAGTGATCTGCTGGAAGTGGGAGCAATGGAGAAACAGGCACATCTTCACCCGGAGCTGGAGTGCCTTCTTCATATTAGCATTCCCTATGTCATTATACTGTATGTCATGCGCTCCGTTTGTATCACCCTTGGTGCAGCTATAATGTGTTTATAAGCCGCAAACAGATCATTCACTGCGGTTCTCAGAGTTAACTCAAATCCTCTGAAGTGTAGGTCAATCACGTGATGCATATCTTTGCCCCATGTTTCCACCTCCACCATTTTAATAGTGATACCAGTGTTCTCCAAACTTCCCAAATTATGCTTGAAGTGCAACAGAAAAGGTTTATAGCTCTATTTGCTTTTCCCAACAATCGTGGTTGGGGGGGTTATGCGATAGCCTAGGCTTTAGAGGCAGCTAGTTATATCCAATAACGTCCATAGCTTAATAGTAGTACATTCTGTTAGCAGCCTCGTGGCCTTACCGAGGAACATAGGTCAGGCAATCAAGCACCGCGTTCACTCCAAAAATCCCTAAAGATAGTTACAAGAGTTTTTTTTGTGGGGATCCCACTCACAATCTTTAAGGATGTAGGAATATGTATTTAATCCTCTGTAATCTATAGCTGTAGCAGGAGCTCCAGCAGTGCACGTCCTGCCGCAACGGTTATCAGCTCCGCCCCCCCAAGTATATTTTATTTTTAAGAGTTTTATATTCCCTAAGGTTGAGACTGTAAATTGTATTGGAACAGCCAATAGAATGCAAGATCAATCCTATTGGCTGATTGGATCAGCCAATAGGATTTTTTCACCTTTAATTCCGATTGGCTGATAGAATTCTATCAGCCAATCAGAATTCAAGGGACGCCATCTTGGATAACGTCCCTTAAAGGAACCTTCATTCTTCAATTGCCGTCGTAAGAAGAAGATTTTCCGCTGCGGATGTCTTGAAGATGGAGCCGCTCTGAGCCGGATGGATGAAGATAGAAGATGCCGTCTGGATGAAGACTTGTGCCGGATTGGATGAAGACTTCTGCCGGCTTCGCTGAGGATGGATGTCCGGTCTTCAAAAACTGTAAGTGGATCATTGGAGGTTAGTGTTAGGTTTTTTAAGGGTTTATTGGGTGGGTTTTATTTTTAGATTAGGGTTTGGCCTGAAAAAGAGCTAAATGCCCTTTTAAGGGCAATTCCCATACAAATGCCCTTTTCAGGGCAAAAGGGAGCTAAGGTTTTTTTAGTTAGGTTTTTATTTGGGGGATTGGTTGTGCAGGTGGTGGGTTTTACTGTTGGGGGGTTGTTTGTATTTTTTTTACAGGTAAAAGAGATTATTTCTTTGGGGCAATGCCCCGTAAAAGGCCCTTTTAAGGGCTATTGGCAGTTTAGTTTAGGCTAGGATTTTTTTTATTTTGGGGGGTCTTTTTTATTTTGATAGGGCTATTAGATTAGGTGTAATTAGTTTAAATATCTGATAATTTATTTTTTATTTTGTGTAATTTAGTGTTTGTTTGTTTTTTGTAATTTAGTTAATTGCATTTAATTAATGTAATTTATTTAATTGTAGTGTAAGGTTAGGTGTTAGTGTAAGACAGGTTAGGTTTAATTTTACAGGTAAATTTGTATTTATTTTAGCTAGGTAGTTAGTTAATAGTTAATAACTATTTACTAAGTATTCTAACTAGTTAAAATAAATACAAACTTGCCTGTGAAATAAAAATAAAACCTAAGATAGACACAATCGGCTAGATTTAGAGTTTGGCGTTAGTCGTCAAAACCAGCGTTAGAGGCTCCTAACGCTGGTTTTGGGCTACCGCTGGTATTTAGAGTTTTGTAGGTAAGGGTCTAACGCTCACTTTGCAGCCGCGACTTTTCCATACCGCAGATCCCCCTACGCCATTTGCGTATCCTATCTTTTCAATGGGATCTTTCTAAAGCCGGTATTTAGAGTCTTGGCTGAAGTGAGTGTTAGAAATCTAACGACAAAACTCCAGCTAACGAAATAAATTAACTCTTATTAAATAAAGTATTCCTATTTAAAGCTAAATACTTACCTGTAAAATAAACTCTAATATAGCTACAGTATAACGAATAATTATATTGTAGCTATTTTAGGATTTATATTTATTTTACAGGCAACTTTGTATTTATTTTAACTAGGTACAATAGCTATTAAATAGTTATTTACTATTTAATAGCTACCTAGTTAAAATAATTACAAAATTACCTGTAAAATAAATCCTAACCTAAGTTACAATTAAACCTAACACTACACTATCAATAAATTAATTAAATCAATTAACTACAAGTACATAAAATTAAATAAACTAAACTAAATTACCAAAAAAAAAACCACTAAATTAAAAAAATTAAAAATGATTACAAGAATTTTAAGCTAATTACACCTACTTTAAGCCCCCTAATAAAATAATAAAGCCCCCAAAATAAAAAAGAATTCCCTACCCTAATCTAAATTAAAAAAGTTAACAGCTCTATTACCTTACCAGCCCTTAAAAGGGCTTTTTGCGGGGCATGCCCCAAAGAAATCAGCTCTTTTGCCTGTAAAAAAAAAACACAATACCACCCCCCAACATTAAAACCCACCACCCACATACCCCTACTCTAACCCAAACCCCCCTTAAATAAACCTAACACTACCCTCCTGAAGATCTCCCTACCTTGAGCCGTGTTCACCCAGCCGAGCACCGATGGACCAAAAGAAGACATCCGGAGCGGCAGAAGTCTTCATCTTATCCGGGCAGAAGAGGACATCCGGACCGGCAGACATCTTCATCCAAGCGGCATCTTCTATCTTCATCCATCCGACGAGGAGCGGCTCCATCTTCAAGACCTCCGGCTCGGAACATCCTTCTTCAACGACGACTACCCGACGAATGAAGGTTCTTTAAAGGATTACTTTCGGTTATAATTTTTAAGCTAAACAACTAACATATTAAAGTTAATAAACATTATTTAAAACCTACTGACCTATATTTTCTCCAAAACAAAGTTTCATAACGTTCTAAAAGTTATATCTTTTATTTGCCGATGATGTCACATTATCCTGCCCACTATTTTCAGCACTGCATGTTCAAAATACTTAAACCAATAACTTTGTGTTTAAAGCGCCATTTTGAAACCTAGGTATTGTAAACGGATTGGTACAGAGCAAAGGATACCCACGGAGTGGGTTTGGAAAACAATTAAATTTTCAGACAAGATTTCTGATATACGGTAGAGATATGTTAATGAAATGCTATTGATGAAAAGCGTATTTGGGGTAGTTAGTTAGTAACAGGCATAGAAAATATTTACTTACAGTGGCCCTTTAAGTGACATCATCCAAGATAGCGTCCCTCGAATTCCGATTGGCTGATAGGATTCTATCAGCCAATCGGAATTAAGGTAGGAAAAATCTGATTGGCTGATTGAATCAGCCAATCAGATTCAAGTTCAATCGGATTGGCTGATCCAATCAGCCAATCAGATTGAGCTTGCATTCTATTGGCTGCTTTTTGTACTATTTAAAATGTTTGTATCACGCATTTGATAAAGGAGGTGTAATACCTCTGAAACGTCATGCATCTTAAAATTATTTATTAAAGGCTAAGTTTAACTTTTTCAGTGAGTGCCTTTTTCTATCTATGGATGTTGGACTATTTCTAAGTGCACCCTGGAGGTTGCTATAATTTATGGAGTGCCTTTTCTAATGACTTCAACTTATCTATCTATCTATCTATCTATCTATCTATCTATATATACATATATTTATTTTATATATATATATATATATATATATATATATATATATATATATAACAGGGAGACTAGCTCCCAAGAGTGTGATATCCAGGGATAAAGTGCTAGCCATTAAGTGACCTATACATGCATTCTAACTATTATATTTGTTTATAAGATAGCATATTCAGACATCAAATTGTAGTGTCATGCATAGTAGACTAAGATTAGTAAAAGCAGTAATACCATAAAAATATGTTTGCCCAAATTTGATTTAGTGCTCTAGCTACATCAAATGAAAATGAATAGTTACTTGTACTGGATATACGCACATGGAGCAATTTTGCAGTAACGAGCACCCTAGGATCAAACAAAACATCTCCTAAGGCAATACTCCTACATCTATAAGTAAATGAGACAATCCACACATATATTACATAGTGGAAATATAACTCAAACAAGAATCTTACATATAGTGATAGTAACGTCATACAGTAGAAAATGAAGAGAAAAATTTAAAATCTTCAGAAGCTATATATTATTAATTTTGAAGTCCTCACCCCCAAAGGAGTGTCTCAAAAGAGGGAGAGCAATCAGCCCTCAATTAGGTTAGGAAGCGAGTGGACTGGGTTTAGGGAATGGTTAACCTACCCCAGCTCACCACGCAAGAGAGTCCCAAATAGGTAAACCTTCTGACAGTGAGGTTTTCTCAGTGGAGAGGGAGACGTATAATGCAGGCTTATATGTCAATATGACATATAAGCCCCGCCGCAACTATAATAAATATATTAACCCCTAAACCGCTGCTCCCGGACCCCGCCGCCACTTACATTATACCTATTAATCCCTAATCTACCCCCCCTACACCTCCGCCACCTACTTTATACTTATTAACCCCTAAACCGCCGCACCCGAACCCCGCCGCAACTAAATAAATATATTAACCCCTAAACCGCCACTCCCAGACCCCGCCGTCACCTACATTATACCTATAAACCCCTAATATGCCCCCCCCTACACCGCCGCCACCTACTTTATACTTTTAATCCCTAAACCACCGCTCCCGGACCCCACCGCAACTAAATAAATATATTAACCCCTAAACTGCCGCTCCCAGACCCCGCCGCCACCTACATTATACCTATTAACCCCTAATCTGCCGCCCCCTATACCGCCGCCACCTACATAAAGTTATTAACCCTATCCTGCCGATCCCGGACCCCGCCGCAAATAAATTAATTGTTGAACCCCTAAACCGCCGCACCCAGACCCCGCCGCCACCTACATTACCTACATTACATTTATTAACCCCTATCCTGCCCCCCCTATCCTGCCCCCCCTACACCCCCGCCACCTACAGTACATTAATTAAAGTGACAGTCAAGTCCAAAAAAATCTTTCATTTTTCAAATAGGGCATGTAATTTTAAACAACTTTCCAATTTACTTTTATCAACAATTTTGCTTTGTTCTTTTGGTATTCTAGTTGAAAGCAAACCTAGGGAGGCACATATGATAATTTCTAAGCCCTTAAAGGCCGCCTCTATTTTATTTACTTTTCACAGCAGGGGAGAGCAAGCTCATGTAGGCCATATAGATAGCATTGTGATCACGCCTGTGTCTAGTGGCAGACACTGCACTAATTGGCTAAAATGCAACTATATGCAAAATAACTAAAAGTCATGTGATTAGGGGCGGTCAGAAGATGCTTAGATACAAGTTAGTCACATAAGTAAAAAGTGTATTAATATAACAGTGTTGGTTTTGCAAAAAACTGGGGAATGGGAAATAAAGGGATTATCTATCTTTTTAACAACAAAAATTCTGGTGTTGATTGTCCCTTTAACCCCTAATCTACCCCCCTACACCGCTGCCAATATATTAAATGAATTAACCCCAAAACCTAAGTCTAACCCTAACCCTAACACCCCCCTAACTTAAATATTATTTAAATTAATCTAACAAAATATTCCTATAATTAAATAAATTATTCCTATTTAAAACTAAATACCTATAAAATAAACACTAAAATAGCTACAATATAATTAATAATTACATTATAGCTATTTTAGGGTTTATTTTTATTTTACAGGCAAGTTTGTATTTATTTTAACTAGGTACAATAGCTATTAAATAGTCATTAACTATTTAATAGCTACCTAGCTAAAATAAATAAAACATTACCTGTAAAATAAATCCTAACCTAAATTACAAATACACCTAACACTACACTATCAATAAATTAATTAAATAAATGAACTACAATTATCTATAATAAAATACAATTAAATAAACTAAACTATATTACAAAAAAAACAAACACTAAATTACAAAAAATAAAAATATTACAAGACGTTTAATCTAATTACACCTAATCTAAGCCCCCTAATAAAATAAAAAAGCCCCCCAAAATAATAAAATTCCCTATCCTAAACTAAATTACAAATAGTAGTAATCATCTCTTTTACCAGCCCTTAAAAGGGCCTTTTGCGGGGCATTGCCCCAAAGTAATCAGCTCTTTTACCTGTAAAAAAAAGAAATACAATACCCACCCCCAACATTACAACCCACCACCCACACACCCCTACTCTAAAACCCACCCGATCCCCCCTTAAAAAAAACCTAACACTAACCCCCTGAAGATCACCCTACCTTGAGCCGTGTTCACCCACCCGGGCCGAATTCTTTGTCCAAGCGGGGCAGAAGAGGTCCTCCATCCGGCCGAAGTCTTCATCCAAGCGGCATCTTCTATCTTCAATCATCTGGAGCGGAGCAGAGCAATCTTCCATCCAGCCGATGCAGAGCTATCTTCTTCCAACGACGTCCTAACACCGAATGCCTGGTCCTTTAAATGACATCATCCAAGATGGCGTCCCTCAAATTCCAATTGGCTGATAGGATTCTATCAGCCAATCGGAATTAAGGTAGGAAAAATCCGACCTCGCATTCTATTGGCTGATCCAATCAGCCAATTGGATTGAACTTCAATCCGATTGGCTGATTAAATCAACCAATCAGATTTTTCCTACCTTAATTCTGATGTTGGGGGGGTTGTATTTTGTTTACAGGTAAAAGAGCTGATTACTTTTAAGGGCTGGTAAAAGAGCTGATTACTTTGTAATTTAGTATAGGGTAGGGCATTTTATTATTTTGGGGGCTTTTTATTTTATTAGGGGGCTTAGATTAGATGTAATTAGTTAAAACTTCTTGTAATTTTTTTTATTTTCTGTAATTTAGTGTTTGTTTGTTTTTGTACTATAGTTTAGTTTATTTCATTGTATGTAATTTTAGGTAATTGTAGTTAAATGTTTAAATTAATTTAATGATAGTGTAGTGTTAGGTGTATTTGTAACTTAGGTTAGGTTTTATTTTACAGGTAATTTTGTAATTATTTTAACTAGGTAGCTATTAAATAGTTATTAACTATTTAATAGCTATTGTACCTAGTTAAATTAAATACAAAGTTGCCTGTAAAATAAAAATAAATCCTAAAATAGCTACAATATAATTATTAGTTATATTGTAGCTATCTTAGGGTTTATTTTACAGTTAAGTATTTAGTTTTAAATAGGAATAATTTAGTTAATAATTGTAATATGTATTTAGATTTATTTAAATAATATTTAAGTTAGGGGGGTGTTAGTGTTAGACAGGTTTAGGGATTAATAAGTTTAATATAGGTGGCGGCGGGTCCCGGAGTGGCGGTTTAGGGATTAAACATTTTATTTCGTTGCAGCGGCGTCCGGGATCCGCAGGATATGGGTTAATAACTTTATGTAGTTGGTGGCGGTATAGGGGTGGCAGATTAGGGGTTAATATGTATAATGTAGGTGGCGGCGGGGTCCAGGAGCGGCGGTTTAGAGGTTAATAACTATTATATAGGTAGCTTACGTCACTAGATTCTATTTTTGCCGGTCTCTAGCCTTTGGTAACTATGGCGAATCGGCCTCGCCACAAATACGCTGTGGAATTCCAGCATATTTGCGGTTGACGGCTTGATAACTAGAGGCCATAGTGCATTCTTATTTTACCTGCTGATGGTTGCTCCCAGATATGCCTATTCTCCCTATACTATATTTGGGAGAAAAATTGTATTGTATTCTTTAAGAGAGTTTGATGTGTCTGGTTGTACCAATATAATCGTCTACGCTTGTTCTATATCTAGGTGTATAATTTTGGAGGTCCATAAGTGGCCTATATAACTTAAATACTACCCCTCTTATTATGGTGTCAAAATATGTCCTGAAGTCCAAGTGGCTTCAATTAGTGTGGGGGATACTGCTTCCATAACTATAGTATTAATTGTTGCATAGCTTTAGAGGCCCAAAAGTGACTTGTACAAGTCAAATAATGTCCCTCTTAATACAGTGCCATAATGTGTCTTGAAGTCCAAAAGTGGCTTCAATTTGTATGGGTGATTTCTCTTCCATAATTTTTACCTTACTATTTATAGTTCTATAACTTTTATAGCTGTTACATATATTAAGTGAAGGCGTAGGTCCAAGAGTGGATTGCGTCGCCTAAAAATCCTAAGTTTAGAGAGCTATACATTTTTGGGGTCCGTAAGAGGCCTTGGATGTTAATGAGGGCGAAAAAGAACAAAAGTGGCTAATATAACTTAAATACTACCCCCCTTATTATGGTGTTAAACTATGTCCTGAAGTCCAAGAGTGGCTTCAATTTGTGTGGGGGATTCTTCTTCAATTATTATAATATTAACTGTTATATAGCTTTAGAGGCCCAAAAGTGGTCTAGTTCATTTAAATAGTATCCCCCTTAATAAGGTGCCATAAAGTGTCTTGAAGACCAAAAGTGGCTTCAATTAGTGTGGGGGATTTCTCTTCCATTATTTCTATCTTACTATTTATAGTTCTATAGCTTTTATAACTGTTACATTTATTAAGTAAAGGCGCAGGTCCAAGAGTTTAAGATAGCTATACATTTTTGGGGTCCGTAAGTGGCCTTGGATGTTAATGAGGGCGAAAAAAGAACAAAAGTGGCTTATATAACTTAAATACTACCCCCCTTATTATGGTGTTAAACTATGTCCTGAAGTCCAAGAGTGGCTTCAATTAGTGTGGGGGATACTTCTTCACTTATTATAATATTAACTGTTATATAGCTTTAGAGGCCCAAAAGTGGTCTAGTTCATTTAAATAGTATCCCCCTAAAAAAAGTGCCATAAAGTGTCTTGAAGACCAAAAGTGGCTTCAATTAGTGTAGGGGATTTCTCTTCCATTATTCCTATCTTACTATTTATAGTTCTATAGCTTTTATAACTGTTACATATATTAAGTAAAGGCGCAGGTCCAAGAGTTTAAGAGAGCTATACATTTTTTGGGTCCATAAGTGACCTTGGATGTTAAAGAGGGTGAAAAAGAGGGGTGATCATAGGTTTGCTTATCAAATATTTGGAGAGTGGGTTATTTTGTACTGTGACTGGTTAATATGTTTGTAACCACCTACTGTTTTCTTCTCACGTTGATGCAGTCATATTTCTGTGCGTGCAATATCTTCTTTTTGACCTGTAAGATTGATATGCTACATGAGCAAACTGTATGTATGTTTTTGTATTTTTTTAAAACCCTCAATAAAAAAAATATATAACCCCCCCCAAAAAAAAAACAAAATAACAATGCAATAACACCTACTCTAAATTTGAAATAAATTTGTGAGCTTTTGGACATGCTCAGAAGGAACCACAGAAAGTATGAATATAAAAAAACGGTGCAAACTTTGATAATGGAAGTAAATTGGAACTGCATGCTCTTTCTGAATCATAAAATTATATATATGTATACAAAACTCCTGTAAAATATATATATATATATATATATATATATAAACACACATGCACACACACACCCAATAGAAAGTCCCTAATTTAAAACCTTGCGGTGCATGCCTTCAATCAAACAGATTGAGATACAACCAAGGTTGACATAGACCCTTTGTGTTACTCAGACATTGTCAGACATAAAAATACACCACCCCAGTGAAGGTGGAGGCACAGGATCAATGATGGTGTATTTGACATCAGCTACTCCATGTCTTGCTTCAGAAAAATGCCCATGCCAGCGGCTGTTCTGAAGTCCCTTGATTAAAATGTGGCACCTATTGCCATCCTATGGTTGGCCATAAAGGTTCTCAGGTCATCTACTGTCTTTCCAACATAAAAAAGTCCACACAGACAATGTAGAAGGTACACAATGTACCTTATAGAACTTATGGAGTAGCAGCATTATTGATCATGTGCCTCCACCTTCACAGGTTGGTAATAGGGCTAAATCCCTATTACAATGTAAAGCCAGGTGAATTTATACCCTTGGCACTTTGGGGCCAAGGGGATTGAATACCTGCTTGGGCCTGCGTTGTTTCCTATAGCATCAAGTGCTAGGACCTATCTTTACACTAAAAACTGACTGCAGTCTCTTGTTTAATCATATTGGACATCTTGATGTATATCAATAGACCAAACTAATCTCATTTAATATAGGGGGCCCGATACTCACCGGCATGGAGAGAAATCAAGAAAAATCTTTGATTTTTTTTAGAACTTGCACTGTAATGTAGGAGTCTCTGTTTCACATAAAGAACACTACATACTAACATAAATATTTCTCAAGGTAACATTTGTGCTTCTACATTTTTTTTAAGGGCCTCACCGTAACAAGGAAACTTCTTGGATCATCTCAATTGAGCAGGAATATTTTGAATATTAGGCCAGAGTCTTATTTTATTCCTCTACAGCATACATATTTTTGCTATTTACTGTGTATTCTTATAGAGTTTGTGTCTTCCACTAGTTTATTTCTAATCATGTAATCCTTTTATCCTTTAGCCTGTTTTGATCTATCCTATTTGTAAGGTCAGACTGATTGCAATACCACCTTAAATAGGACTACTGTCGGATATTAAATTGCCATTTTATTAATACACTGAGGTCTTTTGTGCAGTATTCTGACATTTATAAATTAATATGATAGGATGCAGGAACTCTGGTAAAGCTAAGTGTTTTTTTTTTATAAAAAAACGTTTTTAAAACTTGTGGTGCAGTTTTGTATCCATAGCACACTGTGTAGTGGCGTCAGGTTGCTAGGAGTTGGTCGAGGTCAGGTGATGGGTGTCACGTGGTGTTGTGCGCTTCTGGAACGCCACTGACGGGCATGAAATGGATCCATGGCATAGAGTTTAAATGATGTATTCTCATGTCTGAGGACAGGGGCAACCCCAAAACTTTACATTTTTTAATAAATGCTTTTGTATTTTTAAGACTCAGCAAGTGCCTTCTATGCCTGGATGCTTATATAGTTGAATGGTAGTGCACCCCGGGTACTGTGTGAGTGCTTAGCCCTACACTGAAACTATATATTTCAATTAAAGCACAACTAAAGCTTGTTCTAAAAGGATGTTTTAGCAGAAAATGTGAAAATGTCCTCTCACAACATTTTGAAGCATCAAAGAATTACATTTTTCTTGCTTCTTGCCATGTAAAAATTGATGCAGCTGTCACTACATCCTTTTCCTTCACACAACACAGCTAAAAAAGTTCACACAGACCTTGAGTACCAGAAATATGACACATTGCATTGGCCATTGTGTGCCTTTAATTTTCTACTACTTTGTCTGAAACCATTAGGGATCAATTTCTACAAAGTCATAAAAATAAAATAAATTGTTTTCTGTATGTCAGGAATCTGCAGTTTCCTGCTAGTAACCTTGGAAACATACATTTTCAATATATTCTTTGTTCTTTCAGGATATGATTAGCCTTTCATTGCTTCATTTCTTCACTAATCACCAAGAATATATCACACATGTGGGCATTTGTATTTGACATTTGTTGACTTTTTTTTTTTTTTTTTTTTTTAAAGGATCCAGTCAATAATTCTGAGTTTTCTCTATAGTTTCAATATTATTTTTAAGCAACAGGATTCCAGTATTTATTTAATTTCTACGTACAGTTGCGTGTGACATTTTTTTTTAGGTTATACTTCTTAAGACCGCTGATACTTAACTAGTGTTTCAGATGAGCCTGAAATGCTGGGGCCCCAAAGCTGGTTTCACAGCTTGATAAATGAAGCCCAGAATGTGCTTGCAAATATCACAATACAAAATACTAAGTAATTGTTGACTTAATTCATGATATATTGTGTGTATGTGTGTGTATATATATATATATATATATATATATATATATATATATATATATATAAAATTATTTTTTATTTATTTATAAATTTATTTTTTTTTAAGTAATTTTAAAAACGTTCAGAAACAATCTGCATATAAATATGTTTAAATGTTGCAATACAAATATGACATGCTGTAGTTTTTTAGAACATTATATTTATGAATTACTAAGACTGGATACCTTGTTTTCAGGGGTGAAACACATAGGCCTCTATTTATCAAGCTGTCAACCGCAAATACGCAGGAATTCCGCAGTGTATTTGTGGCGAGCCTGATTCGCCTTAGTTATCAAACCCTACAGACCGGCAAAAGTAGAATTTTGTGGCGTAACATACGATCCGCCGGACTCAGTCCGACACAGATCAATTCTTATGTCACTCCAGATGTTCCGAACACAAGTTCGACACAATCTGACTACTTTTGCAAGTTACCAAATAACTAGCAGGTACGCTCGCCACTTTTCCAGCCCAGCGTACCTGGCTTTCAATCCACCACCCTGGAGGTGGCAGATACCATAGGAATCAATGGGAGTCTGAAAGCAGCGAAAGCTCGTGTTCGCTGCTGCCCGATATCCCATTGATTCCTATGGTAAATGTCTACACCTAACACCCTAGCATGTGCCCCGAGTCTAAACACCGCTAATCTGCCCCCCCCCCACACCGCCACAAATAAATAAAGTGTTTAACCCCTAAACTGCCGCTCCCGGAGCCCACCGCTACCTACATTATATTTATTAACCACTAATCTGCCCCCCTTACACCTCCGCCACTAAATTAAAGTTATTAACCCCTAAATCTAAGTCTAACCCTAACCCTAACACCCCCTAACTTAAATATAATTTAAATAAATCTAAATAAAATTACTATAATTAACTAGATTATTCCTATTTAAAACTAAATTCAAGTTTGTATTTATTTTAACTAGGTAGAATAGTTATTAACTATTTAATAGCTACCTAGTTAAAATAAAGGCAAATTTACCTGTAAAATAAAACCTAACCTAAGTTACAATAACACCTAACACTACACTATAATTAAATTAATTTCCTACATTAACTACAATGAAATAAAATAAAATTAAATTAAATTAACTAAAGTACCAAAACAAACAAACAATAAATTACAGAAAATAATAAAATAAATACAATAATTTTAAACTAATTACCCTTAATCTAATCCACCTAATAAAATAAAAAAGCCCCCCAAAATAATAAAAATCCCTACCCTATACTAAATTACAAATAGCCCTTAAAAGGGCTTTTTGCAGGGCATTGCCCCAAAGTAATCAGCTCTTTTACCTGTAAAAAAAAGTACAATATCCCCCCCAACATTAAAACCCACCACACACACACCCAACCCTACTTTAAAACCCACCCAATCCCCCCTTAAAAAAACCTAACACTAACCCCTTGAAGATCACCCTACCATGAGAAGTCTTCACCCAACCGGGCCGAAGTACTCAACGAAGCCGGGCGAAGTGGTCCTCCAGACGGGCAGAAGTCTTCATCGAAGATGGGCAGAAGAGGTCCTCCAGATGGGCAGAAGTCTTCATCCAGACGGCATCTTCTATCTTCATCCATCCGGCGCGGAGCGGCTCCATCTTCAAGACATCCGACGCAGAGCATCCTCTTCTGGCGACGTCTTCAAACAGAATGAATGCTCCTTTAAATTACATCATCCAAGATGACGTCCCTTGAATTTCGAATGGCTGATAGAATTCTATCAGCCAATAGTAATTAAGGTGAGAAAAATCCTATTGGTTGATACAATCAGCCAATAGGATTGAAGTTCAATCCTATTGGCTGATCCAATCAGCCAATAGGATTGAGCTCGCATTCCATTGGCTGTTCCATCCGGATGGATGAAGATGCCGTCTGGATGAAGACTTTTGCCCATCTGGAGGACCTCTTCTGCCTGGCTTCCATGAAGACTTCTGCCCGTCTGGAGGACAACTTTGCCCGGCTTCGTTGAGGACTTCAGCCAGGTTGGGTGAAGACTTCTCAAGGTAGGGTGATCAAGGGGTTATTGTTAGGTTTTTTTAAGGGGGGATTGGGTGGGTTTTAGAGTAGGGTTGGGTGTGTGGGTGGTGGGTTTTAATGTTGGGGGTATTGTACTTTTTTTTACAGGTAAAAGAGCTGATTAATTTGGGGCAATGCCTCGCAAAAAGCCCTTCTAAGGGCTATTTGTTATTTAGTATAGGGTAGGGCTTTTTATTATTTTGGGGGGCTTTTTTATTTTATTAGGGAGATTAGATTAGGTGTAATTAGTTTAAAATTATTGTAATTATTTTATTATTTTCTGTAATGTAGTGGGTTTTTTGGTACTTTAGTTAATTTTATTTAATTGTATTTAATTTTATTTAATTGCAGTTAATTGTAGTTAATGTAGGTAATTAATTTAATTATAGTGTAGTGTTAGGTGTAATTGTAACTTAGGTTAGGTTTTATTTTACAGGTAAATTTGTCTCTATTTTAACTAGGTAGCTATTAAATAGTTAATAACTATTTAGTAACTATTGTACCTAGTTAAAATAAATACAAAGTTGCCTGTAAAATAAAAATAAATCCTAAGATAACTACAATGTAACTATTAGTTATACTGTAGCTATCTTATGGTTTATTTTACAGGTAAGTATTTAGTTTTAAATAGGATTAATTTATTTAATGCTAGGAATATTTATTTAGATTTATTTAAATTATATTTACGTTAGGGGGTGTTAAGGTTAGGGTTAGACTTAGGGGTTAATACATTTAATATAGTGGCGGCAGTGTAGGGGGGGCAGATTAGGGGTTAATAAATGTAATGTAGGTGGCGGCGGTGTAGGGGGGCAGATTATGGGTTAATAAGTACAATGTAGGTGGCTGTGGGCTCTGGGAACGGTGGTTTAGGGGTTAACACTTTATTTAGTTGCGGCTGGGTCCAGGAGCGGCAGGATACGGGTTAATAACTTTATGTAGATGGCGGCGGTATAGGGGCTGGCAGATCAGGTGTTAATTTGTATAATGTAGGTGACGGTGGGCTCCAGGAGTGGCGGTTTAGGGGTTAATACATTTATTAGAGTTGCGGTGGGCTCCGGGAGCGACGGTTTAGGGGTTAATACATTTCTTAGAGTTGCGGTGGGCTCCAGGAGCGGCGGTTTAGGGGTTAATAACTTTATTTAGTTGTGGCGGGGTCCAGGAGCGGCGGTATAGGGGTAAAACAGTGTAGTATAGTGTGGGTGTTTAGTGACAGTATACCAAGAAAGCTGTAAAAAAGCCGAAGAGCAGCGAGATTGATGACTGTTAGTTAACAACAGTACCCCATGCTTGGTGCTCAGCTTTTTGACAGCTTTTTTTAAAGTTTTGGAGAACGTATTCATGTTAGGCGATCTTAGGCGAGCGTATTGGTGCCGTCGAATGCAGGTAAGTTGACGGCTTGATAAATAGAGGCCATAGGCCCCAAGCCCTGCAGCTTCGAAATAGGACACAGATAGATTAGGAGTGGCAGTCACATGGTTTTCTACAAGCAGGACTTTTCTTTTGTGTAGGTTAAACACCTTGATATCTTACTAATTAGAGGTTATCATTTCTTCCATCACAACATCACTTTAAAACTGCTATTTTCTTATGAATTTTTTTAAGGTGTGTACTTTTTGATTAAAGATACTTCAGCGAGTGAGTGTATATCAGCGATGGTCAGCATTTTAAAATATATATGTATATGAATATATAAAGTGAATGCAATAGACATGCCGGCACTGCTTCATTAAAACTCGATGTTTATTGTACAAAAATTAAAATAACACAAATTTAAAAAACACAGATAGACACAGATAACACTAAAACAACCTTAAAATGTAAACCTCATGCTGCTGTGTCATTGGCTCTTGTCACACCATGTGACTTAAGTGTTCAATTATTTCAGTGACAAGAGCCAATGACAGAGCCACGTGAGGTTTACAATTTAAAGTTGTTTTAGTGTTAACTGTGTCTATGATTAAGGCCGTTGGTCGAAACATATCATACAAGTTTTCTTATGCTGTCTGTGTTTTTTAATTTTTGTGCAATTAACATCGAGTTTTAATGAAGCAGTGCCGGCATTTCTATTGCATTCACTTTTTTCACCAAGCAAGGCACTTTTATTGTGTAAGAAGGATCGTTTTCTACACTTTCTGATTGGCGTTAGCGTGGGCTGTGTTTACTAGCACAAAAGAGTGAACAAAACCCTCAGTGTATCCCCTGGTTTCAATTTCAGGACGGTGACATCACATCAGACTTCGGATCCACAAGGAAGACCGAGAGTTCTCTCCCTCTGTGAGCGGTGAGAACCGCACGGAGGGGGTGGTGAGAATAAGCAGTTGTTATTATTACTTGTGTCATTGTCTGTGAGGGATTTACTGTACCATTTACTGCACCTATTTAAGAGATCAGCCTTCAATACCGTACCCCAGCACGTATCACAGCAGATTGGCTGTTTTGACCCCAATGTCTGGTTGTATTATTTCACTTAAACCTGAGTGATATGTTTCTTGGAGTTTATGCATATAAATATATACATATATATTTATGTGTTAATATGTGTACAGTATATACACATATTAACACATAAATATATATGTATATAAGCATTTAAAGTTGTAATCAAAATTATTTAACCCCCATTGCAAATCAGGTTTATTGTCAAAATGTACAGACTTTCAGATGTTTGCAATGAACAAATCAATCAAAAGCAATTGAAATAGCTCCACACAATCAATGCTTCAAGTGGTGTCCCGCAATTCAACTGAAAATGCAACTTTTTAATGAATTCTACAGTTTAAAAATTATTCAACCCCCTGAATAGAATCACTCAAAACAGCACAAATATACAAAACAGGTGCTGTCTCAAGCACACCTGATGCAACTATATCAAGGGCTTTAGGGCTTTAATAGTTACACCAAATGTGCTTGAGCTAGAACAAATTAAATCCCTGAACTGGCTAGGGGTTTGTTGAGTGTCACATTTGACTGCATATTAGAAATATGGCTAAGTCAAAAGAATGGTCCAAAAATTTAAGAGAAGAGATCATAGCCGCTCACAAACAGGAACAGGAAAAAAGATAGCAAAGGCACTGAATGTTCCTTGTGACAACATTGGAAGCATAGTTCGCAAGTTGTTAATGGATCAGTGGTTACACTACACGGACAGGGCAGAAAAAGGAAGCTACCAATGGCTGCAAACAGATTTCTGAAAAGGCAAGTTGAGAAAAACCCTTGAGTGACTGTAAAAGACCTGCAGCAGGATTTGGTGGCATCTGGCACTGAGGGTTCAGTTTGCACAGTAAGGCACTTACTAAACACAGAAGATTTCCATGCCAGAACTCCAAGACGTACACAATTACTGACCCAAAAGCACAAGAAAAGTCGGCTTCAATATGCTCAAAATCATAAAAATAAGCCACATAAGTTTTGGGATTCTGTCTGTGGACCGATTAAACAAAACTGAAACGTTTTGGCCAAATGGATCAGCGGTATATCTGGAGGACGAAAAATGAAGCATACTGAAAAGATCACTCTGCCTACAGTTAAGCACAGTGGTGGCTCTGTGATGCTCTGGGGCTGCTTTGCATCCTCTGTCACTGGAAACCTGCAGCGTGTGGAAAGCAAGATGGATTCATTGAAATATGAGGAAATCCTAGGAGAAAATGTCATGCCATGTAACATTCCTCAACCTTGGTAATCATACTACGCTACTATACCTTTAAATATTACAAACAGTCTCTGGATCAGCCTATAAATAGGCATCTCTTACTCACTTCCTTGTTATTGTACCTGATTGGATCTTTTTCCACTTCCGGATTTCAAGCCCAGAAGTCTACGGATCGTACTTGTATTCTTCTTTAGCAGCAACAATACTTTCCTACCTGTTAGGAACTTCTTACGACTTGGCATTTACTCCTGAAGCAAGGTATTTGTTTTTGTGTTTGCCTTCTCACTCGCAGCATAACCATCATGGCTCTGTGACGTCATCGCCATCTGCCATACATACACTTCCTGTAAGCTCTGAAGCTGTCTCCTTGCTCCGGTAAGCAAACAAGATTATATGTTACACTGGCTCATTGAACTCTCTAAAGACTGTAGTTATTCTATCTGTATAACCTCTGGTGAATCTTTATCAACTTATATTTATTATATCCATACCAGTTCCTAAACTTATGCAGTACTATGTTGTATTTTCTATTATTTCACTTTTGATATCATTCTTCCAGAGGTCTCAAGGTAATTATTAGGAACTAGGTTCCTAGTCATAGCTGTGATAATTACCTGAGACTATTGGAGAATTTAACTGCTTTTATCTAAGTTACTCTGTAAAATCAGGGAATTCTACTTAGTACCTTGTTGGTTCCACAACCATTTTTTCTCTCATCAAGCAACATAATTATATACACTCTGCATTCTTATGTTGCATTCTGTTCATAAATTATGCAGGAACTGCAGCTGTTATTCAACACTTGAAGGACTAACTGGATAATCAGTTAAACCTGCTGACATTTATAACATGCCGTCTGCGAGGGAGCTGGAGCTTGGACGTCATTGGACCTTCCAACAAGACAATGATCCCAAGCATATCTCAAATTCCACCAAGGCTTGGTTGCAGAAGAAGTCCTGGAAGATTTTACAGTGGCCATCACATTCACCTGACTTGAACCCTATAGAAAATCTGTGGTGGGATTTGAAGAAGGTGGTTGCAGCAAGCGAACCCAAGAATATTACTGAACTGGAGGCCATTGCTCGAGGAATGGCTTAGATTCCTCAGGAATGCTGCCAGAGGCTGGTGTCTGGCTAATTACTAAAGATGTTTGCCATGAAGGGGTTGAATAAATTTGAGACTGCAAAATTCATTAAAAGTTGCATTTTCAGTTGAATTTGGGGAAATCACTTAAAGCATTTGTTGTGCTGAGCTTTTTTTGTTTAATTTGTTCATTGCAAACTGCTGAAAGTCTTTACATTTTGACAATAAACCTGATATGCAATGGGGGCTGAATAATTATGATTACAACTGTGTATATACTATATATATATATATATATATATATATATATATATATATATATATATATACATGCACATACATACATACACACACACCCACTTTATATATTTAGACTCATTGTTTAATGTATATGTTTTGTATAATGTTAGAAAACGTATATACTTTGTGAAAGTGATTGTTATAATCCTCTATTATGTCCTTAAGCTTTTATTTTTACTTATTTTAAGTTTGTGTGTTGACAATATTTATATTTACATTATATTGACAACACGCATTGTGATCACAATATTCATATTTTAGCCATATTTCAATCACGTTTCCGCTTTTCCATATTTCTTAATATTGCTTTCCTGATTGTGTAATATTCTTTTACTTATAATATTGTGATCGTACTGTAGCAAACGTCTTCTATATTAATATTAATTTATATCTATTGAACACGTTGATATGAATGCATGTTCTCCATATAATGTAAATATGAATATTGCAAATGGGCATAAGTAAAAATGCACGTAAAAGGACACAATAGAAGATTAGTACAATCACGTTTACAGTTTACATACATTTTCTGACATTATTCTATACAATCCCTCAGCTCCTATAGTTCTAAATAGAAGTTGTTTTTTTTCTTCTTTTTATTAACAAAGTAGATCACAGACATAACAAATATATAGAGTTCTGTGGAAGTTTATTGGGCGTTCCATGGGAGTAACCTATATATTTTTATTTTTTTATTTTTTTATAAATATTTTTATTGAAGTTTAAGTCTAGGCATACAATATGTTTCAATAAACTTTAGTTACAAGAAAGAACAAAGACTTGGGGGCCTACTTATCAAGCCATCAACTTGATTCCCCTTATTTATCAAACCCTACAGACCGGCAAAAGTAGAATTTTGTGACGTAACATACGATCCGCCGGTCAAAGTCCAACACAGATCGATGCTTACGTCATTACAGATGTTCCGAATGCAAATTTGGCCCTATCTGACTACTTTGCAAGTTAACAAATACCTACCAGGTACGCTCGGCACTATCCGGCCCAGCGTACCTGGTTTTCAATCCGCCGCCCTGGAGGTGGCGGATGCCATAGGAATCAATGGGAGTCTGAAAGCAGCGAAAGCTCATGTTCGCTGCTGTCCGATATCCCATTGATTCCTATGGAAGAATAAAGTTACGTTTACACCTAACACCCTAACATAACCCCCGAGTCTAAACACCCCTAATCTGCCGCCCCTACACCGACGCCACCTACATTATACTTATTAACCCCTAATCTGCTGCCTGCCACCGCCGCCACCTACATTATACTTATTAACCCCTAATCTGCTGCCTGCCACCGCCGCCACCTACTTTATACTTATTAACCCCTAATCTGCTGCCCCTACACTGCCGCCACCTACATTATACTTATTAACCCGTAATCTGCACCCCAACACCGCCGCCACCTACATTATGTTATTAACCCCTAATCTGCCATCCCCAACTTCGCCGCCACTATATTAAATTTATTAACCCCTAAACCTAAGTCTAACCCTAACAACCCCTAACTTAAATCTAATTTAAATAAATATAAATAAAATTACTATCATTAACTACATTATTCCTATTTAAAACTAAATACAATAGGATTGAGCTCGCATTCTATTGGCTGTTCCAATCAGCCAGTAGGATTGAAGTTCAATCCTATTGGCTGATTGCATCAGCCAATAGGATTTTTTCTACCTTAATTCCGATTGGCTGATAGAATTCTATCAGCCAATCGGAATCTAAGGGATGCCATCTTGGATGACGTCACTTAAAGGAACCTTCATTCGTCGGGTAGTCATCAACCAAAGAGGATGCTCCACGTCGGATGTCTTGAAGATGGACCCGCTCCGCGTCGGATGGATGAAGATAGAAGATGCCGTCTGGATGAAGACTTCTGCCGTCTGGAGGACCACTTCTGCCCGGCTTGGATGAAGACCTCTGCCCGTCTGGAGGATCACTTCTGCCCGGCTTGGATGAAGACGTCTCCCGGTAACTCGATCTTCAGGGTTTTTATTTAAGGGTGTATCGGGTCGGTTTTATTTTTAGGTTAGGGCTTTGGGCTGCTAAAGAGCTAACTGCCCTTTTAAGGGCAATGCCCATCCAAATGCCCTTTTCAGGGCAATGGGGAGCTTAGGTTTTTTTAGTTAGTATCTTTTTGGTGGTATCGGTTGTGTGGGTGGTGGGTTTTACTGTTGGGGGGTTGTTTGTATTTTTTTTTCAGGTAAAATAGCTGATTACTTTGGGGCAATGCCCCACAAAAGGCCCTTTTAAGGGCTATTGGTAGTTTAGTTTAGGCTAGGGTTTTTTTTATTTTGGGGGGGCTTTTTTTATTTTGATAGGGCTATTAGTTTAGGTGTAATTAGTTTAAATTTCTGTAATTTGTTTATAATTTTCTGTAATTTAGTGTTTGTTTGTTTTGTGTACTTTAGCTAATTTAATTTAATTTAGGTTATTGTATTTAATTTAGTTAATTGTATTTAATTTATGTAATTTATTGAATTGTAGTGTAGTGTTAGGTGTTATTGTAATTTAGGTTAGGTTTTATTTTACAGGTACTTTTGTATTTATTTTAGCTAGGTAGTTATGAAATAGTTAATAACTATTTAATAACTATTCTACCTAGTTAACATAAATACAAACTTGCCTGTAAAATAAAAATAAATCCTAACATAGCTACAATTTAACTATTAGTTATATTGTAGCTATCTTATGGTTTATTTTATAGGTAAGTATTTAGTTTTAAATAGGAATAATGTAGTTAATGATAGTAATTTTAGTTATATTTATTTAAATTAGATTTAAGTTAGGGGGTGTTAGGGTTAGACTTAGGTTTAGGGGTTAATAAATTTAATATAGTGGCGGCAACGTTGGGGGGGCAGATTAGGGGTTAATAACATAATGTAGGTGGCAGCGGTGTTGGTGGGGCAGATTAGGGTTTAATAAGTATAATGTAGGTGGCGGCGGTGTAGGGGCAGCAGATTAGGGGTTAAAAACATAATGTAGGTGGCGGTGGTGTAGGGGGCGGCAGATTAGGGGTAAATAAGTATAATGTAGATGGTGGCGGTGTAGGGGCAGCAGATTAGGGGTTAATAACATAATGCAGGTGGCGTCGGTGTAGGGGGCGACAGATTAATTGTTAATAAGCATAATGTAGGTGGCGGTGGGTATAGCGGTAAAACAGTTAGTATAGTGGCGGTGTTTAGTGACAGTATACCAATAAAGCTGGGAAAAAGCCGAAGAGCAGCGAGATCGATGAATGTTAGTTAACAGCCCACTGCTCATCGCCCCGTGCGCAGCTTTTTGACAGCTTTTTTGGTAACTTTGGAGAACGTATTCAGGTCCATGCCAGCGATGTTCGGTGATCTATGGCGAGCGTATTGGTGCCGTTGAATGCAAGTAAGTTGACGGGTTGATAAATAGGGGCCTTGGAGTACACCTCATTGGCTAATAAAAAGAAGTCCAGTACAAAGAAGGCTTATAAACAACAATTAAATAACATGCCAGCCAAAATGTAAACCTTCTCTATTACTCAAAAGGCCACTCTTGGACCTTCTAAGTGTAGGCAATAATGATAATAAGAGAGAAGGTAATCAGCTATAAAGGAGGCCGCTCTTGGACCTCATATGGTGAACCTTGTTTCTTTAAGTTCTAAAGCTGTAGATCTAGATAACATTAAGCATATGAATCTCAGTTATATATGTTTTGCTTATATGGTATCTCAGAGCAACTTTGTAGAACAGGCAAGGGATTATGGATATGAAAAGAGTCACACTTGAGCTCAATTTACGGATTAATTAAAAAAAGTAGCCTACCTATTATATAATGCTAAACAACTAAGGAATGTAGGATACACTGTGTCACCTTAATATAGTTATATAGAAATAAAAATAAAGGGCAATATGAGATTTTACTCTTTAGGAGGGAGGGATAACATGTTGATATTGGTTAATCAGGCCTTAAGTGCTAAAGGGAGCATTCTAAGTAAAACCTCTATAACCCGTAGACCCATTTTGATAGGGAAAAGGTTTACTGGATCACCGATTAAATATAGAACAGGTGTGAATAACTAATACAAAGTTATAGATTAACAAGAGCTTGAAAAAACCTCTATTATATAAAGCAGTCGCATGCAACACAGTAGTATATTATAGATTATAAGTCCCATATTATGAAATGGAGTGTGGAAAAATAGTAGTTCAGTGTAGAATGTTTCAGACCTACTATGTATAGCAGCTATAAAGTATGAGACCCTCAGAGGGAACATGCTAAAAGTATCATATGTTGTTCAATGTAATCGTAGATTATAAACATATCAGAGCCTATAGGGTCTAGACATCCACATTAATAAAACTATATTATTACTATATAGCCATAATTTTATAAATTCAAAATCATTATGTTATATTACAAATATAAAGAAAGTGAGATGTCATTTGTGGAGTTGCATGTGGCTGAACTAAGTATAAATATAAGAAATCAATAGACTAACTCTCATAAAAAGGTATGTACCTAACTACAGCAAAAATTATATCCAAATGTATAATAATTTACATAGGACCAATGTTCTTGAAGATAACTGTGGTTAACAGTGCAGTAAGCATACAAGATATAGTACAGCTAGGAGGAAGAACTCTCTAATATAGGTATGCAAGGCTGTATCACAAAGGAGTCATACTAACTGTGAACAAACACAAGTATGTATTACATTTTAAATAAACTCTACCAGAGATGTCAGCACATAGTGTCTAAGGGGAATTTGTACTCCACACATAATTTTTAATAGTCAGACATATAAATAACTGTAGCTGACCTATAGAAAGGGAATGCACAGTAAGAGTTAATTAAACTCACAAGTGATAGAAAGCAGAGTGTTCCGTGGTATGCAAGAGATAAGGAGAGAAGCACTCGCAAATAAATCTCTTCAAGTTGTATTGCTTCGGCTGCTAGCAGTAGGGCAACAGATTCTAATGTGCAGAGAGGAAACCTTCTAAAAGCTTAGTGTGTCCGTTGTATATAAAAACTATGGCTAGAGGGATTTAGAGGGATGGTGGAGTAGCTGCATGTGTGTTTCAAGTAGAGCATGCAATTTTAAGCAACTTTCTAATTTACTCCTATTATCATTTTTTTTTTTCTCTTGCTATCATTATTTGAAAAAGAAGGCATCTAAGCTTTTTTTTTTGTTTCAGTACTCTGGACAGCACTTTTTTTATTGGTGGATGAATTTATCCACCAATCAGCAAGGACAACCCAGGTTGTTCACCAAAAATGGGCCGGCATCTAAACTTACATTCTTGAATTTCAAATAAAAATACCAAGAGAATGAAGAAAATTTGATAACAGGAGTAAATTAGAAAGTTGCTTAAAATTTCATGCTCAATCTGAATCACGAAAGAAAAATTTTGGGTACAGTGTCCCTTTAAGTGTCACCACATAGTAATACACAAAAAAATCAACCAGCAAGACAAGACATTTACAGAACATTAGAACCAAAATATATTTAGTGATTAAAGCATGAATGCTTCCAGTTCTGGAAAGTCTTTGCATAAATATATCTCCAGATATATGTAGGGAGATTGTCTCCATGCAAGTAAAACATCTTCCTTAAGTGTTACTTAATAATGCTACCAAGATAAATTCTAGCAAGACATTTTCAATGTATAAGAAAAAAAAAAAACAACAACGGAGCATAATTAGTATCTACAGCAGGAATGTAATCTCGTTCTAGAAAAGTGTAGAAAAGTGTAAGCATAGTTTTTGTTACTCCGTAGTTTAAAGAATTTTACAAGCAATATATTTAACCCACTCCAGAGCGAGCCCACATGAGAGAGGCAGTTTTATCATTAAGTGCTAGCATTGTCATAAGTGCTGATGTTCTGGATAGGGCAGCAGAAAGATAGAACCTTAGTTCCCTGTTGGTCTGCACTGACTTGTAGCCATAATAATAACAGAGCGAGTGCATGATTCCCTAGGCGCCGGGAGGTTAGTGGATTAAAGGCTGGGTGGCTGCTGGTTCAGTAGTGAGCAAAGTTGTGTGCACCATAACGCTAGAGAGCTTCTCAGTAACTGGGGTGTAGGAAGAGAAGTCCTTAGGGATTATATCAGCTGAAAGCCCCAGGGCTTTAACTGTAAGAATCTTCCTTGCTCCTCCACGGATGATTCCTCTGATAACTTCTGCGTGATTACAGGAGCAGTACAGCGCATCCGCCCCACTGTAGTAACCCTGGTCTGCAGGGCACAAGTGAGGGACATATGTGGGCTTCCTTTAGTTATTCCACCTTCAGAGGGCAAAACAAAAGCTGGCTCAGCTCCATCTCCTAATGTTAGACATTCCTGACAAATAGGGTCCGGGTCTCCAATTCTAAAAAGTAATTCCACTAGGGTGGATAGTAGGGCAAGTTTGTTTGGAGAGGCAGTCATCATAGCTTCTTCAGAGAATTCTGGAGCGGGACTCTGTAGGGTATCTGCCTGTGGCTGCTCCTCCATTGCTGCGTTGCCACGTGGGTCTTCATGAAATGCCTTCTCTATAGCCTTTATTAATTGGGTTCTGTGAGCTTCCAATATTGCTTTTAGGTCAGCAATAAGAATGTGATAGTTCTCCATTGGATCGAATATTAGTGTCACTGCACTGATTAACCTCACTTAATGGGGGGGGGGGGTGTAGAGAACCTCTCCTGGATAGGGCCGCCACAGGCCTCAACGTTCCTGATCAGAAAAGAAGTGCAGAGTCCCAAACTTTTGATATCAATATACTCAACTTTGGTTATGCTAATATATAGATATTAAATTTGAATGAATATTAAAGGGACAGTCTAGTATAAATTAAACTTTCATTATTCAGATAGTACTTTTAATTTTAATCAACTTTCCAATTTATTTTTATCAGCAAATTTGCTTTTTTCTCTTGGTATTCTTAGTTTCAACTAAACCTAGGTAGGCTCATATGCTAATTTCTAAGCCTTTGAGGGCTGCCTCTTATCACAGGCTTTTTAAATTCCTTTTCAGCACAAAGAGACAGAAAGTACACGTGGGCTATATAGATAACACTGTGTTTAGGCACAGGGAGTTATTTAAGATCTAGCACAATACAATGCTAAATGCAAGACAATAGATAATAAACAGTCACAGTCATGTGATCAGGGGGTTGGAAGAAGGTTCCTAGATACAAGGTAATCACAGAGGTAAAAAGTATATTACTATAACTGTGTTGGTTATGCAAAACTGGGGAATGGGTAATAAAGGGATTATCTATCTTTTAAAACAATAACAATTCTATGGTAGACTGTCCCTTTAAATCTGCTGATATTTGACGGTTTAACAGCAGTCTGACCACTTAAGGTGCTGCCCAGAGTAACCTATATTTTAATAGAGAAAAAGCACTGTAGGTTTCTAATAATCAAAGCACTGTCCCCCAACTTAGCTATTCCTTTTCTGCCATATCAGTCAGCATGCTTTTCAGTGGTGCTATTTCCCAGTTCGACAATTCTAGTAAATTTACAGTGAAACTGAATATATATATATGCATAATTTGAAGTGTTACTACACTATTTAAAGACAGCCCCCCCTTCCCCGGCGCCGACATCGCAACTCAGTGGCGATGCCTGCAAGAATTTTGCTGAAGTTGCCATCCCCATTATATCCTATGGGAGACACATTGCTACTCATCAGCACAATAAGGTCCAGACTGTAGTGATGTCCCGAACTGTTCGCCCGCGAACGGTTCACAGCGAACATAGCTTGTTCGCGTTCGCGTTTGTGGGCGAACACATGGCGATGTTTGATCCGCCCCTATGTGTCATCATTGTGGAAACTTTGACCCTTTATGTCACAGACGCCTGACACATTAGAGCCAATCAACATCAGACACTCCCTCACAGACACTCCTAGCTACTCGGAATCCGCCATTTTAGACTCATAACGACCTTGCTTTTTTAATGAGAGGACGTGTTGTGTTTTCGCTCCTGACATTAATAGTAAAAACATAGCTAGGCTAGTGTATTTACAGTCCAGAAGGACTCCACTCATCTCTGCTGCAAGCACAGCACCCCAAAAAGCCCTTTTTAGGGCTATATTTCGTGCCGTTTTTTTTTTTTTTTTTTTTTTTTTTTTAGCATTTGCCTGGCTTTCAGCTGTGTGTTTAAGGCTCATAGCATATGCTGTGACTACTGCCACCACTGATATCTCCCTAACAACATTAGTTTAAATTTAACTAACCCAAAAATATAATTATTTTTCTATTGTAATTTTTTTTCATTTTCTATCAGGCCAGTGTCACACAGCGTATACTCTGGTTCATTGCTCTGTGCCAGCCAGCAGCCAGCAGTGTTAATATCCGTTTATAACATTATTTTTAATTTAAAAAAAAAAAAAACACAAAAAATATTTTTCTAGTGTAATCTAATTACATTTACTATCATGCCTGTGTCTGTCAGGCTCACTCAGCATTAATATACCTCTTTTTTTTCAGTCTTTTGGTTAATTGGTCTGTGCCAGGCAGCCACCCAGCACTCATATCTATTTTTCTTTCACCTTAATTTTAATATATAAAAAAAAAAAAGTTTAAATTTGTTTGCTAGTGTAATCAAATCTAATTTTCTATCCGGCCTGTGTGTTTTGCTGACATAGAGAGCCTACTGTGTTTACTTGCTGCCCTCCCTAGTCTATGAGCCACGACTCATATGTGTTTAACCTTTTTTTAATTCCCCCCCCAAAAAAAATAATTTCAATCATTTTTCTAGTGTAATCTAATAGTATTTTCTATCAGGCGTGTGTGTATCCGACATACATAGCCTACTGTTTTTAATAGCTGCCCTTCCAAGGCTATCAGCCACGACTCATATGTATGTGCTTAACCTTTTTCTTAAAATTTCCAAAAAAAAGTCTTTAAATCATTATGCTAGTGTAATCTAATTGTATTTTCTATCAGGCCCGTGTCTAACTGTCTATCTGACTTACACAGCATACTGTTGTTATAATTGCTGCCCTACGTAGCAGCCAGCCAGTGCGACCACTCATAGAGTCATATGTGCATTGCACTTCTTAACATAATTTTAATATTAAAATCTAAAATTTTAAAATATTTTGCTAGTGTAATGTAACTTAATTTTCTATCAGTCCTGTGTTTTTGTCACTTACACAGCATACTGTGTTCAATTACTGCCCTACCTACCATCCACGACTCATATCTGCCAGCCTGTCTGCCAGGCCCAAGTAGCCAATTAGTGGCACCAATCACAATTCTTGTAACAGTAATAAAAATAAAAAAAATCATAATTTTTTGGACTGCAAATATTCAGTCTCCTAGGGCCATTGAATTTCATTTACCTCCTGCCTGCCACTGCCAGCCTATTGTGCCAGGCCGTCTAGCCAACTATTTACACCAATCATAATTGTTGTCACAGTCAGACAGTATAGTTATTAATTTAAATAAAAAATTTTTTTAGTGTTGATCTTAACCCTCAGTTTGCTCGTGCCTTTGAATTTCACTTTTCTACAGCCTTCCAAGCCTGTGTGCCAGGCCTACTTAAAAAATATTTACATCAATCATATTTGTTGTGACAGTATTCTAATAATTAAAAATTAAAATTTTTGGTAATAGTTGCTGTGATTTGAATTGTCAGTTTGCTGGTGCCATTGAAACACACTTTCCTCCTGCCTTGCAGCCTGCTGTGAGCCAGGCCCCTACCTAGCCAATTGTTGTCAGCAATCATATTTCTATTAACAGTATTGCAAAAATTGTCAATCATCACTGTTTAGACTGTCAGTAATCAGTCTCCTAGTGTCCTTGAATTGCATCTCCCTCCTGCCTGCCATCCTTTTGTGCCAGGCCGTCTTGCCAACTATTTACACCAATCCTAATTTTTTGTCACAGTATAGTTACTAATTATAATTAAAAAAATCTTTATTGTTGATGATCTTAACCCTCAGTTTGCTCGTGCCTTTGAATTCAGTTGTCTACAGCCTTCCAAGCCTGTGTGCCAGGCCTACTTAAAAAATATGTACACCAATCATATTTGTTGTGACAGTATTCTAATAATTAAAAATTTAAATTTTTGGTAATAATTGCTGTGTTTTGAATCGTCAGTTTGCTGGTGCCATTGAAACGCACTTTCCTGCTGCCTTGCAGCCTGCTGTGAGCCAGGCCCCCACCTAGCCAATTGTTGTCAGCAATCATATTTCTGTTAACAGTATTGCAAAAATTGTCAATCATCACTGTTTAGACTGTCAGTAATCAGTCTCCTAGTGTCCTTGAATTGCATCTCCCTCCTGCCTGCCATCCTTTTGTGCCAGGCCGTCTTGCCAACTATTTACACCAATCCTAATTTTTTTTCACAGTATAGTTACTAATTATAATTAAAAAAATCTTTATTGTTGATGATCTTAACCCTCAGTTTGCTCGTGCCTTTGAATTCAGTTGTCTACAGCCTTCCAAGCCTGTGTGCCAGGCCTACTTAAAAAATATTTACACCAATCATATTTGTTGTGACAGTATTCTAATAATTAAAAATTAAAATTTTTGGTAATAGTTGCTGTGATTTGAATCGTCAGTTTGCTGGTGCCATTGAAACGCACTTTCCTGCTGCCTTGCAGCCTGCTGTGAGCCAGGCCCCCACCTAGCCAATTGTTGTCAGCAATCATATTTCTGTTAACAGTATTGCAAAAATTGTCAATCATCACTGTTTAGACTGTCAGTAATCAGTCTCCTAGTGTCCTTGAATTGCATCTCCCTCCTGCCTGCCATCCTTTTGTGCCAGGCCGTCTTGCCAACTATTAACACCAATCTTAATTTTTTGTCACAGTATAGTTACTAATTAAAATTAAAAAAATCTTTATTGTTGATGATCTTAACCCTCAGTTTGCTCGTGCCTTTGAATTGCAGTTTTCTACAGCCTTCCAAGCCTGTGTGCCAGGCCTACTTAAAAAATATTTACACCAATCATATTTGTTGTGACAGTATTCTAATAATTAAAAATTAAAATTTTTGGTAATAGTTGCTGTGATTTGAATCGTCAGTTTGCTGGTGCCATTGAAATGCACTTTCCTGCTGCCTTGCAGCCTGCTGTGAGCCAGGCCCCCACCTAGCCAATTGTTGTCAGCAATCATATTTCTGTTAACAGTATTGCAAAAATTGTCAATCATCACTGTTTAGACTGTCAGTAATCAGTCTCCTAGTGTCCTTGAATTGCATCTCCCTCCTGCCTGCCATCCTTTTGTGCCAGGCCGTCTTGCCAACTATTTACACCAATCTTAATTTTTTGTCACAGTATAGTTACTAATTAAAATTAAAAAAATCTTTATTGTTGATGATCTTAACCCTCAGTTTGCTCATGCCTTTGAATTGCAGTTTTCTACAGCCTTCCAAGCCTGTGTGCCAGGCCTACTTAAAAAATATTTACACCAATCATATTTGTTGTGACAGTATTCTAATAATTAAAAATTAAAATTTTTGGTAATAGTTGCTGTGATTTGAATCGTCAGTTTGCTGGTGCCATTGAAACGCACTTTCCTGCTGCCTTGCAGCCTGCTGTGAGCCAGGCCCCCACCTAGCCAATTGTTGTAAGCAATCATATTTCTGTTAACAGTATTGCAAAAATTGTCAATCATCACTGTTTAGACTGTCAGTAATCAGTCTCCTAGTGATGATGAGATGAAAGAGCTAAGAATAGTAGAACTTGAAACAACAGAGTTAGCCATGGGTGTTAGTGCAAAACCGCTTGGCTTTTTTTTGGCTTTGGGTGCGGCTATTCATGCAGGCCATATAGAGCTGACAACATTCGGTGTTGTATCAGCTATTAAACTAATAAGAACAGTACTACCAAAATACAGCCAATGAAGGGCCTTAGGAAGACTGGGCCAAGGTTGGATTGTAGTATTTGGTTAGGCTAATCATGATGGCCATGTTGACCACCACCACCGAGAGTCCTGGAAGTAACAGGGATGATGAGATGAAAGAGCTAAGAATAGTAGAACTTGAAACAACAGAGTTAGCCATGGGTGTTAGTGCAAAACCGCTTGGCTTTTTTTTTGGCTTTGGGTGCGGCTATTCATGCAGGCCATATAGAGCTGACAACATTCAGTGTCGTATCAGCTATTAAACTAATAAGAACAGTACTACCAAAATACAGCCAATGAAGGGCCTTAGGAAGACTGGGCCAAGGTTGGATTGTAGTATTTGGTTAGGCTAATCATGATGGCCATGTAGACCACCACCACCGAGAGTCCTGGAAGTAACAGGGATGATGAGATGAAAGAGCTAAGAATAGTAGAATTTGAAACAACAGAGTTAGCCATGGGTGTTAGTGCAAAACCGCTTGGCTTTTTTTTTGGCTTTGGGTGCGGCTATTCATGCAGGCCATATAGAGCTGACAACATTCGGTGTCGTATCAGCTATTAAACTAATAAGAACAGTACTACCAAAATACAGCCAATGAAGGGCCTTAGGAAGACTGGGCCAAGGTTGGATTGTAGTATTTGGTTAGGCTAATCATGATGGCCATGTAGACCACCACCACCGAGAGTCCTGGAAGTAACAGGGATGATGAGATGAAAGAGCTAAGAATAGTAGAACTTGAAACAACAGAGTTAGCCATGGGTGTTAGTGCAAAACCGCTTGGCTTTTTTTTGGCTTTGGGTGCGGCTATTCATGCAGGCCATATAGAGCTGACAACATTCGGTGTCGTATCAGCTATTAAACTAATAAGAACAGTACTACCAAAATACAGCCAATGAAGGGCCTTAGGAAGATTGGGCCAAGGTTGGATTGTAGTATTTGGTTAGGTAATCATGATGGCCATGTAGACCACCACCACCGAGAGTCCTGGAAGTAACAGGGATGATGAGATGAAAGTGCTAAGAATAGTACTACTTGAAACAACAGAGTTAGCCATGGGTGTTAATCCAAGACCGCTTGGATTTATTTTTGTATTGGGTGCAGCTAATCATGCAGGCCATATAGAGCTGACAACATTCGGTGTTGTATCAGCTATAAAAATAATAAGAACTGTACTATCAAAATACAGACAATGAAGGGCCTATGAAGACTGAGCAAAGGTTGGATTGTAGTATTTTGTTCGGCTAATCATGATGGCCATGTAGACCGCCCGTAACAGGGATGAAAGTGCTAAGAATAGTACTAATTGAAACAACAGAGTTAGCCATGGGTGTTAGTCTAAGACCACTCAGCTTTTTTTTGGGTTTGGGTGCAGCTAATCATGAAGGACAGATAGACCTGCCACCATTTGGTGTTGTAACAGGTATGAAAATGCAAAGAACAGTACTACATAACACAACCTACTTACCATGGGTCCCAGAACATATGTTTGGTTGTTTTGTAAGGGTAATCATGCAGGCCATATAGACCTCCACCGATAGGGTGAGTATGAGTAACAGCTATTAAAATGCGAAGGACATTACTAATTAACACAACATAGTTACCATGGGTCGCAGACCAAGAGCAGATGTCTTATTATTATATTTTGTATGGGTAATCATCCAGGCCGTATAGACCTCACCAAATAGGGGGAGTGACAGAGATTAAAGTGCTAAGAATGGTAGTACTTAAAACACAACCTCGTTAAAATAGGTAGCAGACCACATGTCTTATTATTATAATTTTTCAGGGTAATCTGGCAGGCCATATAGAACTCCCACGATAGGGGGGGGGGGGGGCAGGGATTAAAGTGCTAAGAAAAGTACTAATTGACACAAGCTAGTTGGGTCCAAGAACGCATGTTTGATTATTAGAATTTATCAGGGTAATTATATATCTAACAAATATATCTATTTCTCTTCTATCGATTCTATCTAACTATCAATCTATGTATATCTACCTATCCTATCTATCCCTATCAATCTATCTTCTGTCCGGGATGTTTTGAGACAGCCACTTTGGGAATGTTAGTTGATTTAGACCCATTATGGCTTAAAAGCAGACTCTGCATCAACTATGTAATTTTCCATGGGAGTTTTGCCAGGGATCCCCCTCCAGCATGCAACAGTCCAGGTGTTAGGACCCTTGAAACAACTTTTCCATCACTATTGTGGCCAGAAAGAGTCCTTGTAGGTTTTAAAGTTCGCCTGCCTATTGAATTCAATGGCGGTTCGCGCAGTTCGCGCGTTCGCGAACAATACCGGAAGTTCGAGTCCGCGGTTCGCGAACCGAAAATTTTAGGTTCGCGACATCACTACCAGACTGCTTTTTAAAATGTCAATGTTTTGAATATCAGGCACAAGTGACTTTCCTTTTTTTTTACAGCTTCAATAATTCCAGCTACCCTGTGTTCTCTTACATCTGGTAGTGCAAACCTTATGAAGTGATGTATGTTTTTTATAATTATATCTCATGGAAGTTATAATTGATTTGGCTCTTTTTAGAATCTTGATTGTACTTTCAAAGTTCCGGTTATATTTCATTAGTCTTGCTATTTAAATGTGCTAAATGTATATTTGTTATGCTGATATAGATAACATTGTATTTGTAGCTGTATTTGCTTCATTTATATTATTAGCATAAGACTGTGGACTGTTTTCTTTCAAATACGAGCTGATTGACGAACATTATTAATAGCCACTAAATTCTGCATCAAGAGTAACTATTTTTAATTACACTGTCAGGTGTCTTCACATCACAAAATTCTACAAAACTGCTTAAGAAAAAACTATAGGAAAAACTATCCAGATGTTATAGTCAACAGCCAGAACTTTTAGAAATAAACACTTAATTAACATAACACATCTCAAATAGGAAGCTGAGCGATTTCAGTTTCCCGGATCAAATCTGACCAGCTCCACAGAGACCAATAAAAGATGATTGCAGGGAAAAAAATAGATGTTATTTCATTTTATTACACAAGATAACAAAATTAGAGTATTTCAGAGCACAGCAAGCATCACAGATCAAGTTTAAAGGAAATAGACTACTATATACAATAGATGTGCAATTTGAGATGGTGTTGTAATCTACAACAAAACATATTTTTTCTTTTACACCTAATAAACTTTACCAACTATAGTTTTAAAATAATAAAATATTTTATTTAAAAAAATTGCAATTATTAAAAATCACTGAAAAAAGTCCATAGCAAATCTAAATTTATCATCTATTAAATAACCCTGAACCATTGTTACAGCATAATAATGGCTTTGTTTCTTAGAAGTTATTGGAAAAATAAACTACTTTGCATGTCATAAAATCCAACATTATAAAACCTATTGTGATGCTTTCTGCAAATCGTACATTAATGGTTATATTACTTTTGTAATTTACATTCTTTTTTTTTTTATTGAGGTTCTGAGTAAGGCATACATGAGATATGAAAAACAAACCCAGTGATAGTAAAATGCAGGGAACATATAGTACAATTCTGTGCAACACCATAATACATTTCTAAAAGGAAAATGCAAAAGCATATTATTCAAGAGTTATGCCTAATAGTCTGTGTGCCTCCTAGATGACAAAAGAGGCCACTCTTGGACCTCATTCATATACACAGAATCATACATAGGGGGCTATGTCTAGTGAAGAGACCACTCTTGGATCTCTAAATGAGACCCTCTTTTATATAAATTTAATAGTGACTCATATAGAAATACAGGGTAGTATAATGTTATAAATTTGATAAAGTCACATATAGATTTAGAATATTTGGTATACACAAGGTAGAATTAACATTGTAAGAAGCTTTGTAAGTGTTAAGTGTATATAATAGTATAACATATAGTTAGTCAGCAATCTTTATGTACAAGGTATTTCAGATATCTGCTGTACATGTCCAGCCATAAATAGGAGGGGGGAAGCCAGTTTCCACATTACCAGGCAGATATTCAACATCTACTGCTCATTACAGACTTAATATGAATAGAAACTAAACAGCTATGTGATCTTCTAACAAGATTGTAGTAAAACGTGGTGTGGGGAAGGTACTGAAGTACAGGAGTTGGGCCAGGTAACCTGTTAGTCAAACAGACACCCTCAATCATATAGGCTGTAGGTAATATAAATCTGTATGGTAGGTATGAGCCTATGATCTATTAGAAATATGGCCAGGCCTGCTCCCCTCTTAAGAGTAGTTACACACTATTATATATAACGTTTTTCAAGCTATATCACATAGAATATCATGTGTTTACTATATTGCTATTGGAAGCTTATTCTTAGCCCTCTAGTATGTTATCCCTGGCCCTCCAGAGCTTAATGCAAACTATCAGACATATCATACATTAACCAGGTCAGCTAAAGAGTACATATTATATCACAAATTTGGCAAAAATGATAGCAATAAACTTTTATCTTATCAGGTATAGCAGTTTAGGAAATAGTGGTATCGCATACCCCAGACAAGCAATGTGAGTATATACTGAAGCCCAAACACACAGTATGCTGCCCTGCCTCGGCCGCAGGCAGTGCAACAGGGTGCCGGGTACCTCATGAAAGGATATTGTCAATAAGTAGAGTTTATAGTTAAAGCGGGCATCTCAAATAATGCTCAATAGCTCCTGTAAGTCTCATACACAAGTAAACAGATTAATTAATTAAGCCCCACATAATGTGAGATCTGGGATACGATCGATGTGCAATAACACCTATAGGTAAATAAACAGTTGTAATTTGTCCCTAATAGTAACCTTCAAAACACGGCAAGTAAGGTGGGGAGGAAGCTCTGTCTTTTATGCGGAGGGGTCATATGCTAGCAGTATAAGGTATAGATAGGAAAGAACATTGAGGTCCGGTAACTGTATAGCAGTCCTCATGCTATCATCATAGAGTTACCCCACTCCAGATCTATCAGGCAGTGATCGGCATCCCGCGCAGGAGAAAAAGTTCAGTGCGGTGATCCAGAGAAGGTATAGTAAGAGGGATGTCGTAGTTGCAATGTCCCGCTCACCTCTGTATAGATTTCCAGGAACTTTAAAGGGCTGTAGCGATAAGGGTAGGTACCTTCTTCCAGTGCGCACCATGGAGGTGAAATCCAGATACCTCCCTAACGATGGCTGCATGGAGCTCACTTAGCGTGGTTGCTGCCTTTCAGCTGAGTCCAGCGATTCCTGGGTTCCGGTAGGTCTCGGTAGGGACTGTGATGGGGCACTAACTCCATGATGTCCTGAAGCAATTAGTATTGCAGGTATTGCTCCAAAAGATTCAATTTCGCCATCTAGGCTCACTGCTGTAGATTCTCCCTCTACGAGTACGGTAGTTTCGCTGCTATCCCCCAATTCCATCACAGGGAGCTTCTCACTCCCGCCACTGAGCAGGTAATTAGTGTCCGAGTCGCTATTAACAGCCAGGGAGGCAGGCGGCTGATGCCGGGGCCCCAAAGCACCGCCACCCCCATACCCATTGGGTGCATATATAAGTTTCTCGCCCAGTGGTTTGGGGTGAAAAGCTGCATATAAGGCTTTGGTGAAAGCTGTTTGATATGTGTCTAGCAGATCGCTGATCACCTGTAAAAGTAAATCTGCCATCTCTCCAGCACTTTAGATAGATATTGATGGCGGGTGTATATAGTATAGAAGAAAAGAAAGGGTGCTCTCTCACAGCCCTAAGTAACGACAGAGATCCAAGGACACTCTGCCGGGGGGTTAGATAGGAGGCCGCAACCTCATATAGTCTCCGGTATATAGTAGTTGCGAATAAGTTAATACATTTTTGCTGCAATCAGTTGAGCTTTGTCATCTGTATCAGAATTTGTATTTGTTTCTGCTCAATGTCAGATGTGGAAACAGATATTTGCAAGATTAATCTTTAGGTCTGTCGCAGCTGGATGTAATGCGACCTGTCATGGCCGCTGCCCGGAAGTTCCCCCGTAATTTACATTCTTAAAGGTCACTTTATAACACATATTTTGATAAACCTCGAACAACTGATGTACAATACTAATTTACATTTTCAAGTGGTAGAAGTACTACCATATAGTGTTGTGAAATAAAATTATCTAAGTTCATCAAATGATATCTAGAGCCTATTCTTGGATAAAACAAATAATTTAATCACAATATATTGTCAGTGAAACCTTATTTAGTAAACATATACACGAGGAGAGAAAAAAATGTGGCCGAAAGTTTAAGAATTTTTTTTAAAGTTTGGTTCAGACAAATTTTGACTATGCTGAATTTCGGTTTGGATAAATATTGGATTTTAATTTTTTAACATTGCTTCCAATGGAATAGCTAATATAGACAATTAATAGTATATATAGGATTCGAACAATTGAAAGAACCTATTTTTCAATGTTAAAAAATCATACAACTACTGTATGACTAAAATCCAACATTTAGTGCAAGACAGGCTGTCCCTAACATTAGTCATAAGTAATCCTATAGCAGGATTGGATAGAAGATGATGGGAAAATGTATGGTCAGACCACATGTACATCATTACAAACAAAGGAGCTCATTAAAAGGGACAGTCAAGTCCAAAAAAAACTTTAATTTTTCAAATAGGGCATGTAATTTTTTTTATTTTTTTTATTCTTTTTTTATTTAGCAAAAGAAAAAATAACTTCTAACAGTTTACGCCTTGCAAGACGTATTTTAAGTATTTAACAATTATGGTCTACAGTTCAACCGCAACAGTTTGTTGCGCCACGCAGGACGCAATTTAGGCATTTGAAAAAGAAGGTTACTTTATAGTCAACCTATCTTAATAGCAATAGGGAACCAAAGAAAGAGAAAAAGAGAGAAGAAAGAGAAGATGAAAAAAGAGAGAGAAGTAATAATAATGAAAAAAAAAAAAAAAAAAAAAAGGGGGTCCCCCTCCTAATCGAGTCGTTCCCCTCGCCCGCCAAGGGGCTGTGCTTAACAAGGTCTATAAAAGATACATCTAGTGCAATGTAATAGGTCGACTTTCTCATCTGAATTTCTACCAAGCCCCCAGGAGTGCCAATTCGAAATTCCTGAATGGGAAAATTAAATCATTTATCTCCGTATCCGGGAAGGATCTAATGAATACTGACCATTTATTGAAAAATTGTATAACATCCTCCTCATTATCTAAGTTAGTATCTCTTTGCTCTAGCAGGCATTGTTTTTTTAAGCAATTTTTAATCTCTGGAATGGATGGGGTTGCTCTTAGCTTCCAGTTTTTAAAGATAAGATATCTAGTAGCTAGTATGGAAAGGAGGACAATGTTATCATTTATTTGATGTTCGGAGTGGTTTGGGAGCCCAAATGCAATTTGTAACTGTGTAAAACCTGGTATAGGAATTTTAAGAGTTCTGGTGAGCCAGAATTCTAGCTTCCACCACAGGTGTCTTATTTTAGGGCACTCCCATATCATATGGATTAAATTTGCTGCTATATGCGAGCATTTTGGACACTTATTGAACCCGCAGTTACGGATTCTGCTCCCTTTCTTGGGGGTAAAATATGAATTGTGTAATAGTCTAATATGCGACTCACGCCAGGTGGCTAACCAGGTGACCTGAGCTATTTTCTGGATTGATGATTGAATGAATTTAGTATCAATAATATAATGAGGGGTCATCTGGTTTCATAGTAGAGCAAGTTTCTGAGTCACCAAATCCGCTTTGCTTGAATTAATTAATTGATAACATAAAGAAATGGATCTCTGACCATTTTTGTACAGTGCTAGCCAGCCTTCCAGTTTGCCCAGAAACCATGTCCAATCTGATTCTGTCATGAGCATTGTAACAAAATGTCTACTTTGTAAATATGCGAAAAAATCCTTGTTGCTAATATTAAATTCTCTTTTTAATTCTTCAAGGGATTTAACACATTTCCTGTCTGTATCTATTAAGCTTATTATTGTATCCAAACCTTGATTATGCCAAGTTTTAAATAGAGTCAACCTCAACCCTGCTGGAAATTTCGGATTGCCAGGAATGATAAATATTGTGAGACTTTACAGTTTAGAGATAGAAGTTCCCCTACTTTCCACCATGCTTTTAATGGATTGAAAAGGGATTTAAACATTTTAATTTCTTTAGGTAATTCTTTAGGAGGACAGTGAATTAATGCTGACGGGATATACGGATGACATATGGTTCCCTCTAATAAATTGTTTGTTACATAGTTACTATTAGAAATCCAATCAGCTATTACTCACATAAGAAAGGCATAATTGTAGAAGCGAATGTTAGGCAGGGCAAGGCCTCCATATTCTTTTGAAAGGGATAGTTTCTTTAAAGATATCCTTGGTCTTTTCCCCTGCCAAATAAACTTGCTGAGTGCGCTGTTAAGTAAACGCACATCCCTTTCCAATAGCAGTATTGGAGTATTCTGTAATACATAAAGAAGTTTTTGTAATAAGACCATTTTAAAAAGAGCTATCCGACCGGAGATAGATAATGGAAGGCCCTGCCAGTTTTTCAATTTCTCCCTTAAAGTGTTTAGAATTGGAGTAATATTAAGATCATAAAGCTCCGCTGGGTTAGAGGCAATGAAAATTCCTAAGTATCAGAAAGAGTCTGTTGCCAGGCTAAAAGGGATGTTGGAAAGAGAGTTTTTATTCTTCCTCAGCCATATGTCAGTATATTTATGAAAATCTTAGCAGTATTCTCTAAACAATGTGTAAGTATATGGCAGGGAATATATTTAACAATCTTCCTTTAAACTAAACCTGCAATCAAACATACATTTGCTAAGACAATAAAATTAATCTAAATATCTGAATTCTTTATTATTAGTAAATAACTATGAACATGTTGATACGTACATATTTGTAATGATTAGAATATGAGTTAATATTATATGCGTTAAAAAAAAACTATTTAAAATATACTATGCAAAGCTCATACCAATTTACTTTAAACCCAATCTTTCATTCAGAGCTGCATTTAAAATATTACAATGAAACCTAAAATAGCAGTTACAAACATTCAGCAATATAATTTACAGTGTTAATTTAAGCAATAGGATAATATATATGTTCTGCTATTTAACTGCAATCCTAATACAAAATTAACTTACAATATCAGAACTTGCACAGATGATTTACTTAGCAAATCAGATACAGATTTAAACAATATCCAGGCGTATGATTACCAATTTAAAATACAATATACTTCACCAATTTTGAACCAATTCGTAGCAGTCTTTAGGTCATCTCAGAAGACAGATAAGTAATGTTTTGCAATCAATGAGAAGGAGGTAGTCAGCTTGTTTAGATTGGTTTTAAAATGCCCAGCAGCAGATATCATCCAAAGTTAAAACAGCCTTTTTTCCTATTTCTCTTTTGCTTACTTATATATGTTTTCAATCATTGATGACATCATGTGGGTGGCACTACGGGAGCTGACCTTCCCATTGGTTACCCGGGAAGTCTAATCGGATTGGCCCTTGGAAATTTCATTTTTAACAGCCAGAAAGAACCTTCTGGCTGTAGTTCTCGCAAACATAACACCAGGTGGCAGCATTACCAACAGACAGTACAAAAACAATGCAGCATGACAATACATATAAATAATTCATTTAACCAACATTTTTAGCCAGTGAAATATTTCTTTAAATTATGTAATAACTGCCATAATTTCTTGTATTAATCTCTCCCAATATTAATTATAGGTGAAGCGGCATCAGATTAATTTCCTGATCGTTTTGATATGAAACGTCATGTTTTATATTATTAACATTGTATTATATTAAAGCAATTTAACACTGCTTATTATTAGTTTAAAATGCATTATAATTTTATCAGTATTCTGGCATTTCTTTGTAAATAACAGCTTATTTTTATATCTCCAGATTGGTAGTATTTAAAACTCATGATATACTGCATTCACCCAGATATAGTATGTGACATTTCTGTGTATTTCTTCCTGAATACATAAATCCTGTTTATGTAGATCTGAAATAAAAATAAATGTTAATGATCACTTCTCTTCAGGTCCATAAACATCTATTCATGTTCTTAAACACACAGAGGCTAAGATATTCATGCTTTCAAAATATGTATGTCTTGTAGTTATTTTCCTAGTATATTTTATTTGAAATCTAACTACAGTTGCTTTGAAATCATAATGTAAGCCATGTGTCTTCTCTATGTTATTCTAACCCCAGACACAATGTCTGTGTCACGTGTATTCTGATGTTATCAGCCACACAGCCTGAGTCACTTGGCAGGCAGTTGTCAATTTTCAGCTCCTTTGAAGAATGTTTGTATCTCTCACATTTCTTCAGACGGATCGGCATTTCCCTTGGAGGAAATCCATATATGGGCCTGTATCCTGTTCTCTGTCAAAATTACTTCCCCAACATTCCTCTAAGTGACTGTATTAAATTGGGCAGGCCAAATGTCATAGAGTCATAAAACTCTGCATATAGTCAAATGAGCATGGTCACTGAGTCAGTTCCTTTTGGAAAATGTCTGTGTGCTCACACTGCAGGGGTCGTGCTTCAAAAGGCTATGCTGATTTCCAATCCTGATAAATGTGTATTCACCCAGCTCTCATCTTGTAGGGGGTTTTGAGTTAAATCCTGACATCAGAATTTCTATTCTACAGCACATCTGATAAAATAGACGCCTTCATATATATACACACATCCTTTTTATATTATTTCATTTACGTATATATATTAGTATATATATATATATATATATATATATATATATATATATTATGTGATTTACCTTTACCCTGACATAATTCCCCCTTTCAAATTCAAATATATGTAGGACACATGTTTTTGAATTGGATCAAAGTCAGTGGTACTCGGTGAGGATGTTGGCCATATACAACATAGACAGTCTCTTATGTAGAAAGTTTGTTATTTTGAGCCTTCATGTTTATCAGTTAGGCATCTTTAAACTACAGTATGTCTTTAGTGTAGATGGGGATAAGATACTTCATTCTCCCTCTATAACTTGTAGTTGGGATCTGGGATGACATGCCCGCAATTGATTGATATGGACCCATTTATCTATGAAACTTTCATTTTTGGGGATCCGTATTTTATAGGCCACTGGAGATATTTTGTCAGTAATGACAAAAGGACCTTTCCATGAGGGAAGAAATTTCTTCTCCCTAACCTGATCTCTTCCAAAGTTATAAAGATAAACTTTATAATTTATTTAATATTCCTTTTTGGATGTTTTGAGATCATAATAGGTTTTAGTGGCAGTTGCGGCTCTTTCTAAATTCCTTTGAGCAAATGCAAAGGCATATTGCAGGTGTTTTCTTAGGTTTTCCACATATTGATGTGTATTGGCAGCGTTTATTAAGTTTTGGTCTGATGTACGGTATAGCAGATGTTGAGGTAGAATCATTCTTCTACCAGTCATCAGCTCAAAAGGTGACATTTTGGTAGCACTACTTGGAGTTGCTCTTAATGCCATTAAGACTAGAGGTAGTTTTACATCCCAGTCTTTACCTGTTTCACTCACAAACTTTTTGAGGATTTTAACAATGGACTGGTTGTAACGCTCTACACCACCACTTGAGGCAGCTCTATAAGCAATATGGAGCTTTCTTTTAACCCCTAGTATTTTCCACATTTTGGTCATCACTTCGCTAGTGAAGTGGGTCCCCCGATCTGATTCGATTCTTTGGGGCAAACCAAATCTGGAAAATACATGGTTGATGAGCAATGCTGCACATGTTTCAGCACTATTGTTAGGTGCACTAATGCACTCTACCCATTTAGTGAACAGGCATGTCACTGTTAACATGTACTTGTTACCTCTTGATGACCTTGTTACCGGACCAATAAAATCAATTTGTATATCTGACCATGGCATTACCATCCCCCTTTTCTGCAATGGCGCTCTATGCGTTGGTGCAGTGGGTTGGAATTGTGGGCAGATTAAACACCCTTGACAGTAGGTTTGAACATCTTTCAACATGTGTGGCCAAAAAGCGTAATCACGCAATATTTCATATGTGAGTTTGGCACCACGATGACCAGATGTGGGAGCATCATGGGCATGTTGAAGCATTAGACCCCTGAACTTGGTGGGTACTACCCACTGCTGGATGCCAGTTTTGGAGGTTCTAATTAACAAACCATCCTGTAACTTGAATTGTGATTTAGATTTTATTAAGATTCTCAGATCTTCTTTGCCAATACAATCATCTTTTGAGATGGGGTTGCTTTCAGGATCTTCTATGTGTTTACAGAAGATGCCTACAATGGAGTCTTCTTTTTGACTAGTAATCAGGTCCTCACTAGGAGAATCCTGACTCCATTGTACCAAGTTAGGCTCACTCTGTTGTTTTGCCTGGTTTCTGGTAATGGCTTCTACCTGAATTGCACCCATTAAGTGGTCAATATTAAGGAATTCTCCAGTTATGGCTCCTTGTTTGGCTAATGAATCCGCAAGGTCATTGCCTTCATTATCAGGACCTAGAACTCTGGAATGACCCTTGGTCTTTTTCCAGTGTATGGTTAAATCATTGGATACCACCAGATTATCAATCTCGCAGAACAACTTGCCATGCTTGACTGGCTTGTTATTGCTTTTCTGCATGCCATTTCTTTTCCAAGTTGGCAGGTATTCAACAAAACTGTCACGCACATAAATTGAGTCAGTTATGATCACAAATTCATGAATACCATGTTCAATAGCCATTTCAATGGTTTTGAAAACAAACGTTAGTTCTGCAACTTGACTGGATCTTGGTCCAATGTTGAAACCTACAGATATATTTGAGACTCCATTTGTCCAAGTTATACCAATGCCAGCGACTAATCTGCGCTCATTATCAATAGTGGCATGGTAAGAACAACCATCAACATACACCCAAGGTAGTGTTTGACAATGGTCCTCATGGTATATTTTATATGGGGAAAGCAATTGTTCCTCCAGAAAATCATCTTCTGATAATTCTTCCCCAGGATTTCTAGCAGTACAATCGTGGAGCTCAGCAAGCCCTTGTGCGACTGGATTCTTTTTATTCTGCTTGTAGCGAATTTCTAGTGGCCAGCCTTGCAAGGAAAGAGTCCACGCTGTTATGCGGCTATTAGACAAATTCCCATCTCTTATTCTCTCACTTTGCAAATATAGCAAAGGCTGGTGGGCCGTTTCTACAATAATTTTCTCACCCTGTATATAGCTGCGGAAATTTTGTAGAGCCCATACAGTAGATAAGAGGGCTTTTTCGCAATTGTTAAACTTTATTTCTACTGGGGATAGATTTTTGCTCGCATAAGCAATGGCTTTGTTCAAATTATCATGCTTTTGGTATAAAACAGCACTCATGCTTATATCTGTGTAACCTGTCTCTAAGAAGAAAGGTTTACCACCTTCAGGGTACGCTAAGCAAGGTGCTTGAGTGAGTTTTCTCTTCAGCTCTCTGATGGCTGTCTCTTGAGACTCACTCCAGTGCCATTTTACATCTTTCTTTAGAAGAAGTAGTAGTGGTTTAGCTAATTCCGCATAATTATCAATGAATTTGCGAGAATAATTCGTCATACCCAGGAATGATCTCAATTCCTTTAAGTTAGTTGGGTTTTTAGAATTCACTATACAGGGAGTGCAGAATTATTAGGCAAGTTGTATTTTTGAGGATTAATGTTATTATTGAACAACAACCATGTTCTCAATGAACCCAAAAAACTGATTAATATCAAAGCTGAATAGTTTTGGAAGTAGTTTTTAGTTTGTTTTTAGTTATAGCTATTTTAGGGGTATATCTGTGTGTGCAGGTGACTATTACTGTGCATAATTATTAGGCAACTTAACAAAAAACAAATATATACCCATTTCAATTATTTATTTTCACCAGTGAAACCAATATAACATCTCAACATTCACAAATATACATTTCTGACATTCAAAAACAAAACAAAAACAAATCAGTGACCAATATAGCCACCTTTCTTTGCAAGGACACTCAAAAGCCTGCCATCCATGGATTCTGTCAGTGTTTTGATCTGTTCACCATCAACATTGCGTGCAGCAGCAACCACAGCCTCCCAGACACTGTTCAGAGAGGTGTACTGTTTTCCCTCCTTGTAAATCTCACATTTGATGATGACCACAGGTTCTCAATGGGGTTCAGATCAGGTGAACAAGGATGCCATGTCATTAGATTTTCTTCTTTTATACCCTTTCTTGCCAGCCACGCTGTGGAGTACTTGGACGCGTGTGATGGAGCATTGTCCTGCATGAAAATCATGTTTTTCTTGAAGGATGCAGTCTTTTTCCTGTACCACTGCTTGAAGAAGGTGTCTTCCAGAAACTGGCAGTAGGACTGGGAGTTGAGCTTGACTCCATCCTCAACCCGAAAAGGCCCCACAAGCTCATCTTTGATGATACCAGCCCAAACCAGTACTCCACCTCCACCTTGCTGGCGTCTGAGTCAGACTGGAGCTCTCTGCCCTTTACCAATCCAGCCACGGGCCCATCCATCTGGCCCATCAAGACTCACTCTCATTTCATCAGTCCATAAAACCTTAGAAAAATCAGTCTTAAGATATTTCTTGGCCCAGTCTTGACGTTTCAGCTTGTGTGTCTTGTTCAGTGGTGGTCGTCTTTCAGCCTTTCTTACCTTGGCCATGTCTCTGAGTATTGCACTTTGGTAAAATGAGAGGGCGCTAAAAGCTAGGTATACTTAACACACCTAATTGATTCAGATTTATATCAAAAGTAAGAATTATCAAAGACAGTATTAATTTATAAATCATTTACTGGTGGGAACGTTCCCTATTGCGGTGCAATACATAAATTCATAAAAACAATTGCCAGTCACATAAAATATTTAACATGATATCTTCAACTTATAATTTATGGAATACCACCCTGATGAAAAATGATAACAAGCGCTTAAAAATAAAATTGATTAAATGCTTATAAACCTTAAAAGCAATTTATTCCAGAGTATAAAAGACCGTCTCTATTTCGTTTAGTCCATAATATATCTTCAACAGATGGAATCCCTTATGTTTATTAGGGTATATTATATGTGAGACTTGGCTCTGTGATTATAACCAAAATGATTGGTATTTTTAAAAACGGCAAAATGTTCTTATTTTGAATACTTTGTATCCTTACTTTGTTATATGTGTAGCTTTAACTCACAGATAGTTGCAGCAGCTGTAACCAAATGCTGCTGTAATCCGTCCGAGATTCTGTGGTCCTTTGTAGCAACACGTTCCTTGCGTGTGGGCAGCCTTGTATACTGCAGCTCCTAGTCTCCGGCACAGGATTCACCACTCCCTCCGTGGGGAAGTGACCGGCTAAGGCACGCCGCTCCCTGCGTGTGAGTAACCTGACGGACTGTTGCCTTCGGCTTCCAATACTCACAGCTCCCTGCTTGTGAATAATTATCTGGATCCTCGTCAGTGGTATCGCAAACAGAGGCAATACTGAAGGTGGAATGGACACCCGCTCTTAGCGTGATATACGCGTGGGCAATTACTAGGTACCTAGTGAGTTGAGTTCTGGTAAACGAGCAACTTCTTACTTCGAAGTTATGAATTTATGTTTTTATGAATTTGACTTCAGGGCTGCATTCTCATCCTGAAATACTTCAGGGACCCCCTTTAACCTGCTCCAGAGGCAAGAGTTAATCAAATCTATTTGTATGGCATATCTATGTAAGATATCATTGCCAATGTATATTTGATTATGGGGAGTATTTAAAACTAAGAACAGGTGCTTCACTGACTTATTTCCTATAGAGATAGATAATGAGCACTTAGCTGTGATGTTATAGCTTTCAAACCAGTCATCCAGGTTGCTGACACTGTGGTCTTGGGGAGAAAGATATTTAATCACTTTAGGTTCAGCTATTTGCGCTAATAAACCTTCGCTTATATAGCTAGCTTCCTGATTTAAATTTAATTTAGCATACTTGGTTTTACCAAGGTCATGCACTTGTATAGGGATAAATATATCCTCTTTAACTCTCTCAATCCCTGTGAGGTATTGAGCGTGGCCTCCCCTTGTGGAGTGATATGGTTAATACATCGCCATCTAGGGAAATATTCGCTATTTTTCCAGGCGAAATTTTAAAAGTATTACCATCATAGTCTGATCATCTATTTGTAGAATAGTGATTTCAGGTACATAGTTATTCCTGAAATGAATCTCCACAGCGTCTGGTTTCTCTTCCACCACGTGACAGCTATGTCGGGTGTGATATATACCAGATTTTTCATAATTGATAGGCCTTTAAACTTGTGACCAAATTACATTATTTATGCAATCAATTATGGTGCTTAATCGCTTCAGGAGATCACTACCAATAATTAAACGATCAGTTGGCAGATCCACTATAATGACAGGGTGTCTTATGACCCTGTTCCCCAATTTAAATTTTAACCAGGCAGTACCGTAGACTTTTAGGGAGTCACCCCCAACACCTATTAGAGAACCGTCAAATTCTTTTATTTTAGGTTTGTGGGGTGTTAGCTCGTTTAGCTGTGTGTAGTACCTGTGGGATAAGATAGTTGCCTGTGACCCAGTGTCAATTAATCCCCTGATAGGGTTGGAGACTGAATCTTGCAGCTCAACTAATACATAATATCTTCCTGCAGTTTCTACCATTTCGCACATAAAGTTGGCGTTAGCATACATTTGTGGGCTTCGCCACATCTTACCTGAGTTTGCCATGCTTTCTGATGCAGAAGAATCTTCATACCTACCTGTTTCCTCTATGACAGGTTCGGCTGGATTCTTGTGTACTGCATCTGTGGAGATAAGGTTAAGAGAGTGCTGCGAAGGAAGAGATTCGTTAGTTTTTCCCGGATGAGGTTGCCTGTCATCACAGCTAAATTGTCCATTTTCGGTCTGTGGGGAGAGAACATGATTAGTATCATTGATATTTATTATTACATTTTGTATATCTCTCCCCTCCCCCTCAGGTGATGCTGCAGTATTTATGACTGTGCCTGTGGTCCACTGCTGACCACTGGCTGTACCCCTAAAAAAGTATTGTTCAGTTGCTGAGCCGTAGATTTTTGACGCATATTAGCGATTTGTTCGCTCAACCGATTTAACTGGGTAAACAGCATATCTACCTGATTGTACAAGTTACCTCTACCCCTGGGTCTATCTCCTGGTGCCCCATTGTAATGATTCCTGGACCATTGGGTACCCTCAGAATCAGGGCCGCTATTTCTATTCTGGCGTGGTTGCCCCTGGGGTTCAGCTTGCTCAGTATTAGTATCTTGGGGAGCATTATATACCTGGGGTATCTGGTTATCCTGAGAATACCTTCGCCGTCTATTTTATCTACCTTTGCGGGGGTACCCATTATTCTGTGGGTATTCTCTTTGGGCGTAATTATTCGCCTGAGTATGTCCCCCGCTTTGGCTATATTCTCTCAGCGTCTCATCCCATGTTGGGGAAGGGGTAGAGTTAAACCTCTGTGGAGATGGCCCGTTTTCTCTGGCCACTTCCGCATAGGTTTTCTTTTTAGACTCCAAATTTAGGGGTTCAGGTGACACCCTAGTTTCGGCCACTATTTTAGGATTGGGATTTTTCTCCCTTTTATCCCCCTGTTCACTGGATTGCTGAATAGAGTATAACTTGGTACTCTCTTTGATCAGCCATTCCAATGAACAGTTCTCCTCAAAATCTCTAGCTAAGTTGATTTTGATGGGTGTGGGGAGTGCTTCAAAAAATATATTCACAAACTCTGAACCTTCAAATATGGGATCATCTTCAGCCATGCTGTACGCATTCTTCAATACAGAAAGGAACTCGATTGGACTTTGATTCGCACTACATTTTAAACCATATACAGCTATTCTCGCTGCCGTTTTAGTGCGATGTTGTCCGAATTCTTTTCTGCATTGTTGTTTTGTTTCACTCCAGGAATGAATATTCATATCCTTTAGTGAAGCAAAGAATTTGTGATGCTTACTTTCAAATACCCAGGGTAGAAATTCAATTTTTAATTGCTCACTTGTAACACTCATTATAGATAATGCGTTTTCAAAGGCCTCTAAGTGGTCAATTATGGAAGTGGCCCCCCCCTTTAGAAAATGGGCGTACTGTATTCTTTAGGAATTTAATTATTGTGGGGGTGTCATACACTTTATTTGGTATATCACTGGACCTTACTGGGGACTTATTGTTTGAGCTAGAGTGCCTTTCATTTGAAGCGTAATAATTTTCTGGTCCCCCAGAGTTATGTAGTTGTCTAGGGGAAAAAGTTATCTCTGGGCCTAAATTAGGGCTATAGTTTGGGTATCTTTGTCTATCCTCCTGCCTGGGATCTTGACTATCATTTCTGTCCCAGTCCTTATAGCTGCTAATTTGTCTCTGTAATTTATTTATTGCATGCTCGTATGCTTTTTCAGCCTCATGATATCTAGCTCTTAAAGTTTTATTTTCATCTTGGCACTTTTGATATTCTTCTTCCAAAGTTTTAAAATCAGCCATTAGTTCCTGATTATATTTATCTAAATCAGAAGCCTTTTGGCTAATATGGAAAACCTCTGTCTTTGTCTGAATAAAGGCATCTTGAAATTCTCGTAATGAATTATTTTCATCCCTTAGCCGCCCTAATTGTCTGTTCTGTCCTGCCATTTGGTTAGACATTTCACAGCTCAAATACATTAGGATCGGCCAAGTTTCGAAAATTAATTCATCACGCCCCCTAAGTTCCGTGCATCTATTAAGTTGCAGTAACATTTGGTATAATTTGCCCATCTTCAAACCACATATCTTTAACTAAATCTTTGGCTTTATCTTTACACTAATTAATATACCTGGAGACATCGTCCCCAATATCAAGTCTAGTCATGATGTGATTCATGGCGTCTAATTTGAGCGTTTTTTTCTGAATCACTTCATTGACGGAGGACACAATTTCATCTTGCACAGAAACGCTAGCATTACTTTTTGCTGAAGACATCGTTATTTTAGTGTTTGTACTTAATAAGATAAAACGCTAATACAATTTTGACCAATAAGAGAGAGAGAGATAAAAAAATTATATCTTCAAAATATCAATATCAACTTTGAAATATGACAAAACTAATATTTTTATTAATCTTGAAATATGAAAAATTTATATTTCTGATTCATTTTGAAATATGAAAAATTTATATTTTTATGAATTTTGAAATATGAAGAATTAATATTTTTATGAATTTTGAAATATGAAAAATTTATATTTTTATGAATTTTGAAATATGAAAAATTAATATTTTTTTTGATCAATTTTTTTTTTTAATATGAAAAATTAATATTTTTATCAATTTTTCAAAAATTAATTTTTAATAATATTTCAAAATATTAACATTAATCTTGAACACAAAAATCAATATTTCAATTTTCAAAAAAAAAAAACTTCTATATTTTCAAAATATCAATTCGAAATATGAAATTTTTTCTCTCTTCTATAATAATTTCTATTTACCACAAATATACTATATCAATATGATAATTACTTATAATATCTCACGCAATGCCTCCATACAATATGTCAGTATATTTATGAAAATCTTAGCAGTATTCTCTAAACAATGTGTAAGTATATGGCAGGGAATATATTTAAAAATCTTCCTTTAAACTAAACCTGCACTCAAACATACATTTGCTAAGACAATAAAATTAATCTAAATATCTGAATTCTTTATTATTAGTAAATAACTATGAACATGTTGATACGTACATATTTGTAATGATTAGAATATGAGTTAATATTATATGCGTTAAAACAAAAACTATTTAAAATATACTATGCAAAGCTCATACCAATTTACTTTAAACCCAATCTTTCATTCAGAGCTGCATTTAAAATATTACAATGAGACCTAAAATAGCAGTTACAAACATTCAGCAATATGATTTACAGTGTTAATTTAAGCAATAGGTTAATATATATGTTCTGCTATTTAACTGCAATCCTAGTACAAAATTAACTTACAATATCAGAACTTGCACAGGTGATTTACTTAGCAAATCAGATACAGATTTAAACAATATCTAGGCTTATGATTATCAATTTAAAATACAATATACTTCACCAATTTTGAACCAATTCGTAGCGGTCTTTAGGTCATCTCAGAAGACAGATAAGTAATGTTTTGCAATCAATGAGAAGGAGGTAGTCAGCTTGTTTAGATTGGTTTTAAAATGCCCAGCAGCAGATATCATCCAAAGTTAAAACAGCCTTTTTTCCTATTTCTCTTTTGCTTACTTATATATGTTTTCAATCATTGATGACATCATGTGGGTGGCACTACGGGAGCTGACCTTCCCATTGGTTACCCGGGAAGTCTAATCGGATTGGCCCTTGGAAATTTCATTTTTAACAGCCAGAAAGAACCTTCTGGCTGTAGTTCTCGCAACATAACACCAGGTGGCAGCATTACCAACAGACAGTACAAAAACAATGCAGCATGACAATACATACAAATTCATTTAACCAACATTTCTAGCCAGTGAAATATTTCTTTAAACTATGTAATAACTGCCATAATTTCTTGTATTAATCTCTCCCAATATTAATTATAGGTGAAGCTAATTATTAGTTTAAAATGCATTATAATTTTATCAGTATTCTGGCATTTCTTTGAAAATAACAGCTTATTTTTATATCTCCAGATTGGTAGTATTTAAAACTCCTGATATACTGCATTCACCCAGATATAGTATGTGACATTTCTGTGTATTTCTTCCTGAATACATAAATCCTGTTTATGTAGATCACTTCTCTTCAGGTCCATAAAAATCTATTCATGTTCTTAAACACACAGAGGCTAAGATATTCATGCTTTCAAAATATGTATGTCTTGTATTTATTTTCCTAGTATATTTTATTTGAAATCTAACTACAGTTGCTTTGAAATCATAATGTAAGCCATGTGTCTTCTCTATGTTATTCTAACCCCAGACACAATGTCTGTGTCACGTGTATTCTGATGTTATCAGCCACACAGCCTGAGTCACTTGGCAGGCAGTTGTCAATTTTCAGCTCCTTTGAAGAATGTTTGTATCTCTCACATTTCTTCAGGCGGATCGGCATTTCCCTTGGAGGAAATCCATATATGGGCCTGTATCCTGTTCTCTGTCAAAATTACTTCCCCAACATTCCTCTAAGTGACTGTATTAAATTGGGCAGGCCAAATGTCATAGAGTCATAAAACTCTGCATATAGTCAAATGAGCATGGTCACTGAGTCAGTTCCTTTTGGAAAATGTCTGTTTGCTCACACCGCAGGGGTCGTGCTTCAAAAGGCTATGCTGATTTCCAATCCTGATAAATGTGTATTCCCCCAGCTCTCATCTTGTAGGGGGTTTTGAGTTAAATCCTGACATCAGAATTTCTATTCTACAGCACATCTGATAAAATAGACGGCTTTATATATATACACACATCCTTTTTATATTATTTCATTTACGTATATATATTAGTATATATATATATTATGTAATTTACCTTTACCCTGACACATAATAGCTCTGATTTTGCTTGATTGATCTTGTAACCTGAGAAAGATCCAAACCTAGTAGCAATATCTAAAAATTTTGGTATGCTAAACTGGGTGTCTGAGAGATAAAGTAAAACATCGTCTGCATAGAGGGCTATTTTTATAACTTGGTCACCTATTTTAATTCCCGGCAATTGCTGTCTGACCATAATCGCCAGGGGCTCTATTGAGACGTCGAAGAGCAGGGGGGAGAGGGGGCACCCCTGTCGGGTTCCTCTTCCGAGGGTTACCTGTGAAGAGATGCTATTGTTAACAATCAGTCTTGTGTATGGATCTTTATATAAATTTTTAATAAATCTTAGAAATTCGCCCTTGAATCCAAATTTATTTAAACAAGTGAAAAGATGATCAAAATGAATTGAGTCAAAGGCTTTCTCTGCATCTATTGAGACAATAGCTAAATCAGAGACATCCCCCTCCCCCCGACTCTTCGACGTCCCACCTGACTTAAAATATTCAGTTACAATCAGAGCCTCTCTAATTTTTGCCGAGGAATTTCTTTTAAATAAAAATCCAGCCTGGTCTGGGTGTATAATTTTAGTAAGTGATTGCTGTAGGCGGCTGGCAAGAATTGAAGCTAGGATTTTATAGTCTACATTTAAGAGGGCTATCGGTCTATATGACTCTTTGAGTGAAGGATCCTTCCCACCTTTCAAAATTAAGATTGTGTTAGAAGCAGAAAAGGAAGTAGCGACTGGCTCTCCCTTAACATAAATACTGTTATAAAGATTGTTGAGATAAGGGGCTAGCTCAGTATTCATAATTTTATAGAGCTCATTGGGCATACCATCTGGACCTGGTGTTTTATTAAGGGGAAGATCTGAAATAATTTTTATGATCTCAGACTCCCGTATTGGAGCATTAAGAATTTCAAGTAAATCAGCTGTAATTTTAGGATAGGAAATTTCATCCCAGAATTGCCTCTAATTGAACTGGTCCGAGCTCTTGTGGGAGTATAGGTCCTGATAATAGGTAATGAATGCTTGGGCAATCTCTTCAGGTTTCTTTAAGGGAATACCCTCTTGTTGTATGGTTTCGATACAAGATGATTTTATTTCTTTTTTAACTAAATTGGCGAGCAGCTTGCCCGATTTATTCCCAAATCTGTATAACCTGGCTTGGAGCTTTAGATCCCTCTGTGTCTCCCGGAAGACCGCAAAGGCATCCCCAGCATTCTTGGCTCTAATATATTTTGCCCAATTCCTGGGCGAGTTTTCCAGGAGATACGAATTATAGGAATTAATTATTGAGTTGGTAATTTTTTTTTCTCTCAGTCTTATTTTCCTCAGTCTCATAGCACTATAAGCTATTATTTCACCCCTAAGGACAGCCTTCGCTGCCTCCCAGAAGAGCAGAGGAGAATCTATATAATGGTGATTATGTTGAACATAGTCAGCAAATTTAAGTTTAAGCCAGTTTTTAAATTTTAGGTCTGTTGTAAGGAATGAGGGAAAAATAAAACGTATAGGTTTGTTTTTAAACTGACTCAGTTGAAACTCTAAATATGTTGGACCATGGTCTGAGAGAAAGATGGGAAGGATGCCTGTCTTTACTTCAAATTTACATAAAGAATCACTGATAAGGAGTAAGTCGATTCTGGACATAGTCTTATGAGCCCTGGATAGGCAGGTGAAGTTTCTAACATCTGGGTTTTGACATCTCCAAATATCCTTAACTGCCAAATTCTGCTTAATCGATTTAAATAATTTTGCTTCTAAGTTATCTCTCTTTTGTTTAGGCAGTTTTGCTGAGTGTCTCATTCTATCCAATGGGCAATTAGGAACCATTTTAAAGTCTCTGCCTAAAACCAGATGACCCTCTTGCACAGAAAGAATCTTAGCCTGAATTTTATACCAGAAGGCTGGAACCAGTTTGTTAGGGGTGAAGATATTGCAGAGAGCGAAGATCTCTTTACCAATTTTTATCTTTAACAGGACAAATCTACCCTGTGAGTCTGCCTCACTGTGAATGACCTCTAGGTCCGTTTTTTCCCGATTAATATAGCCACCCCTCTCTTCCTTCGAACACCTAGGGAAAAAATGTTTTCCTTCACCCAGGTAGACTTAAGTTTTAAAGACTCTTCTGGGGTCAGGTGGGTCTCCTGTAAGAATGCTATGTTGGTATTTAATTTTCTCAGGTGCGTGAGGATGGATTTTCTATTAATGGGAGTGGAGATCCCGCCCACATTCCATGATACTAACTTAAGGCTTGCCATTCAGAGAGAAAGGAATGATACCTGAAAAAGTGGGCGAGGGGAATGAAAGGAGGGGGAAAAAAAAAAAGAGAAAAAGAAAGGAAAGAAGAAAAAACAAACCCTATCTAACATAATCCAATTACTGTTGATACAAAGAAAAAAAGAAGGGAGAAAAGAAAACAAGGAAGAAAAGAGAAAAATCAAGACACAGGAATTAATTTAGGAAGGAGCTAATGACCTGCCTTGCTCAGATGGTTGTTTATCTAACAAGTTTGATTCTTTCAGGAATTGTTCAGCCTCTGATAAAGAGTTAAAAACATGAGTGTTTGTGCCTTCTATAATTTTTAATTTTGCTGGATAGATAATAGTGGCCTGATATCCTTGCTGAATGAGTTTGGAGCAAATTGGGGCCAGGGCTCTCCTCCTGGAGGACGTCTCAGAGGAGAAGTCCTGGAAGAGGAGAATCCTGGATCCGCCAGTGAATATAGGTTGATTCTTACGAAAGAACTGTAGCAATGCGACTTTGTCTTGAAAATTCAAGAGTTTCGCTATTACCAGTCTAGGCCTATGATTCCCTTTGTTATCTATCCAGGGCTTACCTAGCCTATGCACTCTTTCGACTATGATCTTGGGGTAGTTAGGTGGGAGTTTAAGAAGTTGTGGCATTGTTTCTGAAACAAACATAGCTAGGTCCTCATGGGCCTCATTCTCTGGTATACCAATTATCCTTATATTATTCCTGCGGGAACAATTCTCAAGATCTTCTAATTTAGTCTGTATTGTTGTAATGGATAAGTTAACTGCGTCTAAGTTAGTGGTGTGTAGTGTGGTTAGATCTTCCAGATCCGAGACCCTCTGTTCAGCTTCGCTGATTCTGATGGCGAATTGCCTGACTTCTTGTGAGAGTGATGCAAGGTCTTGCTTAATCTCAGCCTTGAGTATGTCAAAATTTGGTGTCAGAGCCTCTGAAATTTTGGTAACCAAAATTTGCATGTTATATGTATCAGGTGCGAGAGGTAATGTAACGGACGTTTGAGACTCGGGCAGAATGTCTGCAGTATTTTTTACTCTTCTGTCTCTTTGTCTTGCCGCCATTGTTGGCGAGGGAGTCTTGGGGTGAATGTGAAAAAATGTATCCATGTGCCGCTGTGTGCGCAGAGAAAATGGTGGAAAAAAAAGAAAAAAAAGAAAAAAGTGAAACTAGGGGAAAAATCCTCCCCGTGCCTACAATGTTAAAAATATCATGGGAGAGTGGGGGTAGGGGGTGAGGAAGGTGAGGAAATAGTGTCAGTGAGACAATCTATTGCCGACGTGCGAGAGAAAAAAAAAAAAAAAGAGTGAATTAGAGGCCAAGCCAGGTGAAGTGAGTAAGGCTCGATCGCCAAAACGATGGTGGCGGCAGGAAGGGGGCAGAATCAGGGGACTAATTTGACTCAATGTAGAGCCTAGGAAAAATTAAGGCCTAGAGAACCTTGAAGTAAAAACTATGCACCAGTCACAGCCTATGGAAAAAATGTTAAGTAGATTGTCTGACTTTAAATAATAGCCTCTACTGAGTGGAAGGCCGAGAATAAAGCTTCCCTTGGCCCTACACCAGAGAGATTATAAATTTACCTATGGGCCAATGGACATACTAAACATAAAAAATATACAAGGGTGAACTTAAGGTGGAAATCGTGTGTGCAGAGTAGCTTGTATAACAGGTTATATACAATGCAAAACAGATTTAGTCAGTATAATGAATAACTTGATTTAATCTAGGAAGGCCAGGTAAAGTATATAGTGAGGGGAATTTTAAAGATTAAGCACAGGGGAGTAGAGAGTCTCAAGAAATGTGATTTGACTAAATTCTAAATTGTGCTTGCTGACAGAAGTGAATTGTTGGGCGTTAGTCTAAGAAATCCTATATTTTACAGAAACCTTTCAACAACTGCAGCAAGATAGATATACTGCAAACAATCAAGAAATGCTTTAAATGTAAGCCCTCTTCACTTCCCTCCCAGGCTCCAGTTTACCCTTCCTTGATTTTTTTTCCTTTTCCCCTTTCTTTCCTTTTAAGTAAGGGGTTAGATCGCCCAGTAACTTGTACCATATTGAGGATAAATTAAGTAAACCTTGAGGGGCATCAGTTATTACAACAAACAGTGGTGACAAGACTGTGAAAAAAAAAAATGCTAAGGATGCTAATACATACAATAATGCTTTAGAGAACAGCACTATTCAGGCAAAAAGGATTTAAGGAGGAATAATTAGAGTGTTGTAAATAAAGGCTTTTTCCAGCGTCCCCGGCGCTTATCGTCTAACGAAAGAAACAAAAGTTCGTTCAGGCTTATAATAATTTCCCTTGAACAGTCTTTTCACTTTGACTGACAGCAGTCCCAGTATGTGCTTAAAGATAGGTTGACCCTTAATTTACTGAGTAGGCCCTTGCTGGCATCAGTACCTGCTTCCAAATCACTTAATGACACTACGTTTGACTTTTCGCCAGCCAGGCTGACTCAGACTCACCCCCTCCTGCGGTGTCCTTAGGCCGGTCTCGCTCCGTAGTTATTTCCAGCTCGTTGTGTCACAGGACCAGTCCAGCGGACGTGCCATCCAGCGGAACGGCTTCCAAGCCAAGAGCCGCACTCAACTCCCCCCACGCAGCACCGGTGGGGGGGGGAGTGGGCGCCGCCGCGCCGAGCGGCCATCACAACGTGGGGGGAACTGTACAGTGAGTCCACGCACAGATCCAAGTCCGACTCCCCCCCGCGCAGCACCGGTGGGGGAGGGAGAGGGACGGGCCCCCAACGACAAGACTCGTCAGACGGGCAACAGGCGCAAAAAAGTAGGTTGATGTGAGACTGTCGGAAAAAGCAGTCGGAGATGGCGAGTGCAGGGAGGGGGGAGGGTCAGGGTCCGTTAGGGTTATCAACATTGGAGACGAAAGCAGGCTGACAAGGTAGGGCTGTCAGTAAGAAAAAAATAGGATTAAGTCTGCTGATGAGTGAGCAGGTACAAAGTTAGTGCCTGTGTGTTGAGTAGAAGAAAAGGGTAAAACAAATTTGGGTCAAAGCAGTGGGATGGTAATCCACTGTATAGGGTTCCGGAGTAGGTGATGTAACTGTCAAGGGTAAGCCCCAAGACAAGGGGCTAGTGCGAGAAAATCACCGCCAAGTTCCAACAGACTGGAGAAACAAGCTGAGCCACTGCTGTGTAGCTCCTCCTCCACCGGAGTAGGGCATGTAATTTTAAACAACTTTCCAATTTATTTTTATCAACAATTTTGCTTTGTTCTCTTGGTATTCTAGTTGAAAGCAAACCTAGGAAGGCGCATATGATAATTTCTAAGCCCTTGAAGGCCGCCTCTATTTTATTTACTTTTCACAGCAGGGGAGAGCAAGCTCATGTAGGCCATATAGATAGCATTGTGATCACGCCCGTGGCTAGTGGCAGACACTGCACTAATTGGCTAAAATGCAACTATATGCAAAATAACTAAAAGTCATGTGATTAGGGAAGGTCAGAAGATGCTTAGATACAAGTTAGTCACAGAAATAAAAAGTGTATTAATATAACTGTGTTGGTTTTGCAAAACTGGGGAATGGGTAATAAATGGATTATCTTTCTTTTTAAACAACAAAACTTCTGGTGTTGACTGTCCCTTTAATCAAACAATATTACTCCTTCCCCAATTCTTGCACCTTTTTTGGGTTAAATGAACAAATTTATTTTGTCAAACAATCATTCATTTTTGTCTGTTTGGTTCAATAATGTATTCGACTGTCCTTATATCAAACAAATCAACAAAATTCAGAGGAATTTGCAGTTGACTGAATCCTAAAAGAGCATCTCTACTATTTAAGCTTTTTTCATAAGATAGATCACACCATTTTATTTTTAATATTGTGTCAGGAGGAAAATACACAACAGTTATAACATTTTTAAATTAAAATAGTAGCATAGAGTTTAAATTATTAAAATGTATACTTTTTTTCATGAGTAATTTGTCTGAATGTTTTTTCAGTTCACATGTTTGATAGATGATAGATAGATAGATAGATAAATAGATAGATTCCAGTCAGCAGCACTCTTAATAAATTTCATTTTGATGATCCTTTTTCCAGACAAAAAAAGACACATTAAAATAGCCTTAACATCCAACTGTGCTTTGAAATTATAAAACTAAAAACAAGATAAGCCATAATCTAAATATAGTTCTAGACAGGCAATAATGCATACATACAAGAGTAACTAGAAATAAATTGCATCAGGAACATATATGATGATGACGTAGCCTACAAGCAAAATAATAAATCTGGCAGTGGTGGATTATGCATCTCCACTTATTTATGGGGTCTACAATTTAAATAAATAAATATTAAATATAATAGCTTTTGTCTGTCACTATATTATTAACCCCTTAATGACCAAGGACATGCCAGGCACGTCCTACAAAAAGTGTCAGTTAATGACCAAGGACGTGCCTGGCACGTCCTCTGGGGTTTCAAGCGCTGGAAGCGATCGTGATCACTTCCAAATGCTTTCAGGGTATTGCAGTGATGCCTCGATATTGAGGCATCACTGCAATACCCTTTTTAAGCACACTGATGCAGAGAGGGCCATTCTGTAGTCCTCTCTGCATCGGCCAGAGATGGTGCCGATCGTTGGTGGTGTGGGAGGGATATAAGGGAGACTGGTGGGCAGCCCATTGCTGGTTCACATTATGTCAGCTGGGATCCGGTTGCAGCAGTGCGGCAAGGTCGTCAGGAGCGTGCGAGAGGGTGGATTGCGTACATGCACTGTTTAGTACAGAGTAGGGTATATTATAGAGTGAAGGAGGGAGAGGGAGGGGGTAAAAAAATAATTAATTATTGGGAAAGGTATCTGTGAGAGGGAGGGGGTAGGGTATTGAGGGGGGGGGCAGCTACACTACAGAAAAATAGGGTATAATTATAAAAAAGCCCAATTTTGACCAAACTAGGTACTGGCAGACAGCTGTCAGTACCCAAGATGGCGGCAAATAGGTAGCGGGTGGAGGGTTAGAGAGCCGTTTGGAGGGGATCAAGGAGGTTGGGGGCTAAAGGTGATCCAACTAAACATTATATATATATAAATATATATATATATATATATATATATATAACAATTATATTAACAAAAAGCCTTTTATTTTAGTACTGGCATATTTTCTGCCAGTACTCAGACAGACAAGAGCCAAGTACTGAAAAGCCCACTTCAGGGCCAAGGACTGTAGTACATACTTCTAGGAAATGCATGCTTTGGTGCTAAATAAAGGAAATACTGCTCCTGAGGAAATCAAAGGGAATAAGAGCTTCTGGGCTAAGCAAAGGAAATACAATGTTCTGAATACAAGCTGCAAACAGAAGCAAAGGCACAGCAGGCAATAAGGTACTGGAGCTGGGAAACTGCAACAGGGAAAGTCCAGGCAGAAGTACTAACTGTGCCATTTGCAGAGGTCAGGACAGTCCAAAGGCAGGCAGCAAAAATCCAAACTTAGGGAATGTCACCAGCAGGAAATCCAGCAACAAACAGGAAGCATTAACAGGATAGAATTCAATGCCAAAGCAAGGAGCAAAGGCATAAGCTGATCCATATGTATCCAGAAAGCACTTCCCTTATTGGCTAGCATCCAGAGAGGGTGGAGCTGAGAGACACACATACTGATGATAATATTCCTCCACAAACCCCTGCAAGTAAATATCCCTCAGTAGCACAGACAGAGCAAGCTGGACTCTAATCCCAAGCAAGGCCCATCAAGGGAGTCACCAGCGGCGTCCCCGCCATGCAGTTTGCATTTTAGTATGAACAGAGTTTATGGGATCCTGACAAGTTAGCACCACATTTACACTTTACAAAGTATTGTTTTACCCCTGACAAACATTGACCAAAACTTACAGTGGGAATATCAGTGTGTTTTGCACATGCACAAAATCAATGTTCCTTTTGAAAACTGTTTTTTTGGGGGTAATCGATAATAAGTAGAAAAGTGTTCTTTGGAGGGTCATCAAGTTGTTTAATAATGGGTATAAAAAATATAAGCTCCATTATGAAATTTACCGTTTTTTGAAATGCAAAGACAGAAATAAAAACAGTGTAAATGTCAGACTTTTTCCATCTGTAATATGATCTTCCAAAATTCAAAAATCTAGAGAAAAACAAATAGTTAATAAGTAGGGACATTTTAAATAAAACAAAAAAAGTATAACTCCCTGATTGCATAAGTCTGTACACCCCACCTGTATAGTATGGGCTAGATTTAACAAGCAGCTGATGCTGCTGTTTCCGCCCGAAGTTGCCAGCTCGCCAGAAACTGAAGTTAAGAAGCAGCAGTTGTAAGACTGTTGCTCCTTAACTTGTCCGCCACCTTTTACTATCGGGATGATTGACACCCCCTGCTAGCGGCCAATTTTCCACAAATGTGGAGGGGGCGGCATTGCACAAGCATTTCACAAAAAATGTAATGCAATGTTAAATGCTGACAGTGCATGCTGTCGGCATTTAACGATGCCTGGCGGACATGATTTGCTACAGCGAATCATGTCCGCCCAGCATTTAATAAATCTTTGTGAATAAGTCTCTATTAACTTTGCATATCTAGACTTCAGAATTTTATCCCACTGTTATTTACAAAAAAAATAAAATTCCTTCAAATTGCGAGGGGATCTCCTGTGCACAGCTCTCTTTAAGTCATTGATAGAACAAGAAAAATATCTAAAGGAGTGCCTATGCAAAGGCAAGGTCTATTAACAGAGAGTCTAATATGGTTAAAAAGCTTAGTTAAAAATAATTTAATGACACATATAATTTGTACCAATAAAACATCAATAAAACTCACAAGTTAGTGCATGGATCCATGACTGAGAAATAAATAAAACATAGACTCCAATCTAAAAATAATAAAAAATTAATAAAAACGTGGACAAAAGTCATACAGTAATAAACAAGTAAGTGCTCTAGGATGTATGTTATTCCTAATATGCCAAGTGGATAAATATATTATGCAAAGGTAAATGCGGACAATAAATAATAATAAATAAATAAATACAATGTAGTGATAAAACTAATGGGTGAAGTGGAAAGTTCATCAGAAAGTTCATCAAATGGTTCCTCAAGTGTAAACAGTTCTCCTATAACATGATGAATCCAAAATACGAGTGCAAAAATATTAATGAAAAATCCCCAATGGTGTTAGTGTACACAAAAGTGGAAAATGCAGTACAAATAAAAATACAAAAACAAAAATTAAAAATTGTGAATGAAACCACTGTGTATTTCCAAAAAAACGAAAAATCAAACAGAAAACAAAAATAGAAAAAATGAAATCTATTGAACTGATATTAATCAGACAATAAAATGGTAATAAAATCCTATTGTGAAGGAAGTGATCCAAAAAACGTGGTGAAGGTCTTCAAATCCTGTAAGTGAAAAAAACAATAACATAGCACAGTATTGTTTAAAATGAGTAACAAATAATAGATATAGAGCTCACCATATGTTGTCAACGCGTTTCGGCCCACTATAGGGCCTTTTCAAAAGTCTTGTGTCATGTGCACTCGCACTATGATAAATCTACCCCCTTGTCTCATCCTGTAGGATGCAACACTAAAAGTTCAAGCAAATCCAACAGCAACAGTTGACTTTAATTTGGGTTTAATCAGAATCACTTTCATTGCTGGTAGGTTTATGCTAATTACCTACAAGCATGATTTAGAATGTGACTGGTTAATTGTGAACACATCTACAAATGATGAAAATGTTCTTAATTTACTATTTGTTATTTCTCTGTATTTTTGTTTGTTAGAAGATCATATTGTTGGTTTTTCTGTCTTTACATTTCAAAAACCTGCAATTTTACATAAGGGTGTGTAGACTTTGTATGTCCACTGTAGCTGTGGAATTTGATAAGTGAAAACTGGCCAAATAAATTTGCTGTTAAATATCAAAAATTTGAATTGTGATAAGAAAAACAAGATTGGCATATGTTAAGTATAGAAGTTTTTTTTTCACCAAACAATTAAAAAAAGATTATTGTGAACACATCAACATCAAAATGCCTCATCTAAAGCTGCTAAGAGGCAGATAATTATCTAACTATAAACTGTGATCAATGCCTTTGTTTAATGTTGTAAGGTTTCCGTTGTACTATAACTGCAATAAGGAATATTACTTTCTGTATGCCTGGCTCTCAGTTTGAAACTTAAGCGACCATAAAACTAAATACTTGCTACTGAAAATCCATTGTCAACACAAACTGCAAAAAATATCATAAATTTCAGCTGTTCCCCAGAAACTATTAATAATTTTACTATAAGTGTCATGTCATATCACATCTGTAGTTTTTAACTTTTCCATATTATATTTTTGGAGCATGCTGCATTACACTTTCATTGATTTCATATTTAAAAGTGATCTGATCAATTTTTATGACATGAAGCCTAGAAAAAAAAATATGAGCTTCATATTGTGCCCGTATTTCCTCTGTGTATTGTTTCCGGATGTGATATGACAACTTGTTTTAGTGAATTAGATGTTTTACTACAGAAGTGGAACACTTGAGGATTGGTCTTTTTTTACTGTTATTTATGGTTTTTCTTCACAGTACGTTAGTTTCAGGCAATCTGTTCTTTTCTACTCTAATGATTGTAGGTAATTGGTAGAATTTATCAATTTTTTTCTTGTCTCAAGTGCTTTAACAACTCCATATTTATTTTCACATAGTGTAATAAACAAGCTATAGTCATTTTTTATTCTAAAACTATGCACCACACTTCCTATTAGGAGGACACAGATAATAATATAGAGAAAAGATTGTGCACTTGACTGTACATGGATTTATTTGTTTTCGTTATTTCTTTTGGCAATAATTTAATAGGGCATTAGAACTTTTATGTTTGTTTTAAAGGGATATTGAACTCAAGATTGTATTTCTCAGTAAAATGTTTAAATAAGAACAATAAAAAGTACATTGCAATAAACAATTTTATTTATTTGGTCTGTTTACACTGTAAAATACCTCTATAATTACTTCAAAAAGGCTGGAATGCCTCCTTCATACTTAAAGAAACATTAAACACTTTGATATGGCAAATATATATATATATATATATATATATATATATATATATATAAACTCTGCAATATACTTATATTATTCATTTTGTCCCTTTTTCCTGTAATTGCATTCTGAAATTGTGAAATTGTGAGCTTTTCAGTCCCTGTTTCAAATGGAAGTAGTGAACACTGTTATATTCCACACAGCCATTGGCTGGAGACTCTAATGACCTATTCATAACTAGGGATGGGCAAATGTGTAAATTTTCGAATTTCGAATGTAGAACGAATGTTATTACTGAAATTCGAATTCTAAATACGAATGTCGATAAGAACGAATATTCTTAAAAATTCGAAAATCAAATGTTATTTACAGTTTTCGAATGTCACTTTCGAATTTGAATGTTTATAATTATATCGAATGTCCACATTCGAAATTTCGAATTTAACATTCTATTTAACAAATGCTATTCAGAAGTTCAATAGTTCATGTGGTAGGGCGGGAATCTAGTAAATTGATACATAAATAGATACAAATATATCATTTTGAATGTTTCCATATAGAATATTGCATAATTTGAATATTACATTTAAAGAAAGCATTAGAAATACTATTACAAACATATAAATTCAAATTTTTCGAATTCAAATATAAATTCGAATTTTTTGAATTCGAATATAAATTCAAATTTTTCGAATTCGAATATTGCATAATTCGAATATTACATTTAAAGGAAAAGCATTAGAAATACTATTACAATCTAAATTCGAATTTTTCGAATTTGAATACACGTATTGCATAATTCTAATATTACATTTAAAGAAAAAGCATTAGAAATACTATTACAATCTAATTTAACATTTTTCGAATTCGAATATTGCATAATTCGAATATTACATTTAAAGAAAAAGCATTAGAAATACTATTACAATCTAAATTCAAATTTTTCGAAAAGAATATTTTCGAATGTAATCGTAAAATTCTAAACCGAACATTCGAAAATCAAATGTTAGAATGTTATGTAAACATTCGAAATTCGATTTGAATGAACGAATGTGTTAAAATTCATGCCGTTTTTCAAATGTTGTGAAACATTTGCCCATCCCTATTCATAACTGTCTCTAACTGGCCACAGCAGAATAGGTAACCTAAGTTACAACATAGCAGCTCCCATTGTTTTATAGACACTAAAAATGTACACTTATTTTGTCAATATTTAAACAGCTATTCAAACTTTCAAAAAATATATCTACATGTTATACTCAGACTAATCTTTTCTTTGAATGCCTCATTCTATATAGCATTTAATTAGTGCCAGATTACAAATGGTGCGTTAATAGTTATGCACAAGCGAAAAGGGGTTTATTGCGGCTGTTTGCACACATTGGGTTAACAGCTCATATTACAAGTTGAAAGTAAATGCAAACATGTGAGCGCCATCACGATTTATGCTAGAATGATTAACCTGTCCTTAGAGCTCTGGTTAACTGGTTAGTGAATCAAAAAAGTGCCAGAAAATGCGTCAAAAATATATTACAAAGTACAGTTACACTCATACTACCACTGTCTAATAAAATTATATGTGTATTTACACACATATAGACATATACCTGTATATATAAGTGCATTGGAGCCCTTTGCAGTTGAGTCGATGAAAACATGAAAAAGCATATTTATTCAATATTAATTTTGTGTATTTACTGTAAATATTTCCCATTCCCATGTTCTTCACACAGGGGAATATGTTCTAAGTATTTATCAATAGATATTCCTATATATATCTTTATATATCTATACCAATATATAATTATATACAGTATATATATATATATATATATATATATATATATTTCAAAAGAATGGTGTAAATGCACTCTCACCAACGCTTGCAACTTGTCAGGGTGCTGTAAGGATGATTGTAGAAATGTAGAAAAAGAAGCACTAACTGAACTTACTTCAACAATGACAAGATTTAATAGAATATAGTGACGTTTCGGGACAGCAACAGTCCCTTCCTCTGACCAATTAACAATGTGAAAAACAGCCTTTAAATAGGCTCCAGATAACACTCCCCACAAGATTGACCACTCACGTCCAATTGTTTGACACACCCCTCATAGTGACCAATCAAAATCCCTGATGGATAACAAAATGTTTGTGTTTTACAAATGTGTATGACAAATATATATATACATGAATAGGTATAGATATATATTTTACCAAAATACCATCAGATATATGTAGAAATATGTATTTTTTATATAAATAGAACATATTCTGCTATGTAAAGAACACTGGAATGTGAAATATTCATATATTCATGTCGGGTTAGCGCACTTGAGAATATGCAATCAGATTTGCTCATGAGTAGTGTGTTAGGTTTTTCTCCACTTTTTTTGTTCCATTGACTTCAATGGGGGAATACATTATCACGTGCATGATATTCGAAGTTCATCTTTTTACGCGTATTGGGTTAGTGCATGAGTGAACATTTTTACTTTCAACTTCTACCAGAGTTAGTCTATATATTATTATGGAGTTGGCAACCTCAAGGGTGTTAGTAGGAGTTATGGGTAGTACAGTAGTGATATACACAAACTGAATACACAAAACAGAAGATCTTGGTGCATGGGGACAGAACGATTGTAAATTACAATGACATTGAACTGATATAAATGATGAGGAGGAATGAAGGATTATCTCTGATATGAAAAACATTCAAGACAAGTGCTTTTTTCCTGATTTGATAATATGACCTCATATTGTAGAATTAATTTGATAAGTTCAATGTTAGCACTATATTATGGGCCCTATTTAACAAGCAGCTGATAGAAAAGGTTCACAGCTAGGCAACCTGTCAAACAGAAATTGGGATTTACATGGCATCTGCATTTAACATTGTATATACAACTGCTTGTGCAGCCCTTAGTCCTGCTCTCACACAACCGATGCTAGAGCTCCCAAGCTTGATTGGTTTGTTGGAACATATTTATTTTGAATACTATGAATATAAAAGCTGATTATTGTTTAATTTATTTGAATTTACTTTCCATAATATTTAGGTATATGTAGGCATATTTCATTATTCAAATGGAAAATTAAATACAATCGGATAAAAAGTTGAAATCAAATGAAATTCAAATGACTAAAATAAAAAAAAGGAACAGATATAGCGCAAGACATATAACATGTGAATCAGGAAAATCTTTATCAGTATTCCACTGCAGCTCTGTATTTTTCAACAATCTGATATAGACAGAGATGAATCAAAATATAATGTAAAATGCCAAAATCAGGAATATTGCTTGAGGGACTGCTAGTGCCCTTATTATTATTATTATCGGTTATTTGTAGAACGCTAACAGATTTTGCAGCGCTATAAACAAATGCGGAATACAACAAAACAATTATAGGGATCAAATGGGTAGAGGGCCCTGCCAAGAGTCGCACTGTTGTAGTCAGCTCTTAAGAAGGTGATCAACAAACAGCTGGACTCTTAGGATTACATACTAAGGGGGTTCAGGGGATAACAATGGAGGAGAGGATCTGGAATAAAGAAAGGTTAGCATATAGAGTCTTTAGGGAGCGCTTGAAGCTTTCAAAACTAAGGGAGAGTCTTGTGGAGTGAGGCAGAGAGTTCTACAAGATGGGAGCCAGTCTGGAGAAGTCCTGTTAATGGGAGTGTGATGAGGTAACAAGAGAGGAGGAGAGTAGGAGGTCATGAGCAGAGTGAAGGGGACGGGAGGGAGAGTATCTCGAGACAAGGTCTGAGATATAGGGGGGAGCAGTGCAGTTGAGGGCTTTGTATGAGTGAGAATTTTGAGTTTGATCCTAGAGGCAAGAGGATGCCAGTGAAGGGATTGGCAGAGAGGTGCAGCAGATGAAGAACGACGTGTAAGGAAGATGAACCTGGCAGAGGCATTCATTATGGATTGTAAAGGAGCTAAGCAGCAGGTAGGGAAACCTGAGAGGACAGAGTTGCAGTAATCGAGGTGGGAAAGGATGAGAGAGTGGATTAAAATCTTAGTTGTGTCTCGTGTAAGGAAGTGTCTAATCTTAGAGATGTTTTTGAGGTGGAAGCGGCAGGCTTTAGCCAAAGACTGAATGTGAGTAGTGAAAGAAAGATCTGAGAAAAATGTGACCCAGAGACATCGGGCATGCGGGGTAGGGGTAATGATGGATTTGTCGACAGTTATAAAGAGATTGGGGTGGAGATTTTGGAAGAAGCGAGAACAATAAGGAGCTGAGTTTTGGAGAGATTTAGCTTGAGGTAGTGAGAGGACATCCAGGAAGAGATGTAAGAAAGACAGGTAGTGACACGAGTAAGCAAGGAAGGAGATAGGTCTGGTGCAGAGAAGTAGATGTTGGTGTCGTCGGCATAAAAATTATATTGGAAACCAAGGGACTTTATTAGGAAACCTAGTGATGATGTGTAGACAAGGGGACTGAGGACAGAGCCTTGTGGTACTCTGACAGAAAGTGGTGACGGGGCAGAGGAGGCCCCAGAGATGGTTACACTAAAGGTACGGTTACAGGTAGGAAGAGAGCCACGAGAGGGCTGTGTCACAGATGCTGAAGGATTGGAGGGTTTGGAGCAAAAGAGGGTGGTCAACTTTGTCAAAGGCTGCAGACAGATCAAGGAGGATAAGCGGAGAGAAGTGGCATTTTGATTTTGCTGTAAGTAGGTAATTGGTAACCTTAACAATTGCTGTCTCTGTGGAGTGATGGGGACAAACTCCAGATTTCAGTGGGTCAAGGAGGGAGTTTAATGTAAGAAAGTGGGATAGGCGTGCATATACTAGTTTTTCGAGAAGCTTTGAGGCAAGAGGGAGGAGGGAAATAGGGTGGTAATTGGATGGGAGGTAGGATCAAGGGAAGGTTTTTTGAGGATAGGTGTGACCAGTGCATGTTTCAGAGATGAGGGAAATATATTGGTGCTGAGGGAGAGGTTGAAAATGTGTGTGAGTATAGGGGTAAGGGTAGCAGAGAGGGAGGGGAGTAGCTGTGAGGGGATAGGGTCAAGGAGACAGGTAGTGAAGTGAGAGCGCAGTATAAGTGCCAAAACGTCTTCCTTAGTAACAGGGGAGAATGAGCTAAGTTTAAGGTTATGTGGGTTGTGGTTGATTGAGAGCATTTGAGGGGGTGAGAGAATAGAATTATGTTGAGAGCTGATTTTGTTTCTGATGGAGTCAATTTTGTTATTGAAGTGGCTGGTAACGTCTTGAGCTGACAGAGAAGTTGTATTAGGAGGTGGGGGAGGGTGGAGAAGAGTTTTGAAAGTGGAGAACAGACGTTTTGGGTTTGAAGAAAGATTAGAGATAAGAGTAGAGAAGTAGTGTTGCTTATAGAGATTAAGGGCAGAATAGTAGTAGTTCAAGATGAATTTGTAATGAAGGAAATCAACTAAACTCTGAGATTTTCTCCGGTGCTGCTCAGCAGTACACGAACATCTGCGTAGATACCATTTCAGAGGAGTATGCCAGGGCTGAGGATGAGTGTGTGATTTCCGAGCTATGGTAAGAGGGGCCAGATTGTCAAGGACGGATGTAAGGGTGGAATTATAGTGGCAGATAGATTGGTCAGGGCAGGAAAAGGAGGAGAAGGATGAGAGGAGAGGTTCGAGGGAATTAGCAAGCTGGGCAATGCAAAACTTTTCAGTTAAGTTTCAGCCTGTCTTCTAAGGATGGGCAAATGTTTTGCAACATTTGAAAAATAAAATGAATTTTTACACATTCTTTTGTTCTTTTAATGTAGTAGTATTTCTAATGCTTTCTTAAAATGTAATATTCAATGCAAAAGTTTCTCAGAATTCGATTCAAATTATGCAAATTTTCAAGTTTGAAAATGTTTTAATTAATATATTTGTAACAGTATTTCTAATGCTCTCTTTAAATGTAATATTCAAAATAGAAACATTCAGATGTTATTGTTATTGACCTAAGTATGCAATAACCAAAATGCCATGCCATTTTAATACACAATGTTTAGTTATGTGTAATGAAGCAACTTTGCAATATAGTTTTGTTAATTATTTGGCCCCCTTTACATATAATTTAGCTCTGAAAATTGAGGATTTTTTAATTCTGAGAAGTTAAAATGCACTTTACTGACTTATTAAGACTATTAAGGCTAACTGATATATTTTACTAACTGGCTTTACCAGATAAAAGCTGAAAACCACTTTACTTTATACTAACATACTGGCTGTGACTAGCTTTGTTAGCTGTAGATTGGCTCCTCAAAATAATGCAAATGATGTTCAGAGTTTGGGTATTGAAAATAATTTTGTTTTAAACTGTTAATGCTTGGCTGATATTTTACTCTATAGCAAGACAACAGAAATGTCTTATAATTACAAGATGCTTACTGTCCCTTTAAAAAGTAACCAGCCTCAGATTTATGAGAAACAAAACATAAAATGCATTATTTTTGAGAAATAGTTACTAACTACGCATTTCACATGCATTGTTTACTTTAAACATATTATTACATGATGGATGTATTCTATGAAACATTTTATTGTTTATTCTCTTTATATATAATAAAAATGTGTATCTATTTGTATTTGTAATTAAGCTTAAGACAAGTGATACTTATTAAGATTTATTACACTTTTTTGTATACATTACATAATTTTCTAGTTCAGAGTATATCATTTGTCATTTCATTTATACATCATATAACCTAAGTGATATTTCATTTACAAGTAATGTAATTCAGAGTGAGGAAGAAATAAGGTACCTTAAATGACTTGACATGAAATTGTTGATGTAAAGGACATATGAAAGGATGCATGATTTGATTTCAAGGGTAATTTCATCCTAACAGCATCACAATTTAACAATATTATTAAGTGAAATGAATAAACAATGTTTGCCAGGATAATTAAGAATCTTAACAATAATAAATGTTCTAAAATTCTTTTTTTTTTACATAAATGCACCATATATTGTGTATTCTGCACATGTATTTACACACATAACATAATTATTTTACATAATATTAGTAACTAGACTTGCGCACGGACTATATTTTTGGTTCTGATGAATCTTTTGTTCCAAATATACTCAATATTTTGTTTTTTTTAATACTCATTTCCCATTTTATTTTGGTATTTGTCTCAGTTTAAACAAAATAAAAAAGGACTATTTGTAAAACACTCACAATAGTTTTCATTGAACAAATGTACACGTTCCTTTGCTACAGGTGAAAAAGTTTAGCGCACTATAGAGCTGTGCTTATTTCATTCCTTCTTCACAAAGGGTGCGGTAATAGAAGGCTTAGCGTAAAGTCTCCCAGGGCCTGCTCTAAAGAACCTCTTATTAACAAGGACGGGGTTTTGTGACGAAGACGACACGATTATCGCGGCTTTCCAGCATGATAAAGTTTTGTATTTTAACTATTTAAAGGAAACTAATGAATATTGATGAATTCGTAATTTTTAACTTGTTCTCTTTAAATTTCATGCTACATTTTGTTCGGATATTTGTTTCATGAAAAATAGATGAATATCTGTGCATTCAAAGCGAAACAAATGCACGTCTTCTTATAACCAACTAAACACAAATATCACATGATTATTTCCCCAGGAAACACCTCACTCCCGTGCAAACCCGATCACATATTCTCATGTGCACTAACCTGACGTATAAATATGAATATTTCATATTCCAATGTTCTTAACATAGAAATATGTTCTATTTATGTATACAGTATATATATATATATATATATATATATATATATATATATATATATATATATATATATATATATATATATATATATATATATATATATATATATATATATATAGGGCTTTACACACCCCGCAACACAGCTTGTACCCTATGTGAAACCCTATGTGAATTAAGGTCAAGTTGAAGCATTTGAGTTTGACCAATTCTGCACACAATTTTCAAGAAATGTTTCCTTTTTTAAGAGCAATTGTATTATTGTTAGTGTAAACTACCATCTTTATGAACTAGTGAAGCCATTATGTTCAATAGTCTAATGTTATGTCATCTGTACATTTATATGCATGTGTGCTTAAGTATTTTATTATTTAATTTCTTCTAGCGCTACATGATAGGAAATAATGTTGCCATCTAGTGCTCTTGCTAATGTATAATATTGTTGTTAAACTGCTGCCATATAGTGCACACTTCTGAACTTACCTTCCTAAATTTCAACAAAGGATAACAAGAATATGAAGATAATTTGATAATAGACGTCAATTGGAATTAATTAAAACAGAATCATAATATATCATAGATATTGCATCAGCCAATAGGATTTTTTCTACCTTAATTCTGATTGGCTGATAGAATTCTATCAGCCAATCGGAATTGAAGGGACGCCATCTTGGATGACATCACTTAAAGGAACAGTCATTTAGTAAGAAGACTTCGTTGGAAGAGGATGCTCCGCGCCGGATGTCTTGAAGATGGACCCGCTCTGCGCCGGATGGATTAAGATAGAAGATGCCGTCTGGATGAAGACTTCTGCCCGGCTGGAGGACCACTTCGGCCGGCTTGGATGAAGAATTCTCCTGGTAAGGTGATCTTCAAGGGGTTAGTGTTAGTTTTTTTTTAAGGGGGTATTGGGTGGGTTTTAGAGTAGGGTTGGTTGTGTGGGTGGTGCATTTTAATGTTGGGGGGGGATTTATAATTTTTACAGTTAAAAGAGCTGATTACTTTGGGGCCAAGCCCCGCAAAAGGCCCTTTTAAGGGCTATTTGTAATTTAGTGTAGGGTAGGACTTTTTTTTATTTTTGGGGGGCTTTTTTATTTTGTTAGGGGGATTAGATTAGGTGTAATTAGTTTAAAAATCTTGTAATTTGTTTATTATTTTCTGTAATTTAGTGGGTATTTTTTGTACTTTAGCTAATTTTATTTAATTGTATTTAATTGTATTTAACTTAGGGAATTAATTTAATTATAGTGAAGTGTTAGGTGTTAGTGTAATTTAGGCTAGGTTTTATTTTACAGGTAAATTTGTCTTTATTTTAACTAGGTAGTTATTAAATAGTTAATAACTATTTAATAACTATTCTACCTAGTTAAAATAAATACAAACTTGTCTGTAAAATAAAAATAAACCCTAAGCTAGCTACAATGTAACTATTAGTTATATTGTAGCTAGCTTAGGGTTTATTTTATAGGTAAGTATTTAGTTTTAAATAGGAATAATTTAGTTAATGATAGTTATTTTTATTTAGATTTATTTAAATTATATTTAAGTTAGGGGGTGTTAGAGTTAGGGTTAGACTTAGATTTAGGGTTAATAACTTAAAATAGTGGCGGCGACATTGGGGGCGGCAGATTAGGGGTTAATAAATGTAGGTAGGTGTCAGCACTGTTAGGGACGACAGATTAGGGGTTAATAATATTTAACTAGTGTTTGCGATGCGGGAGTGCGGCGGTTTAGGGGTTAATATATTTATTATAGTTGCGGCAATGTCCAGTTCGGCAGATTAGGGGTTAAAAAATTTATTTTAGTGTTTGCGATGTGGGGGGGCCTCGGTTTAGGGGTTAATAGGTAGTTTATGGGAGTTAGTGTACTTTTTAGCACTATGGTTAAGAGTTTTATGCTACGGAGTTGCAGTGTAAAACTCTTAACTACTGACTGTAATGCGGTACCAGTCTTGACAGGAGAGGGTCTACCGCTCACTTTTTGTCAGACTCGTAATACCGGCGCTATGCAAGTCCAATTGAAAAAAGAGGATAAGCAATTTACTTAAGTGGATTTGCTGTATTTCCAAGTCTGGTCAAAAAAGTGAGCGGTGAGCCTGTACCTTCAAGACTCGTAATACCAGCGGGCGTTAAAAAGCAGCGTTAGGACCGGCCAAGCACAACTCGTAATCTAGCCGAAAGTTTGTGAAAAAGTTAACAATTTTTTTTTTTGTGTTTTACATATCTTCTTGGAAATACAAGCTGTACTCAGACTACCTGCCTTAATTAAAAATGTGGAAATTAATAAATGAGATAAAATTAAAAAAATAAATTGACTGGACAATTGGCTTTTCAAGAATAGACCCTGTAGATTTTACTGAATCATTGATTTGACACAGTTATTGGGAATTCTTTTAATATAATTTTTTCTAAATAATTCAGAATTGGTAGTTTTATATATATCTATATATATATATATATATATATATATATATATATATATATATATATATATATATATATATATATATAAATATATAATTTGGATTAATAAATGTTGTTCAACAAGTGTTACCACTTTGTGCTAAACACTCAGAATTTCCTCTCAGGTGGTCCATTAGCCCTCTGTGAACGTGAATTGCAAACTCCATTTGTTCCAGTCAAAAGGCATATAGCTACTACACTAACTAAGAAGACCCTTCGATGCGTCACTCTTTTGGAATTACAACTAAAAATAATTTTTGGATGGCATTACATTCCCTTTTGGTTATCACAAATATCACCATCGCACTCTGGACTTTGTTAGAGAAAGTGTGGCATGAGGGGGACCCATCTGCATGTATGGTAGGAGTGCCCTAGTCTTCACCATTTTTGGAAGTAGTTCTCTGCATGCTATTATTCAAGGGTATTGACCTTTCTTGGTCTCCTCTGACCATTTTATTTCATGTTGACCTCCCTTGCTTGCCTCAAGCCAAATTTCAGTTTTGCATCATCTTCTAAACAGCTTCTTAAAATTGGTTGACCCATTTTTGCTGCCTATATTTCACAACCATCGGTAACCCTAAATATCTTAAATCTATGGAGCTAGGAGAGGGGTTCCTCAGACCAGGGGTCTTACTGTGCGCTGCTGTTTGGGCCCTTTGGCTTTAGAGGGCTGGTGGGGAGAGCTGTTGTTTTCACCAGGCAGTGTATGCTTTTTTACCCCCTAACCACTCCTCCCTTTTCCTTCCCTGCATCTGCACAATGCATGTATCTATATTATTGCAATTGTTATACCAGTAACATCTCATTATAATGATTTATATTATTGCAGTTTTTTTTATTATACTACTTTAATGGCTTCATTAAAAGCAATACCACCAGGACACTACTTGTGGACTTTATGGAGAAATAGGGCTTATGTTCTGTTTCACACTGTGAAACTGTCTATTATGAGTTTGTTATAATTAGCATGTAACTAATTTAAATGTGTTTTTTTTTCTACAGGTTTATAGAGATTTTAACATATGTTCTAATTAACACTTATGACTGGACATAAGAAAAGATCATTTAAAAATTTGTGTGCCAGGAAAGTATAAGTAAAATAATGGTTTTCCAATTTCTTTCATCTAAAGATAATGTTGCTTTGAATCTTAAACTTTTTTTTTTTTAATAAAACATCAATATAAATTTCCTAGGTTATTCCTACAAAATGCACTAGTTAAAAGGGCACAATATATAATAATACTTTACTTCTGATTTTTAATTATAATTAATTAAAATGTTTTTATCCCATCATTCTTTGTTTGACCTAAAGGTAATTATTGATTTTATGTTATGCTACAATCACATGAAAGTGTCATGAATGTTTGAACTACACAAGCAGAGAACACATTTGGTGAGTCTGCATATGTTATCAGGATTGATTCTATGTAAATATCTTAACAAACAAGACATGAAATCATTTACTTAAAGAGACAGTCAACACCAGAATATTTGTTGTTTAAAAAGATAGATAAGCCCTTTATTACCCATTCCCCAGTTTTGCCTATGTGATTACCTTGTATCTAAGCCTCTACAGACTGCCCCCTTATTTCAGTTCATTTGACAGACTTGCATTTTAACTAATCAGTGCTCACTCCTCGATAAATTCACGTGCGCGAGCTTAATGTTATCTATGTGAAACACATGAACTAATGCCCTCTAGTGGTGAAAAACTGTCAAAATGCTTTCAGATTAGAGGTGGCCTTCAAGGTCTAAGAAACCTCCTAGGTTTAGCTTTCAACTAAAAATACCAAGAGAACAAAGCCAAATTGGTGATAAAAGTAAATTGGAAAGTTGTTTAAAATTACATGCCCTATTTATTTGACTGCCCCTTTATTAAGCTTGCTTATCTCTAGCTGTTAAGAAAAAAAAATCACCCTTTTACATTAGCTATTAATACCCTTTACTTTCTGTATTTAAATAAATCATTTGATGAGCCACTTGATTCAATCTAAAAGGAATTCAAACAGATACATTGCTATAACAATATTTTATTTTAAACAATAATTAATCTCCAGAGGTTCTATTTTAAATGTAATGACATACTTCATATACTCACATTGACACAATAAATACCTTCCAATGTGATCTACATTCTTTATTAGTTTTACAGGTTTGTTAAAGTGATAGTAAATTTAAAGGGACAGTCAAGTCCAAAATAAACTTTGATGATTCATATAGGGCATGTCATTTTAAACAACTTTTCAATGTACTTTTATCACCAATTTTGTTTTGTTCTCTTGGTATTTTTAGTTGAAATCTCAACCTAGATAGGTTCATATGCTAATTTCTTAGATCTTGAAGGCCGCCTCTTATCTGAATGCATTTTGATAGTTTTTCACCACTAGAGGGTGTTAGTTCATGTGTGCATATAGATAACATTGAGCTCACGCACGTGAAGTTACCTAGGGGTAAGCACTGATTGGCTAAAATGCAAGTCTGTCAAAAGAACTGAAATAAGGGGGCAGTTTGCAGAGGCTTAGATACAAGGTAATGACAGAGGTAAAAAGTGTATTATAACTTTTTTTTCAGCAAAACTGGGGAATGGGTAATAAAGGGATTATCTATCTTTTTAAGCAACAAAAATTCTGGTGTTGACAGTCCCTTTAACATTTGTCAAACCTGTCTTTCTTATCTATATGTTAGACATCATCGTCGCTGAAGATTTTTTTTTTAAACGTTATCCCTAACTTTTAATTTTTATTTAATGTATTCTGTTCTGCTTCTGTTATACATGCTACTGTTTGGACAAATGATTAATCATCATTACAAATAAGTGCGCTTTGGCGCAAGGAGGGTAAAGCAAGCATATAGTACAGAAATACTTATACACATAATAATCGATACACTGATAATATATGCATTAAGATAAATGAAGCTAATATTATTTTTTTAACAATGATTTCAAAGCAGCCTTGTGGTATCTGCAAGGTTCCCATCACTTTAAAGCTGTCAAATTCAGTAACAGTTTTTTTTTTTTAAAGGCATAGATCGGTAGAATTTATACTAGTCGCTTTACTTTACTTTACCATCATGCCGGAAAGGGTTACAAATATTCCGTACTTTCTTATGCTCACCACTCTTTCACGTATTTTGATATATGTATTTGTATTAGCTCATAGAAACAAGTATATCATTAACATAATAAAATAGGTGTAGCAGTAGCTACCAGGACATTTGTATTACTATGATAATCACTAGCAAGTTATACAGACATGTGACCCCACATTTGAACAGTGGTACCTCATTTATATGGTGAGGGTAGTGGTAAGTGGATATTTAGAGGTGCCAGGACACCTAAAATAGGACCAGTGCTGAGAAGCATTTGTCCGAATGTGCCAGGTATTTGTCATAATATTAACAGGGGCATGACCATTGATTTGAAAGATGTAAGGGTCTCAAGCACTCACATAAGTGTGGTAGGGGGAGTTCTAATTTTGCTGCCTGGTTACAAAAATACACTGGTAAATACATTTGTTTCCAGCAAATACAAAAATCTGAACACGAATATTTGAACATACGGATCCTAATTGGGGAAGCTTGATAAACCGTATTCTAGATCTAATCCAGATGTATACGCTGTTTTGCCATTATATGTTATAACCTCATGCCTTTCTCCAGCTGCTGTACTTTCGATTTGTGGATATATGTTTTAACTCTTTGCCGTATATCAGCTGTGATTTTAATTTACAGGGCTTATTTTTTGGGGAGACGTCCCTATAGTTTGACAGTCTGTTTTTGAATATATGGGTAAGCAAGACCTTTTTTCAAAATTTTTTGTATTGTGTATATTTCCCCCCATTTTTTAAATATAAAGAAAATATTGTCCAAATCTGTTTTTGGTATATCACATTTGTCAATACACTGCACTCTATATAGGCAACTTGTTTTAGTGAGACACACACCTTAGTAGCAAGTCCTTTATATAGCAAGTTTGCTAACACTTAAATATAACACATTTTATTTATTTATCACTATGGAAATATCGTTTTAATTATAGCGGCAAATAAAAAATACTTTTCTTTTAAAGCAGTATTCCAAAAGCATTGTGTTTAATAATCACATCACAATCTTATATATATATTTTTGATATCTTGGAAATTTTTCACACATACCTTAAGCTAATTGCAGCACACCTACCAACCTTTTTTTTGGGGGTACAAAAATAATCAACTTTCTGCACCCTACAGTCTAAATTCAATGAGAGTCAGTTGTCTCATAGATTAAAGTGCAGCAACACAAGAACATGCAGATGGGCATCATGTAACAAGAATGTCTCTTTAAAAAACATTGTCCAAAATATGCTCTCCCTATGTGCTCACCCTTTCAAGTCCTCTGATTGTACCTGGTCCAATTATAAAGCCATCCATGTATACATATAAGACAACATATGGACAAAACATTGAATTAAATTATCATGGGAAAAAGGTGTGACTAACTGATAATAAAAATCCTTTTGTCAGACAACTAATAATTTTACTTATTATTTATTTATCGTTCTAATGCTCCCAGAAGTACCACTTTTAGTTCAAGAACTTTAGCCACAGGCAAACTCTAGAAATGTGGTTTATTTTATTACAGTATTTACAAATTGACAAAGCCAGGAAATGTTTTACTGCAGTATCAGAGTTTGTGACAATATGTAATGTTGTCTGATGTATTTTTTATTGCAGTTATACTGTTGGGTGAAAATGTGCAGTGCTACTAAGGTAATGCTCTATATTATAATAATATAGTTGATAAATACAATGGGTTATTGCAATATTAGTGTTTGATTATAATGTGCAATCTTGATGGAAATATAAGGCAACAGTAATCTATATAAGTTATAACCTGCCTAAAATAATGCCCTTAGACATGGGGGCCTATTTATCAAAGGTCTTGTGGACCTGATCCGACAGTGCGGATCAGGTCCGCAAGACCTCACTGAATGCGGAGAGCAATACGATCTCCATATTCAGCATTGCACCAGCAGCTCACAAGAGCTGCTGGTGCAACGCCGCCCCCTGCTGACTCGCGGCCAATCGGCCGCCAGCAGGGAGGTGTCAATCAACCCGATCGTACTCGATCTGGTTGATTTCCGGCAATTCCTGTCATCAGAGCAGGTGGACAGGGTTATGGAGCAGCGGTCTTTAGACCGCTGCTTCATAACTGCTGTTTCTGGCGAGTCTGAAGACCCACAAGCTCCCTGGACTGGAAGACTTGCAATTATAAACACAAGGAAGGTTTGTGTGTGCACAGTATAGTTGAAATTAAACAAATCATCATATATTTAAATATGTTATAGAGGAGGATTCCTCTAACAGGGCTACCTTTACATGATAGGTGAGCTTATATGCTTTAGTAAAATTAATGAAACTAAAATCTATTTCTCAATATAAATTTGTGGTATTTATATATCAAAGAAACATTAAATTAATTTTACAACACACAGCCATTAATGTCTAAACTGTTGGCAACAAAAGTGAGTACACCCCTAAGTGGAAATGTCCAAATTTGGCCCAAAATGTCAATATTTTGTGTAGCCACCATTATTTTCCAATACTGTCTTAACCCTCTTGGGCATGGAGTTCACCAGAGCTTCACAGGTTGCCACTGGAGTCCTCTTCCACTCCTCCATGACAACATCACAGAGCTGGTGGATGTTAGAGACCTTGCGCTTCCCCACCTTCCGTTTGAGGGTGCCCCACAGATGCTTAATAGGGTTTAGTTCTGGAGACATGCTTTGCCAGTCCATCACCTTTACCTTCAGCTTCTTTAGCAAGGCAGTGATAATTTTGGAGGAGTGTTTGAGGTCCCCGTCATGCTGGAATACTGCCCAGTCTCCGAAGGAAGGGCATAATGCTCTGCTTTAGTATGTCACAGTACATCTTGCCATTCAGGGTTCCCTCAATGAACTGTAGCTCCCCAGTGCCGGTAGCACTCATGCAGGCCCAGACCATGACACTCCCACCACCATGCTTGACTATAGATAAGACACACTTGTCTTTCTACTCCTCATCTGGTTGCCGTCACACAAGCTTGATGCCATCTGAACCAAATAAAGTTTATCTTGGTCTTATTAGACCACAGGACATGGTTCCATTAATCCATGTCCTTAGTCTGCTTGTCTTCAGCAAACTGTTTGCAGGCTTTCTTGTGCATCATCTTTAGTAGAGGCTTCCTTCTGGGACAACAGCCATGCAGACCAATTTGATGCAGTGTGCAGCGTTTGGTCTGAGCACTGATAGGCTGACCCCCCACCCCTTCAACCTCCGCAGCAATTCTGGCAGCACTCATACGTATATTTCCCAAAGACTACCTCTGGTTATGACGCTGAGCACGTACACTCAACTTCTTTGGTCGACCATGGTGAGGCCTGTTCTGAGTGGAACCTGTCCTGTGAAACTGCTGTATGGTCTTGCCCACCGTGATGCAGCTCAGTTTCAGGGTCTTCGCAATCTTCTTATAGCCTAAGCCATCTTTATGTAGAGTATCAATTCTTTTTTTCAGATTCTCAGAGAGTTCTTTGCCATGCGGTGCCATGTTGAACTTCCAGTGACCAGTATGAGAGAGTGTGAGAGAGATAACACCAACTTTAACACATCTGCTCCCCATTCACACCTGAGACCGTGTAAAGAGTTACATGACACCGGGGAGAAAATGGCTAATTGGGCCCAATTTGGACATTTCCACTTAGGGGTGTACTCACTTTTGTTGCCAATGGTTTATACATTAATTTCTGTGTGTTGAGTTATTTTGAGGGGAACAGAAAATTTACACTGTTATGCAGGCTGTACACTCACTACTTTACATTGTAGCAAGGTGTAATTTCTTCAGTGTTGTCACATGAAAAGATATAATAAAATATGTACAAAAATGTTAGGAGTTTACTACCAGAGATACTGAGATACTGTGTATATATATATATATATATATATATATATATATATATATAAAACAAAAGTAGAAAGCACTCACTGGACTGTAGACAGCAATGTGAATCAAATTGAATTTATTGTGACGTTTCGGGACCAACAATGTCCCTTCCTCTGACAAACAGCTAGTGAAAAAACAAACATTTATAGACCCATAGAACACTCCCCTTGGTGAACTGCCAATGAAAATGTGCCGTGTGCAAAACAAAAATGAGCCGTGTGCAAAACAGGCATAGATCCCTGTAATTAGGGTTAAATCAATCATAACATGGTGAAAAATATATGAAATGTGTAAATGTATATAAATATATACGTGACTCTGTGAGTGTAAAATGTGAGTATATCTGATAGCCCCCAAAATATGACCAATCTAATACATGCTGAAATGAAATCCGTAGCGCTCATATGGTGAAGACAAAAACAACAAAAGCCTGATAGGTAGGATATTACATACCTCCACTCTTTGATTGGCTAGACGAATTCGTCATGCATAGCCACGCCTGCATCAACATTACAGGCCAGGTGTATCCATGGAGTGCATTGCGTAGAGACTGAAAACAAATAATCTGATAGGCTAAAGGGACGCCGACACGCATGTCATGCCGTAACTCACAACAACTCGGGCGGTTGCCTTAGCAACCAATGTAAACAACTCCGTGTGCAATAGTGGCCAAATATCGCCGCGTCTACAAAAACTCAGTCAAACACCTCAGCACCCGAGGTCCAACCACATTGTCTACTCTATAGAAATAAAGCCGTGACACAGGATCCACAAACAAGCTGAAACATCACCGTATCTACCAACCAATCGGATTGCTGCAACCCCCCACTCAACCGACTAAGAGGCTGCCATGACAACCTGTGTATACAAATCAAGACACGATCGTGGCATCACCCTGCCCTATATAAAAAACATAAAAGGTCTTAATACTCCAACCTGGCCACAGCACTAGACGTACAAATAGGCGGCTGTAACAATCATAATATGAAAGTATCCACACCAATGAAAATACAAAATAGAGATCTACAGTATAAATTAATCCTACATAGGTCTATCTACTATACACACGCATGTGACCACAAGCCTATGATAAAATATGCCCAATCTAACAAACGCTAGGTAAATTGTCGAAAGAAAATAAGAAAACAAAAAATAATAAAATATATATATCGATAGACCCTCCCTAACAGATGTCAAAATACCCTAAGGAAAAATGATCACAGTGTACATAAAAAGGAGCGTGCCACTATACTAATAAGCACATACCCAAAAGTGCTTTCCCCTAACTGCCACCACCTAGCAGATATAAAGGGAACAACAAACCATATCCCCAAGATTACAGGTATATACAATCCGTACAATAAAAAAGACAAACATAATCTACAAAATAATAATAAAAAATTAAAAGTGTGACCCCATAAGAGATACTCAAAAATGAGCCTACCCAAATTGGCGGTTCATAGTAGAGACTTGAACCCAATATACAGATAATTCCAAAGTTCAGACCGTCTAGCTCCCAATGGAGAAACTATACATGTCATAAATTAGCCACCACCAAATCATAAAGACGACTAAAACATATTGACATTCGTAATGTGGCAAAAGCCACATTGTCAGACAACTTCCACATGTGGTAACCAAGTCCCATGCTAGTAAAGACAACTCACCGTCCTGCAGCCATGTCCAGCTCATCTATTGCCAGGTCCATAAAGCATGTATAGGGGGCATATCAGATACACTAAAAAATCATAATGTGTGTGACAAGTGTAATAGCATATAACTATGATAAAAACAAATTAAAAACATAACACACCTCATATATATACATATTGAAAGCTTTATTGATGGAAAAATGGAGATAATGGAAAAATATGGAAGAATATATACATGTTCAAGACTTAATTACTGAAAAATAGAGATCATGGAACCCCATTTCGGGTCTAATGATGCAACAACAGGAGACTAAAATAAACTAAATAAGTATAACTCAAGAATGAGAAGTGGACTCTCATTACTTCAACACTATTTAGTGCTGAGTCATAGACACAGGATCAATGGATCAATGGACTCTCATAGAACATAATCCTTATAGAAAGTTCTGCCATCCCGTCTGGATGTTAAGGCCTCTCGGGCCAATGTACATAGTTCATGAATCCAACGTGCTTCTTTTTTGAGCAATATCTTGGCTCTGTTTCCTCCTCTTCTTAAGACTGGCACGTGGTCAATGATTCTAAAGCGCAAGTCACTCACAGTGTGTCCTGCTTCTAGGAAATGGCGAGCCACCGGATGTTCTGCCTTTCCAGAGTGTATTGCCGATCTGATGCTGGAACAGTGATTCGCCATCCTCACTCTGGCATCATCAGTTGTCTTGCCAGTATAGAATTTGCACGTCAGAAAATATTTAATCTGATATCTTTTGCGACGATCAGGGTGTTGAAATGTCGTGCCAGTGTGCATGCTGTTACAGGTTACACAGCTAATGCATTTATAGCATCCCACTTTTCTCTTTAACCAAGTTTGTTTGTCATTTTTTGAAGGGATATCAGTCTTCACTAGCATATCCCTCAATCTCTTGCCTCTACGATATGCCAATCTTTGTGCCGACCATTCAGCAAATGGCAATGTAGGATCGCTCTGGAGTATTTTCCATTCCTCCTTCACTGCTTGGGCAATCTGATATTGGTCTGGATTATATGTTGTCACAAACGTGAGTTGGGGATTGGTTATGGTATTTTGGGTTTGTTGTTCATCTTGAGATAAGAGAGCCAATTCCAATTGTTTCACTAGATTCTTCTTGTTGTAACCTCATTGGAGGAATCTTTGTGTCATTTCTGACATCTGTGTCTGCATCAGATCCTCATCGGTGTTGTTTCTTATCACCCTTTGGTATTGTGCTTTAGGAATATTACGTATGAGTGCTGGCTGGTGGCAACTTCTGGCGTGTAGTAGTGTGTTGCGATCCGTTTTCTTCCAGAACAATGTGGTACCCAGTCCATCAGAGGTTTTGAATACTCTGACATCAAGAAAATCAACTGTTGCACTGTTGACAGTATGTTGAAATTTGATTGTACTATCCATCCCGTTTAGGGTATGGATCCAATTTTCCAGAGCCTGTTCCCCATTTCGCCATATCAGGAAGACGTCGTCTATATAACGACAATAAAAAAGAATGGCATCCATTTCATACACCTTCATTTGTATAGATTCGTAATCAGCCATAAACAGGTTGGCCAACGATGGGGCCATATTCGACCCCATCGCGGTCCCTTCTATTTGTAGAAAAAAAGTATTTTCGAAACGGAAGATGTTGTTCTCCAAACATATCGTTAGGAGATCCACCAGAACATCCTCCGGGGGCCCCACATATGGACTCTTTCGCAGATGGTTAACTACAGCTGCAATCCCCAATTTGTGGGGAATTACCGTATATAAACTACATACATCCATCGTCACTAGAAGATCAGTTGGCTGTATATAATTAAATTGGGTGATGGATCGGATGAAAGCATTAGAATCTTGTGTTTTGATGACAATATGAGGGGAGCAAGCAATACCAGTACGTCATATATTTCATCTCACACTACCTCGGTTCCTTCTTTAGGATGAGGCACAAGCCACATACGAGGAGGGGGGGGCATGTCATGCCGCCCTCCGATACAGAGGAGATGAATAATGTATTCAATATCAGTTCAAGACCATTGTCACAATCGGAAACCTCCCTATTGAATAAGGGTTTATCTTTTGTTCCGACAATGAAGTTGAATTAATTTGATACATACATCGATATACAAAATTTTGGTAGAAATTTGAGACTCAAAGAATTTTACAAGATGGACAACAGTGAGATTACACCTTTCCGCACACCTGGGACATTTGATCCAAGATCACAGAATCCATCTATTACCGCATATACGAACTATCTGAGCCAAGTCTCCAAAAACATCCCAAACAGGAGAAGAATGGATAACCTGACTAAGGAGGAGAGACAGGCACTTAAGGCATTAGCTGATGATACGACCATTGTAATACGCCCGGCAGATAAGGGTGGGGCGGTGGTCCTGATGGATCTACAACAGTACAGATCGGAACTCTTGGGCCAAATAACAGACAAGAAGACCTACAGGACTTTACAAACTGATCCAACCCATCAATTGAAAAGATACATTGATGAAAAACTTGACAGGTGGTGTGAGATGGGATGTATTACCACACAAGAGCACAAATTCTTGAAGAGGGATTATCCGATAACACCTATTATCTACACACTACCGAAAATCCACAAGGATCCCAAAAAAACCCCAGGGAGACCCATCGTCTCGGCGAGGGGATCACTCCTACAACCACTTGCTGAGTTCATGGATTTTCATCTACAACCAATGGTCAAGAGAATGAAATCTTATACACAAGATTCTAATGCTTTCATCCGATCCATCACCCAATTTAATGATATACAGCCAACTGATCTTCTAGTGGCGATGGATGTATGTAGTTTATATACGGTAATTCCCCACAAATTGGGGATTGCAGCTGTAGTTAACCATCTGCGAAAGAGTCCATATGTGGGGCCCCCGGAGGATGTTCTGGTGGATCTCCTAACGATATGTTTGGAGAACAACTTCTTCCGTTTCGAAAATACTTTTTTTCTACAAATAGAAGGGACCACTATGGGGTCGAATATGGCCCCATCGTTGGCCAACCTGTTTATGGCTGATTACGAATCTATACAAATGAAGGTGTATGAAATGGATGCCATTCTTTTTTATTGTCGTTATATAGACAACGTCTTCCTGATATGGCGAAATGGGGAACAGGCTCTGGATAATTGGATCCATACCCTAAACGGGATGGATAGTACAATCAAATTTCAACATACTGTCAACAGTGCAACAGTTGATTTTCTTGATGTCAGAGTATTCAAAACCTCTGATGGACTGGGTACCACATTGTTCCGGAAGAAAACAGATCGCAACACACTACTACACGCCAGAAGTTGCCACCAGCCAGCACTCATACGTAATATTCCTAAAGCACAATACCAAAGGGTGATAAGAAACAACACCGATGAGGATCTGATGCAGACACAGATGTCAGAAATGAAACAAAGATTCCTCCAACGAGGTTACAACAAGAAGAATCTAGAAAAACAATTGGAATTGGCTCTCTTATATCAAGATGAACAACAAACCCAAAATACCATAACCAATCCCCAACTCACGTTTGTGACAACATATAATCCAGACCAATATCAGATTGCCCAAGCAGTGAAGGAGGAATGGAAAATACTCCAGAGCAATCCTACATTGCCATTTGCTGAATGGTCGGCACCAAGATTGGCATATCGTAGAGGCAAGAGTTTGTGGGATATGCTAGTGAAGACTGATATCCCTTCAAAAATGACAAACAAACTTGGTTAAAGAGAAAAGTGGGATGCTATAATAAATGCATTAGCTGTGTAACCTGTAACAGCATGCACACTGGCACGGCATTTCAACACCCTGATCGTCGCAAAAGATATCAGATTAAATATTTTCTGACGTGCACAACCCAGTTTATCATATCTACTTAATTGCCCCTGCGGGAAATTCTATACTGGCAAGACAACTGATGATGCCAGAGTGAGGATGGCGAATCACCGTTCCAGCATCAGATCCGCAATACACTCTGGAAAGGCAGAACATCCGGTGGCTCGCCACTTCCTAGAAGCAGGACACACTGTGAGTGACTTGCGCTTTAGAATCATTGACCACGTGCCAGTCTTAAGAAGAGGAGGAAACAGAGCCAAGATATTGCTCAAAAAAGAAGCACGTTGGATTCATGAACTATGTACATTGGCCCCGAGAGGCCTTAACATCCAGACGGGATGGCAGAACTTTCTATAAGGATTATGTTCTATGAGAGTCCATTGATCCATTGATCCTGTGTCTATGACTCAGCACTAAATAGTGTTGAAGTAATGAGAGTCCACTTCTCATTCTTGAGTTATACTTATTTAGTTTATTTTAGTCTCCTGTTGTTGCATCATTAGACCCGAAATGGGGTTCCATGATCTCTATTTTTCAGTAATTAAGTCTTGAACATGTATATATTCTTCCATATTTTTCCATTATCTCCATTTTTCCATCAATTCAGCTTTCAATATGTATATATATGAGGTGTGTTATGTTTTTAATTTGTTTTTATCATAGTTATATGCTATTACACTTGTCACACACATTATGATTTTTTAGTGTATCTGATATGCCCCCTATACATGCTTTATGGACCTGGCAATAGATGAGCTGGACATGGCTGCAGGACGGTGAGTTGTCTTTACTAGCATGGGACTTGGTTACCACATGTGGAAGTTGTCTGACAATGTGGCTTTTGCCACATTACGAATGTCAATATGTTTTAGTCGTCTTTATGATTTGGTGGTGGCTAATTTATGACATGTATAGTTTCTCCATTGGGAGCTAGACGGTCTGAACTTTGGAATTATCTGTATATTGGGTTCAAGTCTCTACTATGAACCGCCAATTTGGGTAGGCTCATTTTTGAGTATCTCTTATGGGGTCACACTTTTAATTTTGTATTATTATTTTGTAGATTATGTTTGTCTTTTTTATTGTACGGATTGTATATACCTGTAATCTTGGGGATATGGTTTGTTGTTCCCTTTATATCTGCTAGGTGGTGGCAGTTAGGGGTAAGCACTTTTGGGTATGTGCTTATTAGTATTTTGGCACGCTCCTTTTTATGTACACTGTGATAATTTTTCCTTAGGGTATTTTGACATCTGTTAGGGAGGGTCTATCGATATATATATATTATTATTTTTAGTTTTCTTATTTTCTTTCGACAATTTACCTAGCGTTTGTTAGATTGGGCATATTTTATGATAGGCTTGTGGTCACATGCGAGTGTATAGTAGATGGACCTATGTAGGATTAATTTATACTATAGATCTCTATTTTGTATTTTCATTGGTATGAATACTTTCATATTATGATTGTTACAGCCGCCTATTTGTACGTCTAGTGCTGTGGCCAGGTTGGAGTATTAAGACCTTTTATGTTTTTTTATATAGGGCAGGGTGATGCCACGATCGTGTCTTGATTTGTATACACAGGTTGTCATGGCAGCCTCTTAGTCGGGTTGAGTGGGGGGTTGCAGCAATCCGATTGGTTGGTAGATACGGTGATGTTTCAGCTTGTTTGTGGATCCTGTGTCACGGCCTTATTTCTATAGAGTAGACAATGTGGTTGGACCTCGGGTGCTGAGGTGTTTGACTGAGTTTTTGTAGACGCGGCGATATTTGGCCACTATTGCACACGGAGTTGTTTACATTGGTTGCTAAGGCAACCGCCCGAGTTACGGCATGATGTGCGTGTCGGCGTCCCTTTAGCCTATCAGATTATTTGTTGTCAGTCTCTACGCAATGCACTCCATGGATACACCTGGCCTGTAATGTTGATGCAGGCGTGGCTATGCATGACAAATTCATCTAGCCAATCAAAGAGTGGGGGTATGTAATATCCTACCTATCAGGCTTTTGTTGTTTTTGTCTTCACCATATGAGCTCTATGGATTTCATTTCAGCATGTATTAGATCGGTCATATTTGGGGGGCTATCAGATATACTCACATTTTACACTCACAGAGTCACGTATATATTTATATACATTTACACATTTCATATATTTTTCACCATGTTATGATTGATTTAACCCTAATTACAGGGATCTATGCCTGTTTTGCACACGGCTCATTTTTGTTTTGCACACGGCACATTTTCATTGGCAGTTCACCAAGGGGAGAGTTCTATGGGTCTATAAATGTTTGTTTTTTCACTAGCTGTTTGTCAGAGGAAGGGACATTGTTGGTCCCGAAACGTCACAATAAATTCAATTTGATTCTCATTGCTGTCTACAGTACAGTGAGTGCTTTCTACTTTTGTTTTCTATATACCTGGCTACAGCACTCTGGCAAGTTGTAGTGTGTTGGTGAGAGTGCATATACTACAATACATCCTTATATATATATATATATATATATATATATATATATATATATATATATATATATATATATATATATATATATTTGTATGCAGATGATACCCAAATCTACCTCTCTGCACCAGAACTATCTCCTTCCTTGCTAACCTGTGTCACTAACTGACAAATCTCTCAAAAACTGAGCTCCTTGTTTTCTACCCTTCTTTCAAAAATCTCCACCCCCCATGTCTCTATAACTGTTGATAACTCCATCATTACCCCAACCTCATATGCAGATGTCTTGGGGTCACACTTGACTCAGATCTTTCTTTCACTCCTCACATTCAGTCCTTGGCTAAAGCTTGCCGCTCCCACCTTAAAAACATTGCTAAAATAAGACATTTCCTTACACAAGACACAACTAAGATTTTAATCTACTGTCTCATCCTTTCCCGCCTCGACTACTGCAACTCCATCCTCTCTGGTCTCCCTAGCTTCCGCCTAGCTCCTTTACAATCCATAATGAATTCCTCTGCCAGGCTCGTTTCCTTACACGTCTCTCGACATATGCTGCACCTCTCTGCCAATCCCTTCACTGGCTTCCTCTTGCCTCCAGATTTAAAAACAAAATTCTCACTCTGACACACAAAGCCCTCAATTGCATTGCTCCCATCTACATCTCACACCTTTTCTCCAGATACTCTCCCTCCCGACCCCTTCGCTCCACTAATGGTCTCCTACTGTCCTCCTCTCTTGTTACCTCTTCACATTCCCGTTTACAATATTTCTCCATACTGGCTCCAATCTTATGGAACTCTCTGACTCGCTCCACAAGACTCTCTCATAGTTTTAAAAGCTTCAAGTGCTCCCTAAAGACTCTACTATTCAGGGAAGCATACACCATACACTAAGCTTCGTATCTCCACTGCTATCCCCTTAAACCCCATAGCATGTAAGCCTATGAGCCCAGCTGTTTGTAGTCCACCTTCATAAGAGCCAACTACAACAGTGCAACTCTTGGTAGGACCCTCTACCCATTTGATCCCTGTAATTGTTTTTATATACCACCTATGATCATAGAGCTGCAAAAGCTGTTAGCACTCTACAAATACCTGCTAATAATAATAATATGCATATATATATATATATATATATATATATATATATATATATATATATATATATATATAAATTCTATTTAGAATTTGTCCCTTTAAAAAAAAAAAATATCAAATGATTTATCTTTAAAGGATTCTGATCACAAGCGTATTACATGCGTTTGTGGTGTGATTGCACCTTAAATATAGCATTGCCAGAAGTTCAGTATTTCACCAGACAGTCCAGTATTTAAGTAGATTGTCCTGTAAAATCTTCACAAAATTATTGGAAACTTAAATGTCCAGTTTTTAAAGTCCTGAGTGTTAGCTAAAGGTTAAAGGTCTCCCATACATCTGTGAGGGTGAGTGGAGGTGTGTGTAACTCAGTATGCAGGAATGGAAAACCAAAACAAAGAAATTCTTTTCCAGAGCAAACTTTATTGAATAAATTAAAGGCAGCAACAGGTAAATCAATTTGAGGTCATAATTTAATCTGATAAAAATAAAATAATTTCTTTTACAACAAATACTTTAAGAACAACTCTTTCAGCAAGCACAGACTACCCAGTGGGTACTGTTAGTCTCTCTTAAATAACCAGAACAAGGTGAGCATACACAGGTATTAAAGTAGAGAAGTTTAAGTCTCTCATCAAGCACAGACTACCCAGCGGGTACTGTTTGTGAGGTCTCTTGTAAAATGTCCAGGAACAAGATACGCGTACACAAGTATCACAGAGATGCTTGGTCACAGTGGCAAGGTAGGCACACACAGGTATCACTGCAGATGTGCTTGATCTTAACAGCAAGATAAGCATACACAGGTATCACAGCAGAGGTGCTTTGTTTCAACAGCCAGGTAAGCATACACAGGTATCACAGCAGAGTTTTTTTTGTCTCAGCAGTAAGGTAAGCATACATAGGTATCACAGCAGAGGTCTTTGGTCTCAGCAGTAAGGTAAGCATACACAGGTAACACAGCAGAGGTCTTTGCTCTAAGCAGGAAGGTAAGCATACACAGGTATCACAGCAGAGGTCTTTGGTCTCAGCAGGAAGGTAAGCATACACAGGTATCACAGCAGAGGTCTTTGGTCTCAGCAGTAACGTAAGCATAGACGGTATCACATCAGTGGTCTTTGCTCTAAGCAGGAAGGTATCACAGCAGAGGATACTTAGCTTCAGAGGCAGGGTATGGGCAGGAATCAGGAATAGGAATCAGGAATCAGCAAGAATGAACCTTCTTAGGCAATAACTCAGTAAAGAGTGATGTACTGAGTAGCCTTTTATAGGAACTCGGTTGGAAAAAAGAGGAGTAGAGAGTAGCGCAGATCAAAAAGGCCCTAGCTCCTATATAGCCCTGCTTCTACACGCAATTCATTATTTAATAGCCCCTTTAGGAAAGTATTATATACTTTTATTCAAAACAAGATTTACTCCCTTAACTCAACTTTTAATACAAACTGGTCTGAAGAAAGATTTATAAACTTGCTTGATTTAACTTGTTAGAATTTTCAGTATAAGGATTTGAAAACATCTAAGAATAATATAATACTCTGTTAATAATAAGCATGACACACAAATTTTATTATTTTTAGGATTAGAAAGTAGATTATTTATGACTAAAGTATATAGACTTTTGCTGTTAGACGTTTCAATTTGTATGTAAATGTATAAATTGTAAAAGGCTTTGAACTACAACTTCAAGACTCAAGGCAACAAACATCTAATCATAGTCCCTTAAGTGAGATATAAGATACATATAATCCATCTTAAAATATCAATCAAGCAACAACCAATCAGCAAAAAGGAGTGTGTATATTAAGTGCCAAGAAAAAAGAGGAAACCATCTTGATAAAGCCGTGAAAATGGCAAAACGCATTGATGGTGTTACTCTTAATATCAATTCTACTGTGAATGATTACTAAAGATTACTCCACTAAATACACAGAGATTCATTGTCCGGTAAATGGGATTTCTGATTAGCTATAGGTAGTCACATGACCTGAAGCAGTGACGGTGACGGACCAGGAAACTGTATCAGTTTACATCAACAATACGGCAGCTGAGCGGCAGTTACAAAGTAACTAAGGAAGACGCCAGAAGTAAAGCAGAAAGGATACAAGGTATTCTGACTAAAGGTTCACTGATTTACAGTTTCGCTGAATACACCGACACTAAGCCATCCTGAAGTTAAGTATTTAACCACACAGTTACTAACTGTTGTTTCCCCTTCTAACCTAACTGACTAGGAGGTCAAGGAGTTCATTGACTATACGGCTATAAGTTCTTATTTAAGCAATTGGCACAAAGCAGATATTGCGTAAAAACATACACACAGTATTTTGGTCGGTTGTTATGGACATTAATTATTTGTGGCTCTTACCTTAAGTAATCCGGAGTGATTGCACACTACTTTGTTGATACCAGCACTTTTAGATATTTTTAACATTATTATTATGTTGGAATTGTAATTTTTTTTTTTTTTTTTTTATACTTGCATTGTATTTTTTATAAACTAAATGTACCTTTTATAAATCAAAACCTGTGTTTTCAGCATGAACTTATATAGAGTGTATATATATACACTAGTTTTAAAATATAATACTGCCCTATAGCTGTTAGCGCTCCTATATTAATATCTCTCTCTTTTATAGGAACTCACACACCTGCGCCTGCGCCAGGTAGGAGCTCCTGCAATTAGTCACTGGCCCTTTAAATCTAGATAGCACGCTTCTGCGCGCACCTAGAGGGCTGCAGCTGCCAGTCTCTGCGTCTTTCCACATGACAGGCGGCTTGCGGTAAGGACCCTGACAACCTCAATGCATTACAGATATTTGAAATATTTTACAGATTTTTGGACCTTTAAAATTCAGCAGCACTAACCTCTTGAAAACCAATTTTCGGTTGTTTTGTACAGCACATATCTGTTTTTTTTCATTTCTAAAGATTTTGTTTTCATCTTGGACGGCAGTATCATAAAGCACATGATTTAAAATGTTCAGACATAAACAAAAACTTGATTTTCTTCTGTGTAATTTTATAATTGTTCATTTTACACTTTATGAATTAATAAAAATGATTAAAGGGATACAAAAGTCAGAATTAAACTTTGATCATTCAGATAGAGCAATTTGATACAACTATGTAATTTACTTTTATTAGTAAATTAACTGATATTCTTTGTTGAAGATTACAAATATAAATATAAATGTTGCTGTCCTACAAGAGAACAAAGTGCATTTGATAATAGACAAAATAGCTCTTTCTACCTGAAGTTATAAACTCCTGAAAAAGACAGTTTACATGTTGAAACGCGTAAAAGGGGTTTTATTGTATGAAGCAAATTCTAAGTAAAAGCTTTTTTTTATGGAATGAATCAGATTTTTAATACATTCCTGATGCTTATTCAACACAGAGTTGTCTGTTAGCATATTCCATTTAGAACTTATGATTACATGTGCCATCTACACTATTGTGGGGGTTTTCCCTCAGAAACCATTTATGTGGAGGATTTTTCATAATCCATCTGAAAGTCCCTAGAAGAGGTAAGCGCTGTTTTCAGAAACTAAGTTTAACATAGCTACAGGAGAGCCTTGAGCAAGCTGCAGCCATCTTCAGAAGGGAAGTTTTTACAATTACCTCATCTTTGTTGTTGTATCTTTTTTGAGATAATAGAAATACGTTGTTTAAAAAAATATATTTTTAACCACTTTGCTACTGAGCCATTTTTAGTTGTTTGGCCCTCATTGCAATTTCACAAAAAAATTTACTTTTTTTTTGTGAGGTACCCATAGCCCATACAAATTATACTTTGTTTTTTCATCTGGCATAACATTTTTAGAAAATAACTTTAGTTTGCAGAAATTTCATAATATAGGAAAATGCCACTATGTGAAATGCAAAAATAAAATAAAATACATTTCTGTGTTAATCTTGTATGTTGTACATAGTAAATAGCAGTACAGAAGTCATTATTCCCTAATTATTTCAAAACCAAACGTTGTCGTCCCACATTTATTATCTGTTCCTTTCCAAAGGAAAATTTTTCGATAACAATTGATAATTGAATATCAGAAGATAACATTTATCTTTTTTGGCACTATGAGCCATCTTATAATTTATATAGAATATTTATAGGTATAACTTTTCTAAACATACAAATATTTGCTACATTTTAAAATTATACAGTGTTTGTATTACCCAGAGTGGTGACTTGACCCATTTTGAAAATTAATGCATGCTCCAACCCCTGTCCAAACTCACTCAGGGTAGAAAAAAAAATATAACAAAAATACAAAAAAACATAAAATAGTTGTAGGTAACCTAATCCTATGTGGAATTTAACAAAATATAACATTTCACATTCTCACATTTATTTCAGAGTTCAGAGAAACACCAAGAATACAACAAAATAAAGCTAGCTGCTACTTCCATGCTATCATTATTACTATAATAACTTAATATCTATGAGGATATGAAACACCTTAATTGAATCATGGGACTTTAGTATTCCAAATCAGAGGTTGTATTGTGTATTTCTATAGTAAAAGGGTAATAACATCATTTTTTATCATCTCGCAGCATGACAAAGACAGGACCACTCATTTAAAAGTGCAGTAATGCTGTTTTCCAATAAAGAGTCTTTTATTTGTCTATGTATTGTGGGTGGTGGTGGGGGGGGGGGGCTTTAGGCCATACCCCCCTCTTTATGTAGTTTCATATGCCTATAGCTCTGACAGGTGATCACTGATACCATGGTTATCAGCTGATAGCCACCAGGGAATGTGGCCCTTTCTTTCAAAGAGCGGTCTCTCCTTTTTCAAGAGAGGGATCCCTTGTCCTACTCTAGTGCATATGATAGGTTGCTTGGACCCCTTTTATAGCATAGAGCATGATACACATCAACTAGAAAACAGGTGATTGCCATTTCTGAGACAATAGCCTGCTATATAAAGGGACATGAGAGCACTTTATTAAAAATGGGTAATCTCTTCTTTCATCTAAAGGGGTTATTTTTTTGCTTATGTGTTGTATGCATTGTATAGGGGATTATTTGGAGCCAATGCCCCCTCACACACACAGGAAATACATTAGGTAGGCTATTGTAATTTTTAATGCAATCACCTACTAATGACACTGGTATAAGACCCCAGTTTGGAAAGAGGAGGTTTTAATGCCACTCTAAAAACATATCACTCAGTGTTTTAGGGGAGAGATATGGGGCTCTACAAGTGCCCCCTCTTTCTCATAAAACATTGCACAGTTGTGTACTTGCAGCATTACCATGGGGATCACCTGAAATTTAGAGGTGGGTGTGGCTCCTCATTTTCACTAATAAAATTACAGATTTACATGATGTAAAATTATTTTTTTTGTATGCAGATCTTTTGTAATGCTTTGACTAATTTATAATACATAAATTTTAAAAAAATGACGGGGCGGAGCCAGCTAGCTAAGAGAGAAGACGTGCATTTACATAGCTCCTGCAGTATTTGTAGTGAATTTGTAGCAAAAAGCTCTAAAAAATGATGATATTGCCTCAATTGACTCTTAAATTAAGATCTCCTAGTCTCCTTCACTTTCTGGAGAATTTTGGGACCTGAAACAGCATAGTGGCAGGAGAAGTACCGCAATACGAGGCTGTGGGTGTTGTCTGGGCACTGCCTCTGATTCCAGGAAGTACTGGAATAATTGAGATACTTTACAATACAACCCTTGAGTATTAAGGCTCAGACTGCACCGGGAGAAGCCACAGCCTATTCATCCGGAGCTACAAAGAGTGTGTAGATCGGTGGGAACACTGATATTACCGGCTATGGAGCGCTAACACAAGTTTGCCCGAGGCCTCTGCTGGGGCCACTCACTGCGCTATCCACAGTCACCATAGAAGACCGCCCTCACATCCTGAGCTGAGCCGGAGGCTCGATACCGAAGTCGCTGGTGTGCTGTTTAACCCGGTCAAGGGGAGATCCTGCAGAGAGTCAACGGAGGGCCTAATAGTCTTCTGGCATGAAACGCATTCTTGGACCCATAATTGTGATGCACCAGCTATACACACACGTGGCCTAGGCAGATAGCTCTGGCTCGCTAAAACTGTTCAAAGCAAGGGCCTGCACTCACCCACCGCAACAACACTAACAAGTGAGGCTAGCTGTTGCTTAGAAAACACCGCTATAGCTGAGATCATTAACAGACAGTAGCAGTTTTACATCAGGGGAAGTGACTTCCAGCGGTGGGGCCTGCGCTTCCCCTGGGCTTCCAAGACAAGTTATATCAGCTGTGGAGGGGTGTAGGGACCATGTTGAACACCCAATAGCCTCTATACCAACAGACACACTTTCTGAATCCTCATAACCTGAAGTAGATTAAAATTGCCAGTTCTGATCTGGAGGGACAGTCAGGAACCTCATTAACACCGTAAGGTGAGGAGAACCAAAAGAGACTTTTAGTATGCAATAGTTAACCCTGCTAGTGCTGTAGTGATATTAGACCTCACTAAATCCTGGGCTTTGCCTAAACACAAGACAAATAGGCCTCAGTTCACATAACAAATTGAATTACATACACAAATTCTGAGCTGAAAGATCACACTGCAATATCTCTTCAGAAGCTACAAATTTAATGCAAGGAGACCCTATCGCTCATGGTATATCAAGCAACAATGGTTGCACAATGCTGAGTGGTTGAGATAGCCTGGTCATATTTGGCCAGGGTGCTATATGTGGGTCATAGGATAAAATAGGGAAGCTGGTGTGTACTGTTGTACTATATTAATAGGTGCTACACAGATTTTGTACCCTGCTTTATTCTAAGAACCTCAGACAAATAATCGCCAGACACTTCTACAATGCCACAGGGATCCAAAAAGAAGTCAACTAATTCCTTGGATATAAGAAAGTCAGTAGCTGATCATTTCAGACCCAAGATTGTAACAGAGGGATTGGGTGAAAACAGAGACTTTGACATTTTCTTCTTAGGAAAAGCGGTTCAATTAGAACAGTTCAATTAGAACAGTTCTCCTAGCCAACCCCAGACCTAGAAACCTCCTTGGCCTCTGATATAGTTGCAACTTTGACACAGAGGCTCAATCTCCTACAAGAAGCACTCACGCAGGCTATCAAGGGGTCCGTCGCTGATCTGCGAAATTATATTGGGCTGATTAGTGAAAGGGTTAAAACCTTGGAGAAGACCTTGCAATAGAACAAGCCAATATTAGTGATGTCGCGAATAGTTCGCCGGCGATGTTCGATCCGCCCCCTATTCGTCATCATTGAGTAAAACTTTGACCCTGTACCTCATAGTCAGCAGACACATTCCAGCCAATCAGCAGCAGACCCTCCCTCCCAGACCCTCCTACCTCCTGGACAGCATCCATTTTAGATTCATTCGGAAGCTGCATTCTTAGTGAGAGGAGGGACAGTGTAGCTGCTGCTGATTTAATAAGGAAATCGATAGCTAGGCTAGTGTATTCAGTGTCCACTACAGTCCTGAATGACTCATCTGATCTCTGCTGTAAGGACAGCACCCCAAAAAGCCCTTTTTAGGGCTAGAACATCAGTCTGCTTTTTTTTTTTCCTGTGTAATCTAATTGCAGTTGCCTGCCAGCATGTGTGTCAGGCTCACAGCGTATACTGTGCCCACTTGCCCAGTGCCACCACTCATATCTGGTGTAACAGTAGTGTACATTTATAAAAAAAAAAAACTTTTTTGACTGTGTTAAATAATAGCAGTCAGTTTCTTTCACACGTGTGCGTTTCAGTGCCTGCCTGCCAGGGCACAGTGTCACCCCAGTGCAACTCATATCTGGTGTAATAGTAGTGTACATTTAAAAAAAACAAACATTTTTTTAACTGTGTTAAATAATAGCAGTCAGTTTCCTTCACAAATGTGCGTTTCAGTGCCTGCCTGCCAGGGCACAGTGTCACCCCAGTGCAACTCATATCTGGTGTAACAGTAGTGTAGATTTAAAAAAACAACACTTTTTTGACTGTGTTAAATAATAGCAGTCAGTTTCCTTCACACGTGTGCGTTTCAGTGCCTGCCAGGGCACAGTGTCACCCCAGTGCAACTCATATCTGGTGCAATAGTAGTGTACATTTAAAAAAACAACACTTTTTTGACTGTGTTAAATAATAGCAGTCAGTTTCCTTCACACGTGTGCGTTTCAGTGCCTGCCTGCCAGGGCACAGTGTCACCCCAGTGCAACTCATATCTGGTGTAACAGTAGTGTACATTTAAAAAAAAAAACAACACTTTTTTGACTGTGTTAAATAATAGCAGTCAGTTTCCTTTACACTTGTGCGTTTCAGTGCCTGCCAGGGCACAGTGTCACCCCAGTGCAACTCATATCTGGTGTAACAGTAGTGTACATTTAAAAAAAACAACACTTTTTTTGACTGTGCTAAATAATAGCAGTCAGTTTCCTTCACACGTGTGCGTTTCAGTGCCTGCCAGGGCACAGTGTCACCCCAGTGCAACTCATATCTGGTGTAACAGTAGTGTACATTTAAAAAAAAAAATGTTTTTGACTGTAATAGATTGAATAGCAGTTAGTTGTCTGCAAGCGTGTGTGTCAGGCCTACAGCGTCTACTCTGCCAACTTCTGCCAGTGCACAGTGCCACTCATATCTGTTGTCACAGTAGCTTGCATGCATAGTACCACTAATCGAAAAAAAAATGACAGGCAGAGGCAGGCCATCCCGCAGGGGCCGTCATGGTAGTGGTGCTGTGATTCCCTTTGGCCCTAGAATAATGCCCAGTGTTCAGAAGCCACGTACCCCGAACTCGAACAGTTCTGAGGACATAGTTGACTGGCTAACACAGGACACCAAATCTTCTACAGCTTCCGCTCGGAACCTTGACGCACCATCCTCCTCCAGCTTAGCTTCGGGCACCTCTCAAGTTACCACTCGCTCGCCTGCCGCCACCAGTAACACTAGCACCACAGCCGCTTCACTTGATCTGTCAGAGGAGTTATTTACACATCAGTTGGAAGAAATGAGTGATAGTGATGCGCAACCATTATTGCCAGAGGAGGTAGATAACAGGGATATGTCTCAGTCAGGCAGCATTACACACATGGACGTAACAGGTATTAAACTGATAAGAATAGAACTACTTAACACACCACTCCTATCTGGTGGACCATTAAATTGCACGCGCAGTGCCCCAAATTTGAAGTAGGAGGACCGACAAAGCATCTTTTTCCATCTCCCGGTTCCTAAAATCGATGCCATATACACGTCCCCTGATAGGGGACGTAACAGGGATTAAACTGATAAGAATAGTACTACTTAACACACCACTCCTATCTGGTGGCACATTAGATTGCACGCGCAGTGCCCCAAATTTGAAGTAGGAGGACCGACCAAGCATCTTTTTCCATCTCCCGGTTCCTAAAATCGATGCCATATACACGTCCCCTGATAGGGGACGTAACAGGGATTAAACTGATAGGAATAGTACTACTTAACACACCTTATAATAATGCAGAGAGAGGCAACGCAGAGAGAGGAGTCTGAAGAAGAGGAGTCAGAGGAGGAAGGTGGCTTCGAGGAGGTGGAAGACCAAACACCGCAGGCGTCCCAGGGGGCTTGTTGTCACCTTTTGAGGACCCTTGGTGTTGTACGTGGCTGGGTGGAGGAAGAGACCTTCAATGACATCAGTGAGGACAAGGAACGGGACATGGCTAGCTTGGTATCCAACCTTGTGCAAATGGGGAGTTTGCGGTTGTGCAAATGGACTGTTTGCGGTTGTTTGCGGTGCGTTAAAAGGACAGTCTAGGCCAAAATAAACTTTCATGATTCAGATAGAGCATGTAATTTGAAACAATTTTCCAATTTACTTTTATCACCAATTTTGCTTTGTTCTCTTGGTATTCTTAGTTGAAAGCTTAACCTAGGAGGTTCATATGCTAATTTCTTAGACCTTGAAGCCCACCTCTTTCAGATTGCATTTTAACAGTTTTTCACCACTAGAGGGTATTAGTTCACGTATTTCATATAGATAACACTGTGCTTGTGCACGAGAAGTTATCCGAGAGCAGGCACTAATTGGCTAGACTGCAAGTCTGTCAAAAGAACTGGAAAAAAGGGGCAGTTTGCAGAGGCTTAGATACAAGATAATCACAGAAGTTAAAAGTATATTATTATAAATGTGTTAGTTATGCAAAACTGGGAAATGAGTAATAAAGGGATTATATATCTTTTAAAACAATAAAAATTCTGGTGTAGACTGTCCCTTTAAACGGGGAGTTTGGTCTGTCACTGTGAAGCAGGCGTAACCCTTACACTACCTGATCGATACAACATCATACCTGATGTTTTAAAGCACGTTATTCCAAATAATTTAGGAATGCTGGTGATTTATGCCCTTTATGGCTTAAAACCAGACTCTGCATCAACTATGTAATTTTCCATTTGAGTTTTGCCATGGATCCCCCTCCGGCATGCCACAGTCCAGGTGTTAGTCCCCTTGAAACAACTTTTCCATCACTATTGTGGCCAGAAAAAGTCCCTGTGGGTTTTAAAATTTGCCTGCCTATTGAAGTCTATGGTGGTTTGCCCGGTTCGCCCGTTCGCGAACCCAAATTTTTATGTTCGCAACATCACTAGCCAATATATCTAACCACTCCCAGATGCTTGTGGACATGATCGACTCCCTGGAGACAAAACTGTCAGATATGGAGGATTGGTGTCGCCGGAATAACCTGTGCTTCAGGGGTATTTCCGAAGAAGTTGCAGTGCCTGACCTAAAAAAATTTCTTATAGATTTCTGCGAATACCTGAAAGCACCTATGACTCCATATGAGCTAATGATTGACAGAGTACATAGATTACCAAGGGGAAGGAGTGTTTTCATGGAAAAGCCTAGAGATGTAGAGATATAGTTGCTAGATTTCATTTCTTTACGTATAAAGAGCAAATTATGAAAGCCATGTTTGCTAACCATTCTTTACCTGAATGGTTCCAACACATCCAAGTCTTCCCAGACTTATCACAAATCACTACCCAGAAGAGGGTTACATTCCGAGAGATTACCAAGTCTCTCCAACAGATGGGCATCAAGTATAAATGGGACTACCCCACCAAGATACTCGTCCACAAAGTAGGCAGCATGTTCATTGCAGATACTCCGTTTAAAGGCCAGCAACTTCTAAAGACTTGGCGAATGTTGGAATGGCTTCTAACTCTGGAGAAGAGGAGGTGGCTGCCTCTTCATCTTCAGAACTTAGACCTACGGCCTCCGAATGGAGACCCTTGCCGCAGAGGGGGTCTTTCAAGAAACGCCCAACATTCACTAGAGATCTTGCCTCACGGAGATCACCCAACAGAGGATCATATCCGAGAGAATTGGCAGTTGGAGGCTCAACTTCGGACAAGTGATAAATACTATTTTCAGTAAACTGTCTTCCAATGATTTGCTATAATTAACAAAAACTTTTTTATTGTCTTATGTTCATTATATGTGGTTGGTTAAGTTCTTTTTTTTCTACATGAAGGACTAAAACATGTTTGTTAGTGTCCTATTGTTTATTACATTGGACTGTTCCTGTTAATTATTGAAACACTTTGATTATGTAACTTTTACAGGTTATATGGTTGTACACGTTGGTATGCACACTTTAATGTTATTGGCTCAGGTATAGTCCAGCATGAGGCACTCAAAACTCTCTCTTCACGACCAGGAGTGTTGGAGGTACTGAGTACCTATTCCTGTAAGACACCTTTGAGGGTGTCACAAGGTGATCTGGTGGGCTATACATGACTCCAATATGGGGATGCGCTGTTCTGCCCCGTCCGATCGGTCTCATATTAAATAAGTGGGTAATGTATACCCGAGACCCGTTGGATTTCGGGTCAGAGTAGTCGGAGGCGAGAGGACAGACCTATACTTCTGGATTCCCATGCTCTAATAGACAAGAGTCTTACACATGTTTACTGTTTATTATATGTGACTAGTTTAGAGTGTCTTTCTTTCCACAGGAATGGCTCCAATTAGTTTGCTGGAGGTAAGGTAAATTTAAATTTAAAATCGCAAGTTTATGTTTAGTTTTGTATAATAAACACCAAGTATGTAATAGTATCAGTTTATATATTTGCTTGCATGGGATGGTATACAACTGGTATAAATGGTAAGATACGGGTCCACCGGGAGGTGCTCAGGGCTAGCTCTCCGGGTATTAGAGGGTTTGGATTAAGTAATTAACTACCCATTTTATGACTACCTATAAGTATGTTTATTAAGAGTTTCACATGTTATTACAATGTTTTCTCACATTTAAATGCACACCTTGGTGTTAATTACCAAAATGTTGTCTATTGGGGGGCACCCAAAACTGGCTCTTTGGGACTTAGAGGGTTATGTGCACTGGCCATCTAGTCCAAACTAAGCGCCTTTAAAGGGGACATGGGGGGGCTCTCTGGTGGACTGTATAAGATCCCGTTTTCGTGGTGTGCTGCTCTTACCCACCCAAACTGTCTCACCTCAATAAGAGGGTAGTTGATACCCAAGGCCCGACTGATTTTGTTTCAGGGCATTATGTACCGTGGGGGGAGGACCAGCTACTCTGATTTAGTTGCACTGTCTGGACTGCAACAGAAGAGAATTTTACATATGTTAAATGTTAAATGTTTGGGACACGTGACTGGTTTAGAGGTCTCCTTTCTTCCCACATGTGAGACATACATTGATTGGTATGTGACATTTTGTACCAAAAAAAACAAATTTATTTATAACAATATATGCTGAAAACAGATTATGCAGTGTTAACAGTTTTTATGTTAGCTCTCATATGTTTGTACACTACGACATTAGTGGTATAATTTTAGCTCACCGGGTAGTGCTTGAATATAACTCTCTTAACCTGGGTGTCAGGGATTGTGTGTGGCTTGTACTGTATCTTTAAGTTCTATTGCTTCACAGCCCTATTTAAGGCTCCTCCTCATTCTACTCCCTGTTTGGTAATTTATCTTAATTGCTTAACCTGACTTACTGCAAATAGACCTAGCCGTTTCCAGGTTCAAGCTTGGATTTCTTTATGCTTCTGCTCCACTTGTTCAGTGTCCGCTGTGTGGGATATCCATTACTGCCGTACCTACTAGGGGCTTCACTGCATCCATCTCCACCGGAACCAAATATCCGGTCTTTGTTTCTGTTCCTCAGCTACACCGGGTGCGTGTGACGTCACACCCGGCTTCTCCTCAGCACATTCAGCGTGTACAGCTCTCTGTGAGTACTACAAACAGAGACACGCATCATCAATGGCTCCACTGCTCTGGCTCAACAATCTTCACATTCCGGTCTGTATTCTTTATCATCTACACTTACCGGTCTGTGCACTTTATGTGAACTTGACTGCATATTACTTATCTGCTTTAGACTTTGTGGTTAAACCTCCATACCTGCCTAATAGACTGTTTGGCTCAGAATACCTTTATGTCTATATACGAACTGTGATATTGTAATCCATCTTGAGCAACATATTCTTCAAATTCTCAGTTGTACCAACTATTGTCATTACTAAGCTGGCATTCATTATATAGTTACAGCTCCTATGTTCTCAATTTACCCATTCATAACCAATATCTCTGAGTATATACATTTGCATATATAACACTCTTAACATTTAACCTAACTTTTTGGGTTCTCTACACTGCACTAGGATCTGAATTTCCTTCACCTTTATGTTTATTTCCTAAGGCTTGCATGTGTGAGAGTGAGTGGCATTTTGTATATATCTTACCTGTTTGGGATGGATGAATGAAACTTATTGCACTAGTTGCTGTCTACATCCAACTTTAGTGCCTTACTAGTAGTATCAGCTGTTTCTGTTACTACCTCTATACATTTCTTGTTGCGTGACGCCTCCGTTTCACTCTGTACCCTAGTAGTGACCCTGAGTACAATGAGCACAACAGGATTCCTATATGTTAAATCTGTCTGAATCCACGGTTTGGTGTGAGGCTGAGTGGTCCTGCATAAAAGGATACTATGTATTCCAGATATTTTCACATCTCTGATTGCACAAACTTCACAGACATCACATATTACCAAGCCTATAACAATAGTACCTGTATCCTTTAGCATGGATATTAGTGAATTGTCTAACAGAGTTGGCTCCCTAGCCCAGAGTATGGACAATATGTTACAGGGCCTAAGGGAGATTCAGCTAGAGAACGAAAACATTAGGAAGTTTATCAACCAACATCTTGCTAATAAACCTTCCGCCTCTGAGACAGCTTCTGAGCCCATGGTTAGTCCCCCCGAGAAGTTCTCTGGGGACACGTCTATGTTCAGGGATTTCAGGAATTCCTGCACCTTGATGTTCACTTTAAAGCCTAAATCCTACCCTACAGATAGGATAAGAGTGTTGACAGTCATCTCTTTCCTTAGAGGTGAAGCTAGATCCTGTGCTAATGCCTTCTACAAAAACGATGACCCCCATCTTAAACTCTTTGGATGCATTTTTCTCTGCCATGTCCCTCCTTTATGAGGACCACAACAAGCAGAATACGGCAGAGACTGCTATAAGGTCATTGCGCGAAGGAAAAAGGATGGTAGAAGAATATATTACCGAATTTAAAAGATGGGCACCTGATACAATGTGGAATAACCCGGCACTGAGGAATCAGTTTCGTCTGGGCCTCAGTGATCCCCTAAAAGATGAGCTTGCCAGAGGCGTCATCCCAGAGGACCTAGAGGCTTTAATGACTCTGTGTATAGGTATTGACCGGAGACTCAGGGAAAGGAAGTCTGAAAGATCCACAGCCGACTATACTGCCAAGAAGTACCCTGTGTACCATTCCAACCCTCCTACCCACTCATCCAGGACCACTGAAGAACCCATGGATGTCGCTGTCATTAGAGGAGCTCTGAAGGCTGAAGAGAAAGCTAGGCGCAAGATGCTGAATTTATGTCTTTATTGCGCTGAGAAGGACCACGGTGTGAGGGACTGCCCATCTCTCCTTCACCAAAAGAAGGGTAAGACACCACGCATAAACCCCACAGTGAATCTGGTTAATAATAGGTCACCTCATTTATCAATCCCTCTCTCTCTACAGTGGCATCACCAGAGGACAGACGTACAGGCCATAGTTGACTCTGGAGCATCTGGGAATTTTGTAGATATAGCTTTTGTTGTTAAGAATAATATACCACTAATAAAGAAGAGTGTTGCACTGGCTATCCGTTTGGTAGATGGTTCTTTTTTTAGTTCAGGTCCCATATCTCACCACACCATTCCTCTTACTGTTATATCAGCTTCAGGTCACAAGGAGCTTATATCATTCGATGTTCTTCCAAGCTCTGTTTACCCAATGATTCTTGGTATACAATGGTTATCCAAACATAACCCCACTATGTCCTGGTCAGACGCGACAGTTGTTTTTGATTCTGAGTACTGTAAGCATTCCTGTGTTGATTCACACACACTTTGTCATATAACTGAAAACACACTACCTGATTGTTATGCAGAATACGCTGATGTATTTGATAAAGTGGAGGCGGCTACTCTGCCCCCACATAGAAAGTACGATTGCTCTATTGATCTAATACCAAACAGTACTATCCCATATGGCCATGTCTACCCTTTATCTCAGCCGGAGTTGGCTCATCTTGAAGAAAATTTAGATGAGAATCTGAAGAAGGGTTTCATAAGGCCATCTACCTCTTCAGCAGGGGCTGCCATGTTTTTCGTAAAAAATAAGGATGGGAGTCTGCGCCCCATTATCGATTATAGATAATTGAATAAATGTACTAAGAAAAACAGATACCCCCTGCCTCTCATTCCTGAACTTATTGAACGTTTGCAAGGTGCTTCTATCTATACAAAGCTTGATCTCAGAGGTGCTTACAATTTGATCAGGATGAGGGCAAGGGATGAATGGTTAACAGCTTTCCGTACATGGTACGGACTCTATGAGTACACAGTTATGCCGTTTGGCTTATGCAATGCCCCGTCCACTTTTCAGTGTTTTATAAATGATGTGTTTCATGATTTATTGGATGTGTGTATTGTCATTTATCTCGATGACATCCTCATATACTCAGAGTCTTATGAGGACCATCTATCACATGTGAAACAAGTGTTATCCCGCCTTCGGCTTCATCATTTATGCGCCAAGTTAGAGAAGTGTATTTTCAACAATAACACAATATCTTTTTTTAGTTATTGTATTTCCCCCACTGGTATTACTATGGACATTAGTAAGGTTGACGCCATATTAAAATTTCCTGTACCCAGTACTAAAAAAGACATTCAGAGATTCCTGGGTTTTGCAAATTTTTTTGGAAAATTCATTAAGGATTTCTCTTATATTGTTAAACTTCTAACCAGTTTGACATGAAAGCATGTCAAGTTTTCATGGGATAAAAAAGCTGATGATTATTTTGCTGCCCTTAAGAATAGATTCATATCTGCTTCTATTCTGCAATTCCCAGATCCCTGCTGTCATTTTACGCTTGAGGTCGACGCTTCTGTTTCTGTTCCTCAGATACACCGGGTGCGTGTGACGTCACACCCGGCTTCTCCTCAGCACATTCAGTGTGTACAGCTCTCTGTGAGTACTACAAACAGAGACACGCATCATCAATGGCTCAACCGCTCTGGCTCAACAATCTTCACATTCCGGTCTGTATACTTTATCATCTACACATACCGGTCTGTGCACTTTATGTGAACTTGACTGCATATTACTTAACTGCTTTAGACTTTGTGGTTAAACCTCCATACCTGCCTAAAAGACTGTTTGTCTCAGAATACCTTTATGTCTATATACGAACTGTGATATTGCAATCCATCTTGAGCAACATATTCTTCAAATTCTCAGTTGTACCAACTATTGTCATTACTAAGCTGGCATTCATTATATAGTTACAGCTCCTATGTTCTCTCCTTACCCATTCATAACCAATATCTCTGAGTATATACATTTGCATATATAACACTCTTAACATTTAACCTAACTTTTTGGGTTCTCTACACTGCACTAGGATCTGAATTTCCTTCGCCTTTATGTTTATTTCCTAAGGCTTGCATGTGTGAGAGTGAGTGGCATTTTGTATATATTTTACCTGTTTGGGATGGATGAATGAAACTTATTGCACTAGTTGCTGTCTACATCCAACTTTAGTGCCTTACTAGTAGTATCAGCTGTTTCTGTTACTAGCTCTCTACATTTCTTGTTGCGTGACGCCTCCATTTCACTCTGTACCCTACAGTAGTGACCCTCAGTACAATGAGCACAACAGGATTCCTATAAGTTAAATGTGCCTGAATCCACGGTTTGGTGTGAGGCTGAGTGGTCCTACATAAAAGGATACTACGTACCCCAGATATTTTCACATCTCTGATTACACAGACTTCACAGACATCACAGTGGGTTCTAAGTTTAATTACGGTATTACACACTCAATATATGCTAATATATAACTATTATTACCATGTGCCTCATGTTTTTCCCAACTTTCACAAGTGGTTCTTAACCACTACTGTTATAAATTTGTTCCCAAAGCTTGTGGTTAATTATTGTATCCAGCCCACAGCCCCCAATCAGTATATTGCTTATAGTGTAGCATACAGGTGGAAAGCCAACCCCTTAGTCCTCCCAGGCTACTGCACGGGTTACTCGATAGAGCCCAAAATGCGGGACATTGTATAGAGCTAACCACTTGGCCACATCCAGCTTCCTTTTTTCATGACCTACCTCACTTTCGGAGTCTGAGGCTGGCTAGCATCTACATACTTAAGTAACTACATGTCTATGGAGTGGCATACAAGCTACTTACAACTCCCTGAGTTTGTCTGGTTCGGGGATTTAGACAAGGTATAGTTTCTGTGACATTTAACATACACTCTCCATAGTGGCCCCAGACCCTTATCTGTATCCTGTATATAATGTTGTACATAACCTGAGCATCAACCTTTTAGTTATTCTGTTATACCCCACTAGATTACTAGGGGACTTCATGGTTATAGCACTAGACAGGGGGTGGAACCCCTGATGCTCGATGTCTCATTTTAAGAGACCCATTACCGACTCACATTAAGATTAAGACTGAAATTCCTGTGACCTATCACAAACAGTATAGTTCAGGGCTCGCGATAAGAGCCTTAGCATTCATAAGAGAACCTTGGCCAGTCTACGGTCTACCTGATTTATTGACAGCAAATAATATCTCCCCCCCCCACAATCAAAGAGTTTACTCAGTAAACAATTGAACGCAGATTCTTAATATCTCTTTCCCTTTTCAAATTTAAGTAGTGCCGTCTGGCTTCTCTGGTGTGGGGTGTGCCCAGGGGATTGTCGAACACTTAATTCATAGCTTTCAGCTTTTTAGGGCTATGTGATGATCTGACGTCCTAGGGTTGACCTTTACCTTTCCCGGCTTCTCCCTATTACCTCGCCTTCCCTTTTTTTTTTTTTTTTTTTTTACTATGGCTAATATATCTCTAAACACTAAGGGATTGAACTCCCCTACAAAGTGTAGCCTATTGCAAAATTTCCTTAGATCTCTACAGACAGAGGTGGTTTTCTTGCAGGAAACTCAAATTGGGTTACTGCACACACCCCGACAATCAAATATCCTAATTTTCCTGTGGTCTACAGTTCAACATTCCTTGATAAAAGCAGAGGGGTATCCGTGCAGATCAGTAAAAGGTGGTCTTTCATCCAGCTCACGTGGAACGGGACAAGGATGGACATTTTCTAATCCTAGTATGCATATTGAACAACAGGCTATTTACGCTGGTCAATATCTATGCCCCTAACCAGGGACAGATAGCTTTTTTACGGAAGACACTCAATTTTGTAGACAGGATAAAGCAGGGAACTCTGGTCTTTGGGGAGACTTCATTTTTGTGTGCGATCTGCTCTTGGATAAGAGACTCCCCCCCAACAAAACCCTTGATCCCTTCTCTAGTACCTCGGCCTCCAAGTTTAGAAACATAATGTTCCAACCCTTGCTGCATGATGTATGGAGATCCTGCCACTCCGATTCAAGGGACTACTCTTACTATTCAATCTCTCATCGATCCTATTCCAGACTGGACTATTTCTTTGTTGACTCTTGCACCTTGAACAAAGTCCCGGAGACTAAATTTCACTCATACTTGTGGTCGGACCATGATGCAGTCTCCTTTAAAATTAACGGGGCAGATGAGTGCCCGTTTAGGCCAACATGGAGGTTCCCACAGTTTCTCTAAGATGATCCCACTTTCTTACGAGACTTAAAAGAGGAAGTAGAGAAATTCTTATTAAACAATATGGAGGGCCAAATCTCCCACCAAATAAGATGGACTGCATTAAAGTCCTACCTAAGGGGATTCTGTATCTCAAAAGTGGCCTCCCTATGGAAAAACAGAATGGCCCCTCTAGGAAAGCTTATTTGTGAGCTTCACTCCTTGGAGATACCCCAACAATTGAGAGAGCGACTGAGATTATTCGTGTAAAATGGCTCATTAAAGAGCTGGAAATCCATAGAATCCAGAATACCTTCTCTAAATGTAAGCAATTGATGTACTACAAAAGCAACAAAGCAGATACTTTGTTAGCAAACAAATTAAAGAATCGGTCAGCGGCAACCAGAATCCCCTTTATAGAACAGGGGGGCAAGAGAGTATACTCTCCAACTGCCATCGGAGAAGCTTTTTCAGACGTCTACGAGAACCTCTATAACATTGCAAAACACGAGAAACCAGAGGGGGCTATGGAGATTTCTTCCTTCCTCAAGAAGTTGCATTTACCTACTTTAACAGAAAAGGCTAAGGGTATCCTATTTGAGATGTTTATCAAGAGGGAAGTGTCACTGACCATTAGGAATTTACAGAACAATAAAGCGCCAGGCCCGCATGGGTTCCCGGGATCTTTCTATTAGAGACTGGACTCTCGACTGGTGCTGGGATTATACAGAATGTTTAAAGAAATCAAAGAGGAAGGCCATATCCTAAGAGAGAGAGCTTGGAAGCTACCATAGTGGCTATTCCAAAACCAAATAAAGATTCTTCCCACTTTAGCAATTACAGACCTATCTCCCTGATTAATGTGGACACTAAACTGTACTCCAAATTGCTGGCAGACAGGCTTTTTAATGTATTGCCGGACCTGATCCATGTGGATTAGGTTGGCTTTACGAAAGGCCGCCAGGGGCCAGACAATACCAGGAGATTAATTAATGTGTTCATGGACGCTAAATCGCTGGGGGTCCCAGTAACGGCCCTGTCATTGGACGCTGAAAAAGCATTTGTCAGGGTCCGATGGGATTACATCTGGGAGGTGCTGAGAAGTTTTGGATTCCCCTCACCAATAATTTCTGCAATTAGAGTACTATACTCCTCACCCTTTGCTAAGGTGAGGGGCACAGGATTTTGCTCACCCAATATAAATATTACAAACGGCACCAGGCAGGGGTGCCCTTTGTCCCCTTTAATATTTGCCCTAGTAATGGAACCTCTCGCCCAATCAATAAGACAGTATCCCCAGATATTGGGAATCTTGTATGGCACAGATAAGGAAAAAATCGGTTTATTCGCTGACAACGTTACTCTTTTTTAATGAACCCTACTACGTCCATCCCTGCGGTGTTTACTCTCTTAGAACAATTTGGTAAGCTTAGCTATTACAAGACTAATGCGTCTAAAACTGAAGCTTATGCAATTAATGTCCCTTATGTTCAGTTGGTGGATCTACAACAAAAATACAATTTTCAGTGGTCCACCTCTTCTCTTAAACATGTGGGGGTATAACTAAGCATGGATATAGAAACAACACTGAAACTTAACTTTGATAGACTTATATCTGAAATCAAGGCACTCATCTCTAGATGGGATTTTAGAGAGATTTTGTGGTTGGGGAGGGTGGCCACTATTAAAATGTCCATCTTGCCAAAAGTGCTATATTTGCTTAGATGCATCCCCTTTAATGTCCTACACAGGATACTACAGTCCATAAATCAGCTATTTATTAAATATGTCTGGCGTAACAAAGCCTTGCAAAGACCTTTCTCTAAAGGGGGAATTGCATTCCCCAACATATTCCTTTATTATGAGGCTTCAAACCTAACCCAGATTTCAGCCTGGTGCTCAACAGGAGATAAGCCCGGATGGTACAGATAAGAGGAGGCTTCCTTAACACAGGATATTCAACTAGCAGAGGTAGTAGAGGCTATTTGGGTCCCGAAACATAAAGCCCTAGCCAAACAGATTAACAACCCTATTGTCCAACAGAATATTACTCTATGGCACAACCTAAGAAATATATCGCCACATCCGTCACCTATACATGATCTGAGGGGACTTCTGTGGGGATTCCAAAGTATCCACAGGGAGTTTTGGAGAGTATTGGGGAAAACTAAGGTAGCTGATCTTTACACAGATGGGATTCTCAGTGACATTTCTCTTCTACCAAACAATCGGATTGAGAGCCCTACCTGGTTCAGTTTTTAGTCCTTCAGGGTTCTGAGCCTAATTAAATCCTGGGGCTTCCCAAAAAAAGATTTAAGACAGGCTAAATGGGAAGAGAAATGGGTAAAGGGCAGAAGCAAGATTAGGCCTTTGTCGTTTTACTATAAATCCATTCTTCAGGACCACTCTCAGGGTCTGCCATGGCAGGTAAGGGCCTGGAGGAGGGAGCTTTATGTAGTTATAACAGAACAAGATCTTAGGAAGGCTATCTCCCTAACAAAAAAGATGCTGCACTGTGTGACGGTGCTGAAAGTATACATGAAAGTGGTTTTAAAATGGGTCAGAATACCAATGAGGATTGCTAGAATGTTTAAGAGTGGCTCTCCACAGTGTTGGAGAACATGTGGACAACAAGGCACTGATATACACATCTGGTGGTCCTGCCCAAGACTGTTACCACTATGGCGGGACATTGATTTGTTGATACAATCCTTGAATATAGATACATACCTTACACCTCAACTTGCCCTCTTGCACATTTTTGAGATGGATAAACCAGTCTATGGCAGAAGACTCCTGATTTTGGCAGCAGCTAAATTTTGCATTGCGAGAGCTTGGAAGAGCTCTGAACCCCCCACTCTTGGCAGGATGTGTAATTTAGTAGGCTATTTCGCTTAAAATTAAAGACTACATTAATTGCAACACTCCTTACTTAATATATTTACTTACATGTAAACTTTGCCATATGAAGTGTGTCGGGATGACAACACCCCTAAAAAAGAGAGTTCTTGAACACCTTAGATCTATAGGGGATGAAAAATCAGATACCCCTGTTGCCTTACATTTTCGGAATATGCACAATGGAGACAGTAAGTCACTGTCTTTTCAGGGCATACAACATGTTAAGAGTTACATAAGGGGAGGCAACAGAATTAAACGTCTGTGATAAAAAGAAGTATAATGGATTTTTTAATTAAACACAAGGGTTCCTAGAGGCTTGAATTCAGTTTGGGATATCAAGCTATATGTGGATTGATGTAGTTAATATCATATACATCATATATTTTGCATTCTGTATTTTTCATTCTCTCTTTTTGTGTCTATTAGTTGTGTATGATTAGCCCAGGTTATTTAGTTTAATAACTACATTCAAGTTTATAGTAAATTGACACCTATGAATTAATATAATTGAGGATATGGAGATTATACTGAATAAATAACAAATAATATTTTGGCTATTTCCAGGATAATGCACACAATAATTTAAAAATAATTGAAAATAATTATATATTTTGCAGTGAAGGGTTCAACTTTTGTTCATATATATACACTTGTGGATGTATCTTTAAGATCCCACATGTAACTAGTTATTTTAAATTCACAGTCTATAAGAATAAGATAACACAAAAAAGATAGTGTGACATAAGGTAACCCTTTCATTTATATATATATGGATGTGTTTATTAAACATTTGCATTTAGTGATAATAATGTTACAACTTATAAGAGTAAAATTGAGTTGGACTTTAAGAATGTGTAATATCCAAATATGTTAATTTCCTAGTGACACGTAACAGATAGGGGTGTGATTACACCCTTTATTAAGAGTGTGTGTCAGTAGGAAGTTAAGGGTCATTGACAAAGTGAATAACTGTGAAACGCGTTTGACCTGTATTCCTTGACGGAAATATTTTCCTTTTATGTGTATCAAGAATAAAGAGCTTTTTTAAGGCATCCTGTGGCGTTTGTCCTCTCACCCAGACCTATTTTGCTGTGTGCGAGGATATGGTTGAAGTTACTTCGCAAAGATGGAAATATTTGTTGCTAAGGAGCAAGACACCATGGATACCTACTGGGAGACTTGGTACGACTGGTTCAAGATCCAATAGTTTAGACGGATAGAGCAGGATAGCTCTATAGTCCTATTTTTTTCTCTCCCCCTTCACCTTTATTCCTCCCTAACCTCTTCTTCAAAACAACCCCTGTCCCTGGGCGTCTGGATTAACTTTCACAATAGTGGATGACAAGACATGTTTTACAGGTGTGGTGTACGTGGGTGCACCCAGGGTTTGGAGAGGTCTAGATGGTAAGTGGTTTCACGGCTGATCAATATCTACCCCTATCTTATGCTGATATCAGTCTTTCCCTTTTTTCCCTTATGGACAATTAATATATGTATTTGGAAGGGTAATTTCATCACATCTCAAAAACTCAAAATTGTTAAGCTGGTTCAAGGTAATCACACCGTAGTAGATGTAGAGCGAAAATGAGACTTTGTTCATTCCAGGTCAATGTTGATGTAAGTTATGCTTATACTATCTTCTGTATTACGCTATGTGACCATGTGATTTTGATTTGACAGATTAAATTGAATATTTGTACAATGACCCTTATGTGAGATTTTTTTTTATGTTTTGCAATTTCTCAATAAATAAAAAAAAGAAACAAATGTGTATGCCCCTTTAAACTTTACTGAGTTTTGATGAATATGCATACTACAATTGCAGATGTTTAAACTGTGGTGAGGGATTGAATGTAATCTATTAATCACACACAGAGCACATCAGAATGATCTATTCTTTATGCTGTCTTGGAGCTTTATTAAATACATTTATTTTTTTCTAATAAATTAGCTATGGCTAAGACCCTTCATATAAATGACTGACTCTATGGAGCAAGAGCAATGTAGTCACAGCCTATTAACAAGTACATACCTACCTATTTTGATTTATAGTGTTTGCTGGAGCCAAATAATAAACAAGTTAAACTGGAATGTTTTTTCCAAGTTTAAGTATCATAAAATTGAAAACAATTCCTTACCATACAGACATGAACAGGTAATGTTGCAGAAAAGATTTATGGGTGTTTTAATGCATTTCAAGTTATATTCCATGTTTTCTCAATTTTTTTTTTTTTGTTAAAAATGTTTTCAGCTAGAACATACAATTCTTAAAACCTTTCTAATTTACTTATTTTATAAAATGTAATTATTTACTTTTAATTCTTTGTTAAAGCTACATTAAATGAGGAGCATACCGAGGTATCCTTGGGGAAGTGCATGTTTTTCAAGTACTAATATATACAGTACAGTGTATATATATATATATATATATATATATATATATATATATACAGTATCTCACAAAAGTGAGTACACACCTCACATTTTTGTAAATATTTTATTATATCTTTTCATGTGACAACACTGAAGAAATGACACTTTGCTAAAATGTAAAGTAGTGAGTGTACAGCCTGTATAACAGTGTAAATTTGCTGTCCCCTCAAAATAACTCAACACACAGCCATTAATGTCTAAACTGTTGGCAAGAAAAGTGAGTACACCCCTAAGTGGAAAAGTCCAAATTGGGCCCAATTAGCCATTTTCCCTCCCTGGTGTCATATGATTCATTAGACTTACAAGGTCTCAGGTGTGAATGGGGGACAAGTGTGTTAAATTTGGTGTTATCGCTCTCACACTCTCTCATACTGGTCACTGGACGTTCAACATGGTACCTCATGGCAAAGAACTCTCTGAAGATCTTAAAAAAAGAATTGTTGCTCTACATAAAGATGGCCTAGCCTATAAGAAGATTGCCAGGACCCTGCAACTGAGCTGCAGCATGGTGGGCAATACCATACAGCAGTTTCACAGGACAGGTTCCACTCAGAACAGGCCTCGCCATGGTCAACCAAAGAAGTTGAGTGCACGTGCTCAGCGTCATTTCCAGAGGTTGTCTTTGGGAAATTGATGTATGAGTGCTGCCAGCATTGCTGCAGAGGTTGAAAGGGTGGGGGGTCCGCCTGTCAGTGCTCAGACCATATGCTGAACAGTGCTTTAAATTGGACTGCATGGCTGTCATCCCAGAAGGTAGCCTCTTCTAAAGATGATGCACAAGAAAGCCCGCAAACAGTTTGCTGAAGACAAGCAGACTAGGACATGGATTATTGGAACCATGTCCTATGGTCCGATGAGACCAAGATAAACTTATTTGGTTCAGATGGTCTCAAGCGTGTGTGGCAGCAACCAGGTGAAGAGTACAAAGACAAGGGTGTCTTGCCTACAGTCCAGCATGGTGGAGGGAGTGTCATGGTCTGGGCCTGCATCAGTGCTGCCAGCACTGGGGAGCTACAGTTAATTGAGGGAACCTGGTGAACTCCATGCCCAAGAGGGTTAAGGCCTTGCTGGAAAATAATGTTGAACATACAACATATTGACACTTTGGGCCCAATTTGGACATTTCCACTTAGGGGTGTACTCACTTTTGTTGCCAACGGTTTAGACATTAATGGCTGTGTGTTAAGTTATTTTGAGGGGACAGCAAATGTACACTGTTATACAGGCTGTACACTCATTACTTTACATTGTAGAAAAGTAATGAGTGTACAGCCTGTTTCGTCGCCCGGAAGACTCAAAAAGGCAACAACCAATCATCCTGACGATTGGTTGTTGCCTTTTTGAGTCTTCCGGGCGACGCTGAGGTCCCGGCCTGCTTGGTTTGGCACGTCTAAGTGCCGCCCTACTTGTGAGTACCCTTTTTCCTCATACTTACCTGTCAGGGTCTCAAACGTTATCACCCTATTGGCGCCTTCCTGTTTTCCCACTACGGATTAGGGGTTAATAACTTTATTATAGTAGCGGTGCGGTCCGCTCGGCAGATTAGGGGTTAATAAGTGTAGGCAGGTGGAGGCGACATTGTGGGGGGCAGATTAGGGGTTAATAAATATAATATAGGGGTCGGCGGTGTTAGGGGCAGCAGATTAGGGGTACATAGCTATAATGTAGGTGGCGGCGCTTTGCGGTCGGCAGATTAGGGGTTAATTATTGTAAGTAGCTGGCGGCGACGTTGTGGGGGGCAGATTAGGGGTTAATAAATATAATACAGGGGTCGGCGGTGTTAGGGGCAGCAGATTAGGGGTACATAAGTATAACGTAGGTGGCGGTCGGCAGATTAGGGGTTAAAAAAATTTAATTGAGTGGCAGCGATGTGGGGGGGCCTCAGTTTAGGGGTACATAGGTAGTTTATGGCTGTTAGTGTACTTTAGAGTACAGTAGTTAAGAGCTTTATAAACCGGCGTTAGCCCAGAAAGCTCTTAACTACTGACTTTTTTCCTGCGGCTGGAGTTTTGTCATTAGATGTCTAACGCTCACTTCAGACACGACTCTAAATACCGGAGTTAGAAAAATCCCATTGAAAAGATAGGATACGCAATTGACGTAAGGGGATCTGCGGTATGGAAAAGTCGCGGCTGAAAAGTGAGCGTTAGACCCTATTTTGAGTGACTCCAAATACCGGAGTTAGCCTAAAACCAGCGTTAGGAGCCTCTAACGCTGGTTTTCACGGCTAACGCCAAACTCCAAATCTAGGCCTAAGTTAGCTACAATATAACTAATAGTTACATTGTATCTAGCTTAGGGTTTATTTTTATTTTACAGCAAGTTTGTATTTATTTTAAGTACGTAGAATAGTTACTAAATAGTTATTAACTATTTAATAACTACCTAGCTAAAATAAATACAAATTTACCTGTGAAATAAAACCTAACCTGGCTTACACTACTTAATAGACAAATAAAACATTTTATTACAAGCTCCCTGTGTTTCATGGTCATATTAATTGTAGACTTCAAAGCATGAACAGTCGCTATCTTTTTTTGGGTTTGATATTTTATTTGTTTTACTTAACCCCATTGCTACCGGGAATCTCAGAGAAAAATGTACCCAAAATAACGGAGAATTTAAAACTTTTTGCCTTCACTCCATTAAAACAGAAATAGACGGCTAGATTACGAGTTTTGCATTAGAGGCTATGCGGTGGTAACGAGCAGTTTTCCCTCACCGCTCACTTCCCTACAGTGCTGGTATAACAAGTTTTTACAAACCCGTTGTTTAAAGACAAGAAGTAAGCGTTGAGCAAAATGTTGCTCATTACCGCACTCCAATACAAGCGCTGCTTAAGTCAGCGGTGAGCTGGTCGTACGTGCTCGTGCATGATTTCCCCTTAGGTATCAACGGGGAGAGCCGGCTGAGAAAAAGCCTAACACCTGCAAAAAAGCAGCGTAAAACTCACTAACGCAGCCCCATTGATTCCTATGGGGAAATAAAAGTTATGTTTACACGTAACACCCTAACATGAACCCCGAGTCTAAACACCCCTAATCTTACACTTTTTAACCCCTAATCTGCCGCTCCGGACACTGCCGCAACCTACATTATACTTATGAACCCCTAAACTGCTGCACCGCAAACATTAGTTAAATATTATTAACCCCTAATCTGCCGTCCCTAACATCGACGCCACCTACCTACATTTATTAACCCCTAATCTGCCGCCCCCAACGTCGCTGCCACTATACTAAATGTATTAACCCTAACGCCCCTAACTTAAATATAATTTAAATAAATCTTAAGAAAATTACTATCATTAACTACATTATTCCTATTTAAAACTAAATACTTACCTATAAAATAAACCCTAAGATAGCTACAATATAACTAATAGTTACATTGTAGCTAGCTTAGGATTTATTTTTATTTTACAGGTAAGTTTGTATTTATTTTTACTACGTAGAATAGTTACTAAATAGTTATTAACTATTTAATAACTACCTAGCTAAAATAAATACATTTACCTGTAAAATAAAACCTAACCTAAGTTACACTAGCACCTAACACTACACTATAATTAAATAAATTAACTAAATTAACAACAATTAAATCAATTAAATTAAATTTGCTACAAAAAAGGAGTACAAAAAAATAAACACTAAATTACAGAAATTTAAACTAATTACACCTAATCTAATAACCCTATCAAAATAAAAAAGCCCCCCCAAGATAAAAAAAAAAAACCCTAGCCTAAACTAAACTGAACCAAGCTGAACCAGCGCCTCCAGCTAGCACACCTGATATATTCACACAGACCTTGGGAGAGACTGTGGGACGGCTGCGGTTCACCAGAAGGGGAAAGTATTAATACATATTATACACCTGTTTGCATGTAAACTAAACTACCAATAACCCTTAAAAGGGACTTTTGCGGGGCATTGCCCCAAAGTAATCAGCTCTTTTACCTTTAAAAAAATATATAAACAACCCCCCAACAGTAAAACCCACCACCCACGCAACCAACCCCCCCAAGTAAAATACTATCTAAAAAAAAACTAAGCTCCCCATTGCCCTGAAAAGGGCATTTGGATGGACATTGCCCTTAAAAGGGCAGTTAGCTCTTTTGCAAGCCCAAACCCTAAACTAAAAATAAAACCCACCCAATACACCCTTAAAAAAACCTAACACTAACCCCCTGAAGATTGACTTACCGGGAGAAGTCTTCATCCAAGCCAGGCCAAAGTCCTCAACGAAGCCGGGAGAAGTCTTCATCCAAGCCGGGTGAAGTGGTCCTCCAGATGGGCAGAAGTTTTCATCAAGACGGTATCTTCTATCTTCATCCATCCGACGAGGAGCGGCTCCATCTTCAAGACATCCGACGCAGAGCATCCTCTTCAAACGAAGTCTTCTTACTGAATGACGGTTCCTTTAAGTGACGTCATCCAAGATGGCGTCCCTTAGATTCTGATTGACTGATAGAATTCTATCAGCCAATAGGAATTAAGGTAGAAAAAATCCTATTGGCTGATGCAATCAGCCAATAGGATTGAATTCACATTCTATTGTTTGATTGGAACAGCCAATAGAATGCAAGCTCAATCCTATTGGCTAACACCTGCAAAAAAGCAGCGTAAAACTCACTAACGCAGCCCCATTGATTGCTATGGGGAAATAAAAGTTATGTTTACACCTAACACCCTAACATGAACCCCGAGTCTTAACACCCTTAATCTTATTATTAACCCCTAATCTGCCGCCCCCGTCATCGCCAACACCTACATTATACGTATTAACCCCTAATCTGCCGCTCCGGACACCGCCGCCACGTACATTATACTTATGAACCCCTAATCTGCTGCACCCAACATCGCCGCCACCTACATTATATTTATTAACCCCTAATCTGCCACCCCTAATGTCGCCGCCACCTATCTACACTTATTAACCCCTAATCTGCTGCCCCCAACGTCTCCAACACTATAATAAACATTCAAAAAAAGCAAAGCGCAGACTCAAATGTAGAGTATAAAACAATTTAATAAAGAACACAAAGACAAGTGGCAACTCACAAAGTTAGTTTATTAGATTTATTAAATTGTTTTATACTCTACATTTGAGTCTGTGCTCCTCTCCTTTGTTTTTTTTAGATTATTTGTACTCAATCAAGGTCTGTGGATTCACCTGTTATAGAGGAGCAGCCGGATTCTTTTGTGTTTTACCTGCAAAACCTTTGGACTTGAATATTCTTTGTTTATAAACTTGCACTGTTATTTAATGATAATTAATTATTATTTATTCAGTCTATCATTGCATTAGATAGTAATATGTACTTTTAATATAGTTTGTTTTTATATATACATATCTTAGCTTTCTATCTTTTAACAAAGAGATTAGCGCTACTTTAGGTGTGTTGTTTTCATCACACCAAACCCTTTTTGTATACTATAATAAACATATTAACCACTAAACTGCCGCACTCCCACCTTGCAAACATTAGTTAAACATTATTAACCCCTATTCTGCCGTCCCTAACATCGACACCACCATAACTGATTGGAACAGCCAATATAATGCAAGCTCAATCCTATTGGCTGATTGGATCAGCCAATAGGATTGAACTTCAATCCTATTGGCTGATTGCATCAGCCAATAGGATTTTTTTCTACCTTAATTCCGATTGGCTGATAGAATTCCATCAGACAATCGGAATCTAAGGGACGCCATCTCGGATGACGTCACTTAAAAGTACCTTCATTTGGCTTTAGTCGTCGGATGAAGAGGATGCTCCGCGTCGGATGTCTTGAAGACGGACTCGCTCCGCGCTGGATGAAGATAGAAGATGATGTCTGGAGGACCACTTCGCCCGGCTTGGATGAAGACTTCTCCCGGCTTCGTTGAGGACTTTGGCCTGGCTTGGATGAAGACTTCTCCCGGTAAGTCAATCTTCAGGGGGTTAGTGTTAGGTTTTTTTAAGGGTGTATTGGGTGGGTTTTATTTTTAGTTTAGGGTTTGGGCTTGCAAAAGAGCTAACTGCCCTTTTAAGGGCAATGTCCATCCAAATGCCCTTTTCAGGGCAATGGGGAGCTTAGTTTTTTTTTAGATAGTATTTTACTTGGGGGGGTTGGTTGTGTGGGTGGTGGGTTTTACTGTTGGGGGGTTGTTTGTATTTTTTTTTTACAGGTAAAAGAGCTGATTACTTAGGGGCAATGCCCCGCAAAAGGCACTTTTAAGGGCTATTGGTAGTTTAGTTTAGGCTAGGGTTTTTTTTATTTTGGGTGGGCTTTTTTTATTTTGATAGGGCTATTAGATTAGGTGTAATTAGTTTAAATATCTTGTATTTTGTTTATTATTTTCTGTAATTTAGTGTTTTTTTGTACTTTAGCTAATTTAATTTAATTGATTTAATTGTTGTTAATTTAGTTAATTTATTTAATTATAGTGTAGTGTTAGGTGTTAGTGTAACTTAGGTTAGGTTTTATTTTACAGGTACCTTTATATTTATTTTAGCTAGGTAGCTATTAAATAGTTAATAACTATTTAATAACTATTCTACCTAGTTAAAATAAATACAAACTTGCCTGTAAAATAAAAATAAATCCTAAGCTAGATACAATGTAACTATTAGTTATATTGTAGCTATCCTAGGGTTTATTTTATAGGTAAGTATTTAGTTTTAAATAGGAATAATGTAGTTAATGATAGGAATTTTATTTAGATTTGTTTAAATTATATTTAAGTTAGGGGGTGTTAGGGTTAGACTTAGATTTAGGGGTTAATAACTTTAATATAGTGGCAGCGACGTTGGGGGCAGCAGATTAGGGCTTAATAAGTGTAGGTAGGTTGCAGCGACATTGGCTGTGCGCCAGATTAGGGGTTATTAAATATAATGTAAGTGTCGGCGATGTTGGGGCAGCAGATTAGGGGTTCATAAATATAATGTAGGTGGCGGCAGTGTCCAGAGCGGCAGATTAGGTGTAAAAAAATTATTATAGTGTTTGCGATGCAGGAGGGCCTCGGTTTAGGGGTTAATAGCAAGATTATGGGTGTTAGTGTACTTTTTAGCACTTTAGTTATGAGTTTTATGTTACAGCGTTGTACCCTAAAACTCTTAACTACTGACTTTAGAATGCGTTACGGATCTTGACAGAATAGGGTGTACCGCTCACTTTTTGGCCTCCCAGGACAGACTCATAATACCAGCGCTATGGAAGTCCCATAGAAAAAAGACTTTACGAAGTTTACGTAAGTCGTTTTGCGGTAAGGCCAAAGAAGTGTGCGGTGACCCTAAACCTTCAAGACTCGTAATAGCAGTGGGCATAAAAAAGCAGCATTAGGACCTCTTAACGCTGCTTTTTAACCCTAACGCACAACTCGTAATCTAGCAGAGAGCCTTTTGTTTTTTATTTTTTTTTATTTACCTATGAAAACTATACATATTTTTAAGTAGACACCCCAAGGTATTGATGTAAGCCCATTTTTGATCACACTATTTAGCCACCAAATACAATCATATAAAAAAAATTGTTAACTTTTATGCAAAATGTGGCATTCTCCCTGAAACTATTTACACCCAGCTACTACAGTCATAGTAGCCATTGGTTTTTGGAATTAAAAGGATGCTAAATGTTGTTGCACACCACACTTTTGAAATTCTTGGCAGTGAAAGGGGTTAATCCGGTAGCTTGAAATGTTAATATTTGCTCTAGTGTTGCCCCTGAACCCTACCAAACAGCACTCTTCCCCCCCCCTTCCCTTACTGGTCATCACCATTTTAGTTACTGGCATTTTAGTCTGCCAGTACATAGTTTAGGGATTTTATTTATTTTTACATTTCTGTAGTGTATGGAACCCTCCTCAGTACTGTGTGATATAATACCTAGGTCTATATGGCACAATGGGTTACAGGGACATGAAACCAGAGAGGTTTTATTCCTTCATCATTTAGATAGAGCATACAATTACAAAAATTCTTCAATTTACTTTTATTACCTAATTTGCTTAGTTCTCTTGGTATCCTTTGTTGAAAAGAATGCTTAGGTTTAGGATCTGGAGCTAGCTGCTAATTGGTGGCTGCACATATATGCCTTTGTCGTTGGCTAACCAATTTGTTTGGCTAGCTCCCATAGGTACATTGCTCCTCTTTCAACAAAGGATACCAAGAGAATGAATAAAAAAATAAAGTACATTGGAAAGTTGTTTAAAAATGTATACTGTTCAAATCGTGAAATAAAAAATGTGGGTTCCTTCCATGTCCCTTTAATGTTGCAAACAATTGCACATTTACAATAGAAAATAAACCTTGGTGGTTTTTATTCAGTGCTTATTTAGTCTAACCCTAGTGCACTTGTTTTGTAAAGGACAAAGTTAATTACATCTCTTTTTTAATGGCATTGTTACCTTTCCATTCTACACGCAAGATGAATAAACAGTTCACCGAAAATAATAATAAAAAAATATATATCTATATATATAAATACATATATATATATATATATATATATATATATATATATATATATACACAGTATAAATTCTTAAAGGGAATTTCAAAGACTCTCATGAACGAAAGAGGTTTGAGATGAAAATGATCACAAATTTCAACACTAGAAATGAAGGACTTATCATGTAGACTCTGGCTTTCTCACACACTACCATAACTTTCTATAATCTCTCATCTTATTGTCTTATATTGGTTTCTTTTTCCTTTTGTTTTTTCCTCTCATCTTGCCTATTTACTCTCCTCTGTTTATTTATTCTTTCTGGCTATTCTCAGCTATTTTCTCCTTCAGACACATTCTCTGCTTTTTATGACCCCCCTCTCACCCCCTCCCTCCCTTCCATTTGTTGTATGTGATGTGTATCTATATCAGAATGATCAGTATTGCTTTAGACCTGAGGAAGAGAGGAAAACTCTCGAAAGCTTGTCTTTTAAATATTATGTTAGTCCAATAAAAAAGGCATCACTGCATACTGCAATACTTTGTTTTTTGAGCATCTATCTACCGGACTAACACGGCTACTCCAATCTTCACTATATATTTATATATATATATATATATATATATATATATATATATATATATATATATATATATACATACATGTATATATATATGCACACATACATGTATATATATACAGTATATATATATATATATATATATATATATATATATATATATATTAATCACCTGTTCGTGATAGAATAATCTAGATCTAACAAAACCATGTAGGCTCAAGCAGTAACATAGACCTAATAAAACATGCATCACCATGCATACATTTATGACTTGACTTCAGTTCACATTGAATAACTGATCAGTCCTTTTTACATAGTAAACCCTTGAGACATCTGCTCTGCTATAATTCCAGAGTTATTACATATATTGGTATAGGAAAAGCAGCGGTTAAACTGAGATACTAGTACCTTCTTGTTGAAGGATTGTAGTAAATAATATTTTGCCTATCAATGGATCATTGCTTAATATATATCAATATGTCTATTTCCTTGAATGCCATGTTCTACAGCACATTGATATAAAGGTCAGCGAGCTCTCAGATTGCAAGTAGTTTGACCTTTGAAGCTAATAGTCCCATCTAATTGAGCACCAATATCTGATGAAGCCCCTTATCTTTGTCTTCGCTCATCTGTATTCAAAATATAGAAAATTGGTTTTAAGCAAAAAAAACAAAAACCTCATCTCTTTGTTTTTTTCTTTTTTTTTTCAAACTGAATATAGATCATAATTTACAACAAATTATAATTACAAACACCAAAGCAATCTCCTTTTAAAATGTTAAACATAATTATGATTTATTTTATGAATCTTAAGTATGTAATTTAGATTAATAAAAAAATCAGAACAACTCTATTATACTGTAGGAAAGAGAAAAATGTATTTTTAATTATTATTATTATTATTATTATTATTATTATTTTATAAGCAATAAAAGGAAACAGCTGCATGTAGTGGAACCAAATTTTTGTTTTAAAAAATAAATAAATGAATAAACCATGGCGAAGTCAGAGTATTTAAAGATGATCTGGAACTATAACTTAGATAAATGATTCTCAAACTTTTTCAGACTATGGCCCACTTGGCAATGCAAATTGCTGTTAATGTATTTGCCTTTTGGCTTCTCTTTGAAGTGTAATCCAATTTTTAACAAATCAAAAGGTGTTTAAAGACCTATTAAACTTTTTCTCTTGTGCATATTAAAAGCAATATTTAAATATATTAAGGTGGTGTTTTTGCATGACAAGTATTAAATTAAAGCCCTTTAGCTAAACTGCTTGGAGCCGGAAAAGGTTTTTAATTCGGAATAATTTGGATTTTGGAATATTTGTGTGTTTGGATCGGTAAAATCAGACCAAGTGTAAACAACAGTATCCTATATCATTTATGCAATATTGGCATGCAATAGTAATTTTATTAATACAACCTAAAGGTAGTTCTATATCATTTTTAATACTAACGTATACATAATACCATTAGAATGATAGTACAGTACTGTAATCAGAAAGGTAATAGTTGGTGTTTTAAATAAATATAGACTAACATTTGCATTTTAGGACACAAAAACAACCCAAAGATGCAGTCAGAGAAGACTGTGACTTACTAGCAGGGGAAATGGTAATTGTTTATTCTATTAAAGAAATATTAATATAAAAGTCTGGATTTTGGAATAAATCTGAATGTTGGAATTCTAGATTTGGTTATTTGTACCTGTACTTTATATCTGGTGCATGGGATAAAGGATCATTGGCTAATAAGGAACAATCCTTTATCACTATTGGTGGATAGTGGCACCCCCACAAACATAACAGAAAAAAATAAAATTATATATATATATTTCTCAGAACAGGAGCAAGTTTTTTTTTTTTTTAGTAAACTGTAAAACATATAACACATTATAAAGTCCTTTTTTTAGATGCAACACACAATTAAAATACTTAATGCTCCTTTAAGATTAGAACACTGTTTCCTACAGAAATTTATTAGGGTAAATACATTGTGAGAGGTGTTTATTTATGTATTTATTTATTGTTTGTTTCTAATTCATAAACTTTTTACGCACACTACTGCAATAATACCCTGATGGAAATTTATATATAAAAAATACGGAAGGGGGCTGCACTCTCAGACTGAACTGGGGACACATCCTATGACCCTGCAACATGCACAGCCCTGGGTGCTCAATAGCACTCACAGGTAGCTGTACAGTCCCCAGAGTCCCAGGCATTTAACCCCAGACATGTCTGGGTGCAAGGTCCATAGGGAAAATTAAAAAAAAAAATAACACAACACACACTTGGAAGTACTTAGCTAAGATTAATATGAAAGAGTTAGTTACCACATCTGGCCAAGTAGGACAAGCGCAGGTACCACTTCAAGGTCTTTCTCAAACCTGGGTCCCTAATACAGCCATACACATGCAAGCTCTCAATCAAACAAACTGGGAAAAAGTCAAGGGTGCAAGATTAAAAGCAAAAATGGAAGAGCTAGTTACTGCATTTGACCAAATGGGATAAGCCCAGGTATCATATCAAGGTCTCTCCAAAACCTGGGTCCATAATACAGCCAAACATTGCAAGCTCTCAATCAAACAAACTGCTAATAAGTCAAAATACACATATACAGTATATGTGTGTGTCTGTGTAAAAAACTATAAAATGTCCACAGGAGATATTGTAGACGTACATTTACATGCATGGTATCGATTCATTACAGCTCTTTACATTTTATTGTAGAGACTATATAAACATCAGGACATCAACAGCATCTACAAAAATGCAAATTTTTTTTTTTTTTTTTTTACATAATGTATTTAGGTTTGCATGCATTTTATGTTGCCTACATTTTTTTTAGACAAATGTAAAATGATTGAGTGCAAAAACAAGAACCTCTTAAACCACTTCCCACTCCTATCTCCTTCATAGATAGGATAATGAGACACACAGTATGTAAAACAGTGTTTTACAGTTCCTATAAAATAGTATCACTAAAAACAAATATTGGCACTAATACAGGGAGTGCAGAATTATTAGGCAAGTTGTATTTTTGAGGATTAATTTTATTATTGAACAACAACCATGTTCTCAATGAACCCAAAAAACTCATTAATATCAAAGCTGAATATTTTTGGAAGTAGTTTTTAGTTTGTTTTTAGTTTTAGCTATTTTAGGGGGATATCTGTGTGTGCAGGTGACTATTACTGTGCATAATTATTAGGCAACTTAACAAAAAACAAATATATACCCATTTCAATTATTTATTTTTACCAGTGAAACCAATATAACATCTCAACATTCACAAATATACATTTCTGACATTCAAAAACAAAACAAAAACAAATCAGTGACCAATATAGCCACCTTTCTTTGCAAGGACACTCAAAAGCCTGCCATCCATGGATTCTGTCAGTGTTTTAATCTGTTCACCATCAACATTGCGTGCAGCAGCAACCACAGCCTCCCAGACACTGTTCAGAGAGGTGTACTGTTTTCCCTCCTTGTAAATCTCACATTTGATGATGGACCACAGGTTCTCAATGGGGTTCAGATCAGGTGAACAAGGAGGCCATGTCATTAGATTTTCTTCTTTTATACCCTTTCTTGCCAGCCATGCTGTGGAGTACTTGGACGCGTGTGATGGAGCATTGTCCTGCATGAAAATCATGTTTTTCTTGAAGGATGCAGACTTCTTCCTGTACCACTGCTTGAAGAAGGTGTCTTCCAGAAACTGGCAGTAGGACTGGGAGTTGAGCTTGACTCCATCCTCAACCCGAAAAGGCCCCACAAGCTCATCTTTGATGATACCAGCCCAAACCAGTACTCCACCTCCACCTTGCTGGCGTCTGAGTCGGACTGGAGCTCTCTGCCCTTTACCAATCCAGCCACGGGCCCATCCATCTGGCCCATCAAGACTCACTCTCATTTCATCAGTCCATTAAACCTTAGAAAAATCAGTCTTGAGATATTTCTTGGCCCAGTCTTGACGTTTCAGCTTGTGTGTCTTGTTCAGTGGTGGTCGTCTTTCAGCCTTTCTTACCTTGGCCATGTCTCTGAGTATTGCACACCTTGTGCTTTTGGGCACTCCAGTGATGTTGCAGCTCTGAAATATGGCCAAACTGGTGGCAAGTGGCATCTTGGCAGCTGCACGCTTGACTTTTCTCAGTTCATGGGCAGTTATTTTGCGCCTTGGTTTTTCCACACGCTTCTTGCGACCCTGTTGACTATTTTGAATGAAACACTTGATTGTTCGATAATCACGTTTCAGAAGCTTTGCAATTTTAAGAGTGCTGCATCCCTCTGCAAGATATCTCACTATTTTTGACTTTTCTGAGCCTGTGTGAGGATTTATTATATGATTAATGTGAACCCAGTTGTATCTACTCCACTCAGTCTCACACCAAACCTAGGTACCTTGATAAACTAGGAACCTTATTCTGCTCATTGACTGAGGGTGACCTGTTTAGGTCAAAAGTAAATTACAACTAACTTTAGTTTCTGGAGATATGCACAACAATGTGAATGTGCTAATACTCTCCTAATTAATGTAATAGCATTTGCTAAACAATAAATAATCTCTTTGGATATAGAATAAATTATAACTTTATGTAATTGAAGCTCTGTTAGTATCTCTTTAAATAGAATGTAGCTTATCACTCAGGTACAATGCTTGAATGTTCAGGTTAGTAAAGTTCATATGCAACCTTATTTATGAATGCAGCAGGATTGTTATGGCAATGTATTGTATGCAGAAATAACCAGGATATATGCAGGAGATGTTAAACATGCACACTTTCCATTAGTAACGTATATGTATCAGCTTGAATTGTTAGTATATACAGTCTTTGGAACATATGAAATTAGCGTAACTTCAGCAATAACTTTATGTTTAGTACGATACCCAACACTTCATGACCAGCGTGTACTTGTGAAGACTTTGCTAGCTAGCAATAAGTTGTCCTGAGACGCAGTGTAGAATCCGGCAACAGAGAGGAGCTGCGACACTGACTCCCGGAGTGCTGATGACGTCAGAAGCCGAACTACTGCAGACACGCTGTATGTCAGTTAGCGTTTCAGAATGAAGTATGCTGTCCTGTGATTGAAAAGAACTTTGCAGATATAAAGTTAGTAAACAACTTGACGAAAATAGAGAGAGCTTCTTGAAAGTTGTGATCACTCCTCATGCGAATCAAATTACCAAGCATCGTTGAATTAGAGAGGAGGGCTTATAAAGGCATAACGGTCATGTGATATTATGTTTAAAGGGACAGTGAAACGTGGAAAACATGAAGTACAGAGATTGAGAATTACTGTGATATGACAGGACACCCCCCTTAACGATCTGCTCCGCAGATCAGGGTTTGGGACGGTCTGGATGTCTGCGATGAAACAGAGATACCAATCTAGGGGCTGATAAGTTAGTGGATGGTTCCCAAGAATCCTCTTCTGATGAATAATTTTTCCACCAAACTAAATACTGTAGAGAATTCTTATAGAATCTAGAATCCAAAATGGAATCAACTTCATATGATACTTCATCCTCAATGAGTGTCGGAACTTGAGTTGTCAAGACTTGATCTCTGACTGGAACATAAGGTTTCAAAAGGGATACATGAAATGTTGGATGTATCTTAAAAGAATTTGGTAGTTGTAAAGTGACAGCATTAGCATTAACAATCCTAATAATTTTGTAAGGACCAATAAACAGAGAACCAAGCTTTTTACTGGGAATGTGAAGCTTCAAGTGTTTAGAAGACAACCAAACTAGATCTCCCACCTTATAATCAGGAGGTTTCGTTCTCCTTAAGTCATAATAACGTTTTTGCTTTTCTTGAGATTGTAGTAAAATCTGTTTTAGTTGAATGAATCCTTCAGCAATTGTATTCACAGTGTCATTTACCAAGGGACAAGAACTTTCTGATCTTTGAAGAAGATGATAAGAGGGATGAAACCCATAGTTAATGAAAAATGGAGTTGTATTGGTAGATGAATTAATGGTGTTATTATAGGAGAATTCAGCAGTAGGTAGAAGAGAAGACCAGTTGTCTTGCTGAAATGTACAGTAGCATCTTAGATATTGCTCTAAACTCTGATTAGTCCTTTCGGTCTGACCGTTTGTTTGAGGATGGTAAGCTGAACTCAAACGGCGATCAATATGCAAACTAGAACAGAGTTGTGTCCAAAATTGAGAGGTAAATTGTGTACCCCTGTCAGTCGTAATAGACTTAGGTAACCCATGCAATCTGACAATATGTTTGATGAACAAATCTGCTGTTTCTGAAGCTGTTGGCAAAGTGTGAATAGGTATAAAATGTGCCATTTTTGAAAAGAGATCCACAACAACCAGGATGACTGTGTTGTTAGAAGAGGGAGGTAGATCGACAATGAAGTCTAGGGCAATATCTTGCCAAGGTCTGTCAGCGATTGGAAGAGATAAATGTAAACCATAAGGGTGAATTCTTTGAGATTTACATTTGGTACATACAGCACACCCTTGTATGTACTGTTTTACAGACTGAATCATATGTGGCCACCAGAAATCAATTTGAATTAAATGAAGAGTTTTCTTGAAACCAGGATGTCCTGAAAGTGGAATATCATGTGCCATAGCTAAAATGTCATTCCTAAGAGATTCTGGAACATACAGTGCATGACCATGGTAGAAAAATCCATCATTACCTTTATGAATCCTAGAATCATTAATCAATGGATCATTCTGTTGTTGTTCTTTGAGAATAGATGTTTTCCCCACTAAGAGGCCAATGAATTTTTCTGGTGGTATTATTGAGTTTAGTTCAGAACTCTCAGTTAATGGAGTTGAATATCTAGATAGAGCATCTGCCTTTGTATTTCTTACTCCTGGACGATAAGTGATTATAAAATCAAATCTAGTAAAGAATAAACTCCATCTGACTTGTCTGGAAGAAAGACTTTTGTTAGTTTTTAGATATTGTAGATTACGATGATCTGTAAATATGATGATTGGAAATCTTGCCCCTTCTAATAGATGTCTCCAAAATTCGAATGCAGCCTTGATGGCTAGAAGTTCTTTTTCCCCAATTGGGTAATTAATTTCGGCCGAATTCATAACCCGAGAATAATATGCGACAGGATGAAGCATGTTGGTAGAAGAATCTCTTTGAGACAGAATGGCTCCTATTGCAAATTCGGATGCATCTACTTCTAATGTATATTGTTTCGATGGATCTGGGAATTGTAGGATTGGAGCGGTAATGAAACTATGTTTGAGAGCATTAAAAGAATCATCTGCCTGTTGGTTCCAGTGGTATTTGTGGTTCTTTCGGGTGAGTAGTGTGAGAGGTTTTGCGATAGTAGAGAAACCTTTAATAAATTTTCTATAAAAATTTGAGAATCCTAAGAATCTCTGGAGCTCTTTCTTATTTTTTGGAATAGGCCAGTTAGTGATAGCTTGTACTTTGTTGTCCTCCATGGATATTCCTTTTGGTGTAATATGATACCCCAGGAAAGAAATAGTATCAGAATTGAATATACATTTTTCTGCCTTAACATATAAGTTGTTCTGTCTTAATCTTGAAAGAACTGTTCTGACATGTTGTATGTGATCCTCTTTGGAATTTGAATAAATGAGAATATCGTCCAAATAAATGACAATGTATGTGTCAAGTAAATCTTTGAAAACATCATTAATGAAAAACTGAAAAGTTGCAGGTGCATTGCACAAACCAAAAGGCATGACACAATACTCATAGAGACCATACCTAGTACGAAAGGCAGTTAACCATTCATCACCTTTGCAAATTCTAATTAAATTATATGCACCTCTTAAATCCAGTTTGGTGAAAATGGTAGCACCCTGTAACCTCTCTATGAGTTCTGGAATAAGAGGTAAAGGATATCTATTTTTTATTGTACAGTTGTTCAGTTGTCTATAGTCAATTATAGGCCTGAGACTGTCATCTTTATTCTTCACGAAAAAGATCCCGGCACCAGCTGAAGATGTAGAAGGCCGAATAAAACCTTTCTTTAGATTTTCCTCAAGATATCCTTTGAGATGAAGCAGTTCTGGTTCAGAGAGTGGATATATACGACCATAAGGAATTTTACTGTTTGGTTTTAAATCGATAGGACAGTCGTAAGGTCTGTGGGGAGGTAGAGATTGAGCCTCAACCTTATCAAAAACATCATAAAAATCTGAGTACTCTGTTGGTATATTTGTCATATCAACCTGTAATATAGTTTGTGATTGTGTACAGTGTGTTTTACAATATGGTGAGTCGAAGGAAATAGTACCACTATTCCATGAGATGGTTGGTTGATGTTTCTTTAGCCATGAAAGTCCTAGAATTATGGGGTACAAAGGAGAATGAATAACCTCGAAGGTACACAATTCAGAGTGACCTGATGAAAATGTTAATGATAATGGATCTGTATGATGGGTAACAGGACCTGAATTGATAAAAGAACCATCAACGACTCGAATAGGTAATGCAATTAATTTTTTAATTATAGGAATCTTGTGATTTTCAACAAAAGATGAATGAATGAAATTATTAGTTGCTCCTGAATCGATTACCACCTGGGCTTTAAGTTGATGTTGATCCCACTGTAGACAAACAGAAAGAGTAAAGTGAGATGAGTTTTTTTATAACAGTCTCACTCTCATTTAAATGAGCTATCTCTTGCTTACCCTTTTTTGATTTTAACAGAATTGGACACTCCTTTACTCCGTGGTCCTTAGCAGCACAATATAAACAAAGATTATGTTGTCTTCGTCTAGCCTTTTCTTCAGGTTTAAGAGGACCTTTGACAAAACCTATCTCCATAGGCTCATCTGTTGAACGGACAGTGGAAACTGAATGAGAGCTATAGGCTTTCTTGGTAGATAATTCTGATGACCCTCTTTCAATCTTCCTTTCCCTCAAACGACGATCAATAGATATAGACAAGGTCATAAGATTTTCTAAGTCCTTAGGAATAACCACACGTGCCAATTCATCTTTTAGAGCATCCGCTAATCCAATACGGAATTGATTTGTCAAAGCTGGGTTATTCCACTGTGTGTCAGGTGCCCATCTTTTGAAATCAGTTATATATTCTTCTACAGGGCGTCTACCTTGTCGCAAATGTCTGATAGAATTTTCTGCTGAAGCTTGTTTGTCATGATCTTCATATAGTAAGGACATGGCATTAAAAATGATTCTAATGAGGTTAAGATAGGATCTTCTTTCTCATAGTATGCATTAGCCCATGCCTTGGCTTCACCAGTGAGATAAGAAATTACCGTTAGAACTTTAACCGTTTCGGTAGGATAGGTTCTTGGTTTCAATGAAAATAATAAAGTACATGAATTTTTGAAGTCTCTAAATTGAGTTCTGTCTCCAGAAAATCTCTCAGGTGGACATATTTGTGGCTCAGGGGAAACAAGAGGTGATGGTAAAGTTTGAGCAGGTACATGATCCCTAATATATTTTCGTAATTCCTGATTTTCAACTTGGAGGTCCCTAAGACCCTGGATCATTATATCCATATTTTGAGAAAGGGTTCCAACACGGTTGGATAATTCAGTAACATCCATTATAGATACAAGTGGGTTAAGGGAGGATTTATTATATGATTAATGTGAACCCAGTTGTATCTACTCCACTCAGTCTCACACCAAACCTAGGTACCTTGATAAACTAGGAACCTTATTCTGCTCATTGACTGAGGGTGACCTGTTTAGGTCAAAAGTAAATTACAACTAACTTTAGTTGCTGGAGATATGCACAACAATGTGAATGTGCTAATACTCTCCTAATTAATGTAATAGCATTTGCTAAACAATAAATAATCTCTTTGGATATAGAATAAATTATAACTTTATGTAATTGAAGCTCTGTTAGTATCTCTTTAAATAGAATGTAGCTTATCACTCAGGTACAATGCTTGAATGTTCAGGTTAGTAAAGTTCATATGCAACCTTATTTATGAATGCAGCAGGATTGTTATGGCAATGTATTGTATGCAGAAATAACCAGGATATATGCAGGAGATGTTAAACATGCAAACTTTCCATTAGTAACGTATATGTATCAGCTTGAATTGTTAGTATATACAGTCTTTGGAACATATGAAATTAGCGTAACTTCAGCAATAACTTTATGTTTAGTACGATACCCAACACTTCATGACCAGCGTGTACTTGTGAAGACTTTGCTAGCTAGCAATAAGTTGTCCTGAGACGCAGTGTAGAATCCGGCAACAGAGAGGAGCTGCGACACTGACTCCCGGAGTGCTGATGACGTCAAACGCCGAACTACTGCAGACACGCTGTATGTCAGTTAGCGTTTCAGAATGAAGTATGCTGTCCTGTGATTGAAAAGAACTTTGCAGATATAAAGTTAGTAAACAACTTGACGAAAATAGAGAGAGCTTCTTGAAAGTTGTGATCACTCCTCATGCGAATCAAATTACCAAGCATCGTTGAATTAGAGAGGAGGGCTTATAAAGGCATAACGGTCATGTGATATTATGTTTAAAGGGACAGTGAAATGTGGAAAACATGAAGTACAGAGATTGAGAATTACTGTGATATGACAGCCTGTCAAGTCCTTCTTTTGACCCATTTTGCCAAAGGAAAGGAAGTTGCCTAATAATTATGCACACCTGATATAGGGTGTTGATGTCATTAGACCACACCCCTTCTCATTACAGAGATGCACATCACCTAATATGCTTAATTGGTAGTAGGATTTCGAGCCTATACAGCTTGGAGTAAGACAACATGCATAAAGAGGATGATGTGGACAAAATACTAATTTGCCTAATAATTCTGCACTCCCTGTAGTATCAAGAAAAGCAAATAATTTGAAATGTCCTGTAACGCAGGTGTAATGGACCGTTTTGCACACAAGGGGTTACACCAAACTCCCGAACTGGAACTTCACGAATAGCTGCAAGCAGCTGAACAGGAAAAGCACCCAAGCGGCTTTCACTCCTGGCAATCAGTCTCTAACAGCATACAGTAAATCCCCCAAAAGAACGAGACAAAGCTCTGTGTTGAGGATCAAGCAGTGAACAGCCAGAGCTGTGGGTTTATTGTTCTTATATACACATTCTTACACATTAGTACCACCCACAGGGTTTTGTAAAACAACCAATAAACACATACAATACTCTCAGACACTCCTACACAAAACCCTCCCCTCTGCCTGTGATACAATTACCTTACACAATGGGTTACAAAATCCTTCCCTCTGCCTGTGATACAATTACCTTACACAATGGGTTGCACAATCCTCCCCTCTGCCTGTGATACAATTACCTTACACAATGGGTTACAAAATCCTCCCCTCTGCCTGTGATACAATTACCTTACACAATGGGTTACACAATCCTCCCCTCTGCCTGTGATACAATTACCTTACACAATGGGTCACAAAATCCTCCCCTCTGCCTGTGATACAATTACCTTACACAATGGGTTAATGTAATTATCACAGGCAGAGAAATACAGTTTCCTTTGTGACCAAATGAAGCATGGCTTTTCTGCCCAAAACCAGTTCCACAGAGTCTTCTATCCTGGAGATAATTTGGAAGTAATCCAATTATCTCCAAGGACAGAGGCAAAACTCCATTGAACACATGGTAGCAAAAGACAATAATATATAAAAATATATAACTGTGCAGCTATTGCATAAAACAGGTACATTCAACATATCCCCAGATAGCCTAGATCTGAGCGCACATTATTACTGAATGTCGCTCAGGTCACACACATACAGTTCAATTGCCATGGAGCCAAAGTTTTTCAAATAGTCTTTCGTTATACGAATGGGCTCCATGGCATAGCTATCTGGGGTATTACTGTTCAAATAGGGTAAGCACTGAATGACTCGGCCTTCATTTCCCTGCAGGGGAAAATCAAGCGTTTCAACATGGGGCCATAGTCTAAAGGCAGCAGGCGGGCAACCATGCTCCTCCAATGCACAGTGGCGAGATTGGTCTTGTCACATCTCTCCCCTTTTCCAAACAGACTAACAGGATATCTGACCTCCTGCTGGTCAGTGCCCTGGTTAGTCCAGCAACCCACCCACAAAACACAATCAGCAGTACAGCCCACCCACAATAAATGGTCACTACACCTGGGTAGAGGAGAAACTTGTCCATGTCCAGGTGCCTCACCATGGCTGTGTGAGGGACTGGTACGCTGAATTGATGGGTTGCGAGGTGGGCAGAGACCAGCTGTACTCTGCCCTGGTGCCAGCACTACCACGGAAGTAGCCTGGTGGGAACCTGGTTGCTGGAGGGGGAGACCGACTGTCTCCCTTTTGGATACATAGCTGTGCTGCTGGAGAGGGAGACCGATCGTCTCCCCTTTGGACAAAGCACCATGCTGCTGTGGGGGGAGACCGACTGTCTCCCCTTTGGCTAAACAGCCCTGTTGCTGGGGGACAGGACTGACTGTCCCTACCCCCTGTGCTGTAAGTGCAGAGACCACGGTCCTATATGCATGGCTGTGGGGCTTAGTGTCTCCCCCTGGTGCGTTAAGCTGCCGCTGGGGAGAGGGGGTAACAAGCTCCTCTCCCATACATACTTCCAGCCGCTGGGGAATGGAGACTGGGCTCCCAATTCCCTGCATATCACTCTACTGATGGGGGTCAGGACCAACTGTCTCTGCCCCCTGTAACTCAGCCTGCCGATGGGGAATGGAGACTGGGCTACCAATTCCCTGCATATCACTCTGCTGCTGGAAGACAGGACCAACTGTCTCTGCCCCCTGTAACTCAGCCTGCCACTGGGGAATGGAGACTGGGCTCCCAATTCCCTGCATATCACTCTGCTGCTGGGGGACAGGACCAACTGTCTCTGCCCCCTGTAACTCAGCCTGCTGCTGGGGAATGGAGACTGGGCTCCAATTTCCCTGCAGGACCGGTGGAGAGACCTCGGACCCATCTCCACCGTCCACCTGGGGTCCTTCCCAGTAACTCTCCACAATATCTTCCCAGCTGAATGGGTCTGGATCTGGGTCTGTCACCTTGCTGTCCTGCTGAGCCTTCCCAATGGAGTGGAAGAGATCTCGGTAGTCCTGCTACAGTTCCCACTCCAGGGTTGCTAGGTGAACCAGGTCTTGCTCTACCTCATGGGGGTCATCCCAGTCATGCCTAGCCTCCCTCTCATAGAAAATGTCCTTAAGTCTGGTCTGTGCAGGGCTCCCGAAGTCAGGCTCTGCAAAGGACTCCCATAACAAGCCAGGACCATCAAACTCCTCTCCCTCTGGCTTGTCATGCTCGGCTGTCCAGGGTATATACTGTGCCATATACCACCAGAGCACCTGATAGGCATCCTCCAGCCTTAGCTCCTGCCATACCCGGTGCTCTAGTTCCTTCACCCATTCCTCCAGGGGCTGCTCTCCCAGGAAGGGCATCCGCAGGGCCACTTGCTTCTACAACCCTGCTCTTCACTGGGGAGACTCTCACCCCGCTGGTATTGTACATTATCCAGGGCCTGGTACCAGATGCCTTTCCTTAATGCATCCTGGCCATCCAGGTCCTCCTCCTCGTATAACACTGCTGGTTCCATTCTGTTGCTTTTAGGGTCGCTGTACTGGGACATTGCTTTGCCCCCAACTTGTAAATCCACGGAATGGTGTCTCTTGTAGCTGTCCTTCTGGCTGTGGGAACGATCCCGCTGCTTGCCACCACTTGTAACGGACCATTTTGCACACAAGGGGTTACACCAAACTCCCGAAATGGAACCTCACGAATAGCTGCTAGCAGCTGAACAGGAAAAGCACCCAAGCGGCTTACACTCCTGGCAATCAGTCTCTAACAGCATACAGTAAATCACCCCAAAGAACGAGAGGGTTAAGCAGTGAACAGCCAGAGCTGTGGGTTTATTGTTCTTATATACACATTCTTACACATTAGTACCACCCACAGGGTTTTGTAAAACAACCAATAAACACATACAATACTCTCAGACACTCCCACACAAAATCCTCCCCTCTGCCTGTGATACAATTACCTTACACAATGGGTTACAAAATCCTCCCCTCTGCCTGTGATACAATTACCTTACACAATGGGTTATAAAATCCTCCCCTCTGCCTGTGATACAATTACCTTACACAATGGGTCACAAAATCCTCCCCTCTGCCTGTGATACAATTACCTTACACAATGGGTTACAAAATCCTCCCCTCTGCCTGTGATGGAATTACCTTACACAATGAGTCACAAAATCCTCCCTTCTGCCTGTGATACAATTACCTTACACAATGGGTTAATGTAATTATCACAGGCAGAGAAATACAGTTTCCTTTGTGACCAAAGGAAGAATGGCTTTTCTGCCCAAAACCAGTTCCACAGAGTCTTCTATCCTGGAGATAATTGGGAAGTAATCCAATTATCTCCAAGGACAGAGGCAAAACTCCATTGAACACATGGTAGCAAAAGACAATAATATATAAAAATATATAACTGTGCAGCTATTGCATAAAACAGGTACATTCAACATATCCCCAGATAGCCTAGATCTGAGCGCACATTATTACTGAATGTCGCTCAGGTCACACACAAACAGTTCAATTGCCATGGAGCCAAAGTCTTTCACATAGTCTTTCCTTATACGAATGTGCTCCATGGCATAGCTATCTGGGGTATTACTGTTCAAATAGGGCAAGCACCAAACGACCCGGCCTTCGTTTCACTGCAGGGGAAAATCAAGCGTTTCAACATGGGGCCATAGTCTAAAGGCAGCAGGCGGGCAACCAGGCTCCTCCAATGCACAGTGGTGAGATTGGTCTCGTCACAGCAGGGTTCTTCAAACCACGGGTCGGGACCCATTACTGGGTCACAACACCATGTGTACTGGGTCGCGACTAGTCTGTGTGTTGTAGGAGTGTGTGTGTGGTGTGGTGTGGTGTATGAGAGTGTGCGTGCTGTGTGTGTGTTGTATGAGAGTGTGTGTAGTATATATGAGAGAGTGTGGTGTGTGTGTGTTGCATGAGAGTGGTGTGTGTTTTGTATGAGAGTGTATGTTATATGAAAGTGTTTGTGTTGTATGAGAATGTGTGGTGTGTGTGCTTTATGAAAGTGTGTGTGTGTTGTATGATAGCGTATGTAGTGTGTGTTATATGAAAGTGTGTGTGTGTGTGTTGTATGTGAGAGTGTGTGTTGTATGTGAGAGTGTGTGTGTTGTTGTATGAGAGTGTTTGTGTTATATGAAAGAGTATGTGTTGTATGAGAGTGTGTGTGTGTTTTATAAGAGTGTGTGTGGTATGTCTTGTATCAGAGTATGAGTGGTGTGTGTGTTTTATGAAAGTGTGTGTGTGTGTGTGTTGTATGAGAGTGTGTGTGGTAAGTGTGTTACATGAAAATGTGTGTTGTATGACTAAGAGTGTTATTACCTATTACAACGCTTTTGAGTTTTACTACAATATTTTAGTCTCTTTTCCAAAAATTGCAGCTATCCTGTTGTATATTACTTAAAGGGACACTGAACCCAAATTTTTTCTTTTGTGATTCATATAGAGCATGCAATTTTAAACAACTTTCTAATTTACTCCTATTATCATTTTTTCTTCATTCTCTTGCTTTCTTTATTTGAAAAAGAAGGCATCTAAGCTATTTTTTGGTTCAGAACCATGGAAAGCACTTGTTTATTGGTAGGTGAATTTACCCACCAATCAGCAAGAACAACACAGTATGTTCACCAAAAATAGGCCGGCATCTAAACTTACATTTTTGCATTTCAAAAAGATACCAAGAGAATGAAAAGAATTTGATAATAGGAGTAAATTAGAAAGTTGCTTAAAATTGCATGCTCTATCTGAATCCCGATAAAAAAAAATTGGGTTCAGTGTCCCTTTAAGAAATTTTCAGACCAAGTATAAAAATAGGGTCGCAGAGGTATGTGGTATCATGGCACTGGGTCTTGGGGGAAAAAGTTTGAAGAACCCTGCTGTAATGTATATAAATGAAACAACGTATCAGAGTTCCCAGAATAAAGTGAACAGTGTTCTTATTGCTTTTTATCAGTGATGCATAGGGGGATTCAGAAAATCTTCGTTAGCCAACAATGTTTGGTGGATATTTCTTTAGCATTTTTATACAAACATACTTCTGATAATCAAGTAACAACGTAAATATCCTTAAAACATAGACAGGTACTGATAGTAGTGGCCAGCAACTACCTTACCTATGTGTTCAGGAAGGATTCCCAAGCAACTTGACTGTAAAAGTCCTACCATTCTCAGTGTCGACTTAGCTTCTGACTTCTGCCATGCAGGTGTTGTCTTCATCGACGATACTGGTGTCTCTGTCTAATGATGTCACAGTTTGATATTGAAAAAGCCCAATTGAGGGTGAAACACTTAGGCCTAGATTTGGAGTTCGGCGGTAGATGGGTTGCTAACGCCACGCGTGTTTTATGTCTAACGCACGGCATTGTTTGACTCCGGTATTTAGAGTTCAAAACAGACCATCTAACGATGCTCCTAACGCGTGTATGTCACACGCGTAATACTGCCCGCGTAAGACAGTCTCCCATAGAGATCAATGGGAAAGGAAAAAAATTGCTTTTTTCACCTAACACTCGATCTCGCGAGAATACGCACAGCTCGGTCATATGACGCATACCACATCATGCACAACAATAACACGCCGCAAATGTCACAACAACAATCAATCAACAAAGCACACAAGCATTACACATTCACAAACGGGGGGATTTGAAATAAAATTTAATACGGGGAATACGCATATACTTTAAGATGCGGAAAATCGCAAAATAACAACAAGGAATAAAAAATATATACATACACTAGAAAAATAATCGCATTCAATATAACTATATATTAGGACAAACATACATATACAACACTTCACTAAGAACACACCATCGCAAATTCACATTTAAAAAGAATACTATTGGACAATGTTAGAGAAAACGACCACTATGACATCATCGCATTCTACACATTCCACAAATACTAACTCAAAATGAGCATGCGCAAATTCACACACCTAATACACATTGCACTAATATTAATTGCTAATAAAGCACACCTGAACACTAATTACAACGGAAATTGGTACATCATTAAACATTTACACAGGGTATATAAGCACCACACAAGCAGGACTTCTTTGACTGTGTTGCTGTTGGGTCTTTGGAGATTGGAGGTTTAATATTAGAGAGTTGGTGCATTATTGTGAGTGAGTTAGTGTTAGCGTGAGAGAGTCAGTTGTTAGTGTTATCGTGAGTGAGTTAGTGGGAGTTAGTGGGAGTGGGAGAGAGTCTGTTAGTGGGAGCGTGAGTGAGTTAGTGGGAGTTGTTAGTGAGAGTTGTTAGTGGGAGCGTAAGTTACTGGTAGTTAGTGAGAGTTAGTGGGAGTGTTTGTTAGTGAGAATTAGTAGTAGTGTGTTAGTGAGAATTAGTAGTAGTGTGAGTTAGCGAGCGAGTGATTTTTCTGTACACTTAACACATTTACACGCAAACACATTCAATACATACATACACTTATCAATAACACTACATACACTCCATACCCCCTACCCCCTCATACTACACTCCATACCCCATTCCCTGTAGTCCCATTCCCTTTCATCCCATTTACTCTTATCCCATACCCCATACCCATCCCATACCCATCCCCTAGTTACATTTAGTTTACATATCCTCCTTTTAGTCTTCTTCTTCTTTTGGTTTATTTAAATACTCCTTACCCTCTTTGTTTTTTTACATCCCTCTCACACTTTCAGCACTTTTTTTGTCTTTTTAGTTCTTTATTTTGACCCCCTTTCATTTCATCACACTCACTTTTTTTTTGATTATTTGGGGTTTAGTTTAGGGAACAGATGGAGGCCAGGCAGGGGAGAGGTAGAGGGGGGAGGAGAGGGAGGGGGAGAGGAACAGGGCAGGAAGGGGGGCAGGAAGGGGGGCAGGAAGCGGGGGTGGAAGCGGTGGGTGGACCCAGCCACTTGGTTCAAGATGAACAAGTGGCTGGGCCCAGTGGCGGACAGAGTAGGGCTTCACAGTCCGGGAAACAGAGGGCATCGTCACAGGGGAAGGCCAAGGCGACTAGGGAGGCGAGGTTTTCGATGGAGGAGGAGGCCCTCATAGAGGCCTATATGGCCAGGTATAGGAGGCTGCAGCACCAGAAGACTACCCCGACTGACAAGAGGAGGCTCTGGAATGAGATAAGAAATGCAGTCAATGCAGTGGGTGGCCAGAACAGAGATCTTGATTCGATAAAACATCGCTACCGGGACTGTAAGATGGATCTCAAGAAAAAGTTAAGTCTGGAGGCCCGACATGCCACAGGAACCGGTGGCGGACCTGCCCTGGAAATAGAGTACTGCCAATGGGAGGAAATGTTGCGGCCCAGCATCTCCGAGTTGGAAATAGTCGGTATCGGAGGAATTGATACCGGGAACCTGCCACTCTCATCTGACGATAAGCTCATTGAACAATAATTTCACATACGAATGTATTTCAAGGGACACTATACGCAAACATTTACTTTCATGATTGAGGTAGCGAATACAATTTGACAAAACATTCAAATGTACTTATATTACCTAATTTGAATCATTCTTGAGATATATTTTAATGAAGAAATAGCCATGCACACGGTGAAACAATCACAGGAGGCAGCTATATTCAGCTAACAATCAGCATCTTATAAGCATATTTAGATATGCTTTTCAGCAAAGAATATCCAGAGAATGAAGCTAATTAGATACGAAAAGTACATTAGAAAGTTGATAATAAATGTATGCTTCTAAATCATGAAAGATAAAACATTGGGTTTCATGTCCCTTTAAGGATCAGATTAATGCTATAACGTTGTTTACACGCATTCAATTACTTTGCGGTTACATCAGTATCTAGGCTATAGGTTAGGTGTGCATTTAAACAGACTGAAAACAAACGCGAAAAAAATCAGATTGACCAGAGATATCACAAACACGGTTTTGAAAAAGCGGAAATCGTATTGATTGTTTTTTAGATTTCAAAGTGGATTAATGATTCTGCATTTGTAATTGTATCGTAAGCTAAGTCATTTAAAGCTTGATTTGCAAATATGCTAATATATACATTTTTTTTTTTTTTTTAATATACAGAGTCTGGGGAGGAGGCAGCACAAGAAACACAGCCTCATCTATCTCCCCGGGATGAGAGTGGTGGGGAGGAATTTCCACTTCGGAGGGAAGAGGCCCCCCGTGACGAAGAGCGCACGGAAGCTGATGAAGAGGCCCCGGAAGCAGAGGAGGAGCACGCGGAACCAGAGGACCCTCAAGGACCCGCACCCCACCGTGCATGGGCACCCCGCCGTGCACGCGTACCCCGCCAAGCACAACAAGAGGAAATAGCGGAGGTGCGGGTTCTACTGGACTACATAGACCAGATGCGTAACTCCCGGATACAAAATATCGAAGGCCGCACTAGAATACTTGATGGACAAAATCAAATAATTGAAGGACAAAACCAAATAATAAACATACTCAATAGAATCGAACAAGGCCAAAACAGAATCTTTCATCTGCACCAAGAGATGTTAATTTTTTTCCGGGAGGCGCATGCTGGTCTACCTCCTGGTCCGCCTCCTGCTGCTGGGCCTCTTGCTGCTGGGCCTCCTGCTGCTGGGCCTCCTGCTGCTGGGCCTCCTCCTGCTGGCCCATCTCCTCCTGCCGGGCCATCTACTCCTGCCGGGCCATCTACTCCTGCCGGGCCTTCTACTCCTCTTCAGCCATCTCATCCTCTTCAGCCATCTCCTCCTCTTCAGCCAGCTTCTCCTCTTCAGCCAGCTTCTCCTCCTCAGCCATCTTCTCCTCCTCAGCCATCTTCTCCTCCTCACCTTGGTCGTCCCAGTACTCTTCCTTCCACTCTTCCCACAACCTCTCCAAGGAGAACTCTTCGGAGTCGGCAGTTGCCCCTCCCAGAGCCTCAGCCCCGTGGGAAGAGGGGAAGGAAGAGGAAGTAAGTATTTATTTTCATCTTTCATTTTTTTTTTATTTAATGTGTACTGGATAGGTATGTGATGATGTGGTTTTCATACACTTGTGGACCACACTCTGTATATAATCTACTTCTATGGGACCGGGTCCATGGAGGCAGATTGTTTGTAGAGTGTGGGTTATAAGTGTGTGAAAACCACATCATCACATACCTATCCTTGTTCATGATATTGATTGGTTTCTGTGATGTGATGTCCAAACTGTTTCCCGAATCGCAAACAAAATTACCATTACAATTATCCATGATGGCATATTACTGTTTGAATGCCAATAACACAGCTTAAAGGGACAGTCAGAAAATTATTGATTACAAAGAAAACACTGTATTACGCATTATCAAGTTGGAAACAACAAAACATGGAGAAATACGTGTGACTTATGTGCTTAACCTTGTATCTATGCCTAGGAAAAATGACCACTTATTTGTTGTTCTGACATAACAACCTTTTAGATATCAATGATCAATACATGGTAAATAATATGCTGTATGAGCACAAGGTTTTACATATACAAATGCTATCCAAATGCCCTCTAGTGGTCAAATTGTATAATGATTACATGCACTCTTCAAGCTCGAAGAAATGAGCACACGAACCTCATAGGTTTAGCTAGCAAATTTAAATAAACAAAGACAAATGATTAATTGGTGAGAAACCTTTGATATCATTGATATTACAAAATTGACTTTTATAATAATGCAAAACATTATTTGTTTTCTAAACTGTCCCTTTAACAAAATTACATATGCTAACACATATTTGAAGCTTGTTGGTATATCTACATGTACTTGGTCAAAAATTAAATATTGAAATCAGATTTATATTGACGTGTTAAATAAAGTATATTTTCTTAAAGAGACATTATTGTGTTAATTTTTTTTAAGAAAGACATTTGTTTGAACAATGAATATGGTTTAAAGTCCTTTTAGGAGTGGGGGGTGAAAATATGCTAACAATAATATATTTGAAGATTAAACAATGTGGAACTCATACATGATACAAAAATCAACATTTGCATTAAAGGGACAGTATACTATATTTTTAACAGAACTGTATGTAATAGACACTACTACAAACAACAAGATTAACATATACTGATATCAATATTACAAAGCTTCAAACACTTTCAAAGAAAATCGGGTTATCTCTATTGAAAATATAGATGAACCCCCATTACAACCGTAAAACAAGACAATACCCCATCATTAACATATGAAAAGACCCTTTACACAAATAGGAGAAAGCTGGAGATGGTACTCACATGAAACTTAGAGGCTTGGCGAGGAGTCTGATAATTAATTACATTTTCTTTGAACAGAAGCAAAATGAAACGTGTATTAGTTAAACAATAGACTATCTAACTAGAGACAAAATAAAAAATTTTGATTTATAATGTGAGTGTCTAATGAACCTTTAATAAAATTTACAACGAAATTACATTTAGAAGAAGTCGGCATCATATATTTAGCATATGATAAAGCTAAATGCATATTGATTACTTTATTCTAACACAATAGCGCATATTTATTAATTAGATATCTTTAACATTAAAAACAACAGTCATTTTTCTGAAAAAGGAACATATTGTTGACAAACATATTAATCAACATGGACTATAGAGATTTGCACTTGCCTCGAAATATCATATGCATGAAAACATTTTGCTTTCGTTCGTTTATTCAACCAGACATCCATCAAAAGAGAATGTGGTGGTCTTTATCAGCTACGGGTCAACAATGTAACATGATGCAAATAATACATATTCTCAAGGTTTTTAAAATTCCCTGCAGTCATAAACGTGTTTAACGTGCACAAACAAATATTGCGGGACTACGTAATCCAATCATACGTTTTTTTACCTTTGCATGTGACTTCTTAACATGGCGCTTCCTTGATCACGTAAGAACGCCATCCAATAAAAGGCACATTCTTGATCACGTAAGAACGCCAAAAAAAAGGCGCATCCTTGATCGCGTAAAAACGCCATCCAATAAAAGGAACATTCTTGATCACGTAAGAACGCCCAAAAAAAAGGTGCATCCTTGATCGCATAAAAACGCCATCCAATAAAAGGAACATTCTTGATCACGTAAGAACGTCAGTCAATACAAGGAATCATTGGACAGCCTGGCAGGTGACGTTTTGAGCAACATGGCGCATCCGAGATAGCTGAAAAACCGCAGCCAATACAAGGACTCAGTTGACAGCTTGGCATATCACTAAAAAACGTATTTATATTTTAGGAACTAGTATGTGTCTAGATTGCTATCTAGGAATGTCACCAAATCATGAATCATCTTTTCGGACTTGACTGTCGATTGAACTATAGCTATGGTGTATATCTTTAACATTTAAAAGATACACATGAGAAATACATATGCCATTGATGTTTTAAGATATGTTTTGATTGTTTTGGAATAACAATAATGATACATGGATTGATTAAACGGGTCATTTATTCAAGTTTAAATATGGTCAGCCTACCTATAGCCATATATGGGAGGAGAAGTATTTTGTTAACATATTTGTTAAAAAATATTCATCATCTAAAATATTTGCATTACACACAGAGATTTATTTGGTTACACTTTTACAATAAGATAGAATTGAAAATGAAATACATGTGCTGTCAACATTACAATAAGATTGTTTATTAATAAGATTATATGTCCTTGTTCATGTAAAAAGGACAAAAACGCTTTAGAAATGGAAATACATTCATTAACAATTGTGCTCACCATCACTTAAAGGGACATGGTTTTTTTTATAAAAAGAGGATACACATAGACAATACTATTTCAATGAAATGAGCACTTTACAGGGATTATATCATTGTATCAATACTCAGATCATTTGTTAAAGGTGCATCAATTCATGCAGAGTTTCTAAATACACACATGGATCTGAAAATTGAAATATACATATATACACAAATAACAATCTATATATACATATATAAAACAATTACTATGCTAATCATAATCATGCAATGATAAAGCTAAGAGAAAAATATATAAAGACAAATAATAAGATTACATTGGAGATGTTAATCTTAAAGTCATTTACAATTGTCTTACATATATGATTTTTTATAATAAATTATTTTTTGTAGGTCCCTTTAAGGATCAACAAGATAAACTAGAGCTTTCAAAAAATAACATGAAGAATGAGGACAAAGATTGGTGCAATGACATGTCTTTTATTAGTATGTAAGAAAACATCAACAACGTTTAGAAATAATCTTGTAAAAATAAGGAATATTTGAGCCATATGACAAGGTAACACAGTGCATCACAGTCCATGAAGAGAGTTGCCAAGGGCCACCATAGCCCCATTGGAGACATATGCCAAGGTAACAGAGTGCATCACAGTCCATGAAGAGAGTTGCCAAGGGCCACCATAGCCCCATTGGAGACATATGACAAGGTAAAAGAGTGCATCACAGTCCATGAAGAGAGTTGCCAAGGGCCACCATAGCCCCATTGGAGACATATGACAAGGTAAAAGAGTGCAACAGGCACAACAATAAACTTTGAAAAAGGCCAAATGGCAACAATAAAACAAAACATCAACATGTGGACAGAGGATTCTTATCTGCGACCTTGGAACATCTCCAGATCCTCCACTTACTGGTCATCCTCTTCATTGTCCTGTGCATGTCCAGCTCCAGATTCAGGCCTTGAACTTAATCGCATTATTTCACGCAGAGTCAATTCCTGAATCCGGAGCAGGGCCTGCATGGTGTCGTTCATCCCTCTCTGGCCAGCTGCGTTCCTCAGCACGGCCTGCTCTACTCGTGCTAGACCTTCTAGCATGAGCCATGCTGAGTCACAGCCTAAAATAAAGAATAAATTAAATATTAAGGATAATTACACAACAGACGAAAAAATAAGCAAAGATACATTGTCATCATAAAGACAAATCATTCTTTACATCAATTAGTTTTCATTGATTCTTTACACATGAAATATGTTATTCAGACAGACCGAAATCATTAAAGGGACAGTTTACTCAAACATGTTGTCCCCTTTAATTGGTTTTCGATGATCCACTTATACAGCTTGAGTGTATAAAATCTTGTTAAAGGATTTACATTGTACTTACATTAGCAATTTAAATATTTTAATTATACTGTGGTAGGCACACCTATCCTTAAACATTTTGGCGTTGAGGACAAGCTGTGTAAACATAGCAACCTGAAGAAATTACATTCCCACTGGGTTAGACAATAGATAATGTATCAACATTTGTACATAAATTGTTGGATCCAAGTAGTGGTGATTGGTATATGTAGTGATATCAAATTAAAGGGACACTGAACCTAAATATTTAATTGACTGATTCAGATAGAGCATGACATTACAAATATGAAAAAATTACACATATTCTTTAAATGAATTCTCTAGCTAGATTTTGAATGCAAGAATGTCGGTTTTTAGGGCAGGCCATATTTGTTTATCAACTTTGTTTGTCCCTGCTGGTTGATGGATACATTCATCCAACAATAAAGAAATGATGTCCACAATTATTTTCTATTTAAAAATAATTCTAGGCATTTCTTTGTTTCAATAAAGATAGCAAGAGAATGAAGAATAATTCATAAGAGTAGTAAATTATAAATTTGATTAACATTGCATGCTCTATTTGAATCACAATATAAAATATTTACCTTCAGTGTACCTTTAAGTATCTTATAATGTTGATTTTGAATGATACTTACAGCTGTGCCTGGGAAGGACAATCCAACACCCAGGACAATGAAGGTTGAGACAGGGGAGAGGGATGGGATTGGGTTGGGGAGGGATGGTATTGGCTTGGGGAGGGATGGGATTGGCTTGGGGAGGGATGAGCTGCTGCTCCAGGGTAGGCCGTACAGCTGGGGAGTGGTGAGTTTGGGTCTGGGCAGCTGTACGGCCCATAATACGGGGAGAGCGGCGAAGGGGGGTGTAGGGGCGTGTTTTTGGAGGGACAGGAAATGACGAATGGGAAGGGCCGGCAGGGGCCTGGGCATGGTCAGGAGTCTGGGCAGGGGTCTGGGCATGGTCAGGAGTCTGGGCCTGGGCAGGGGTCTGGGCATGGTCAGGGGACTGGGCAGGGGCGGAAACCAGATGACCAGAAGTGGCGGATCCATCTGAAAAAAAAAATATATTAACATCTCATACATCATGAAATCAAATCAACGCATTTCAAATTGATTATGTTTTCAATATACTTCGAAGTGTGTTTGAATTTGTAAACAATTATGAAATGAGGATATGGTATGCATATAGGCACTCAGATGATTATCAATTACTGTCTGTACAATTATAACATTATTATTGTGTTTTGGCCTGGAATATGCATGTGACATAATGATGGCATGAATTATAGATTTTTAAAAAGAAAAATATTTTCATGCTGCCTGATATAGAAAGGGGGCAGTAGTTTATTTGAACAGACAAATAATATTCCTTTTTAAAGTGCAAAAGCTGTAGACTTTGAATGTCTTCAATAAAATGATTTCAAATAAAGCAACATGTTGGAAACATGATAGATATATTTCACATACCATCAGACTCCAAGGCAGCCTCTTCCTCCTCCGTCACACATGTTACATCAAGTTCTGTAAAACATAACATGTTGTGTACACGTTAAGATCAGATATTATAACATATGTTACTGTTGTTCAAAGACACACATCAATGTTGCATTAAAGATATACACACCCAAAGTTATGATTTACATAATTTTGATGGAGCATACAAATTACATTAGATTTGTTATTCTCAATGATTCAGATTTTCAATGTATTGTTTGTTTTATTTTATAAATCAGAAAAGCATAGTACATAGAACATTTAAGATTTCTCATGTGTGTATCACTTGATGACTGTTGTCAAAAATGAACATGGAAACAAACATATGCTATACATCTTCTGAATAACAAAGGTGTAGACTAATAAAGTTGTAATTATTAATCTTTCAATATTCAAAGAAAATTAATATATAATCAGAAGAGAAAATTATATGTTTGTTTCAAATGTTATGCTTCATCAGAATCATGCTCATAATATTGATTACCAATACACCTTCAATGACATATAAATGAGTCAATGGACTTACCAGGGGACCGCAAAGGCGGCTCTGTGTCACTGCTGGATTCCTGTGGGCTCCCCACACCAACTCTCTCTATGAATGATATAGATATATATTAGGAAACACATTTGGGATATGACTAAATCACATCTGTATCGAATTTTATGATTAATCAACTTTAAAATGTGAAGAATAGAGCAGTCATTAAACAAAAAAATGCTTGATTGAATCAAGGGGATTCTGTTAAAAAATGATGTATTGAACATATGTTTAATTTCTGACTATATTAGACATCAAACTAATCTCATACAATGCTATTGCATATCTAAATATACCCATTGATCAATGTTCTTCAAACAATACACACAAACCACATTTTGAAGAACAGCTGTTGACAAATATAAATAAAGACATGTGGCACATCGAGGCATTTGTGCAATGTACAGTAATCTTGTTTAGGACACAACACATATTGATCACAATACAAAGCAAAATTGATTAGTACAAATATGTAATCATGGTGCTGTGAGAGTATGCTGATATCTATAAAGTAACTCCAACAGTGAATATGTGAATTATATATCAATATTGTTTAATCCAAAGAATGTAAAGATGAATGAATCTATTGTTTATTAAAGGGACACTGACATGATTTATTTCAATCATTGATTTCACTGTTCAAACTGTTCAAAATGATTGAACATTGACTCCTATTATAATTTTAATGTTGCTACATTTTAATATTAAAGGCAGATAAGCAATATTGGATTCCATAAATATTGTTTGTTGAAGGTATCCACCAATCATCAATAAAAACCAAGGTTGGTCAACCAAAATTGAGCTGCAGATAAACGTACATTCTTGATTTTAAAATACATTTAGCAATAGAATATTTCACATATGATTATAGTATTATATTTAAATGTTTATTAATATTGCATACTCTATCTGAATGACAACATTAATAATTTTAGCTCAGTATACTTTTAATATAAAATTTTATTGATTTGACAATGTTGGTGTTAATGAATTCTCTACTCCATATGTTGATGTAATGAATGGGATTGAGCATGCAATTCAAATCTAATATGTTATTTAAGGATATCCGAAGAATTATTTAATTTTCATCTATTAAAGGGACATTACATATAAATATTGAACAATGTGGATTTAGTATGTAATGTTCTGTCCATGTTTCTAAGACAAATGTCAATTAAAATGAGACATACCATACTGTGACAAGCCCTGCCTTAAGGATCCAGCAGCAACATCCATATCTGTAATATATTAAATGAGGATTGCATATCATTAATACAAATCATGCCATGTTTAAAATCTTTACATTATTAGCAAATCAATTTAAAACTATTAATCCTTTGGTAGTCCCATGAGTTAATTGTTTCCTCAATTAAATTCATGATAAATATATCCTGTACTTTTATTTTCAATCAGTTCTGTTGTTTACTGTAGCTTTAATTATTTTTTGTTGTTATTTCATTCTCATCAATTGATGGGCATATGTTATAATTTATTTGTATTCTTCTTTTTTTATTATGTATAATATTGAAAATAAGAATACTGTATTCTTCACATATATAATAATTCACATTTCATTTTGACCAACATGTGTAAAGCAATGCCACTTACAGCAAAGCCATGTTAACGTGGATGCGCAATTCCATTTTCGCGATCATTGCGCAATGATTCCAAGCGGAATTACGCATCCGTCATTTGACCAACATGTGTAAAGCAATGCCACTTACAGCAAAGCCATGTTAACGTGGATGCGCAATTCCATTTTCGCGATCATTGCGCAATGATTCCAAGCGGAATTACGCATCCGTCATTTGACCAACATGTAGAAAGCAATGCCACTTACAGCAAAGCCATGTTAACGTGGATGCGCAATTCCATTTTCGCGATCATTGCGCAATGATTCCAAGCGGAATTACGCATCCGTCATTTGACCAACATGTAGAAAGCAATGCCACTTACAGCAAAGCCATGTTAACGTGGATGCGCAATTCCATTTTCGCGATCATTGCGCAATGATTCCAAGCGGAATTACGCATCCGTCATTTGACCAACATGTAGAAAGCAATGCCACTTACAGCAAAGCCATGTTAACGTGGATGCGCAATTCCATTTTCGCGATCATTGCGCAATGATTCCAAGCGGAATTACGCATCCGTCATTTGACCAACATGTAGAAAGCAATGCCACTTACAGCAAAGCCATGTTAACGTGGATGCACAATTCCATTTTCGCGATCATTGCGCAATGATTCCAAGCGGAATTACGCATCTGTCATTTGACCAACATGTAGAAAGCAATGCCACTTACAGCAAAGCCATGTTAACGTGGATGCGAAATTCTATTTTCACTCTGTGATGCATATTCTGTAGAGCGCAAAACACATCATTCCTATTTCATGTATCACTAATCTAAAATCAGATATCTAAACATCATATAAGTGTATGTTGTGAGATCTGTATAGGTTTAGTATCTGACTATATACACATTTTTTTATAAAAATAACAAATATTAAGTTATTATATGAAGTTGGATAATTACCTTGTTCAGATTCTCCATCTCCTCCCAGGCCACCGGACGGAGAAGCAGCTGCCCTGGCCCCCACGTCAGGACTTTCAGATCCCGCAGCTGGGAGGGAAGAAGAGGAGGCCGAGGATGGCGAGGATCGAAATCTTTTGGGGACCCGGAGATTGAGGAGCTCGCATAAAGTCACCTCATAAGGGAGTAGGTACAGTTTCCGCGGGGCCTCTCTTTTGCCACCTCTTTTACGGGCTTGTACCCAGTCCCTTATGAGGTTGACTTTTTTTGTTAACCGCAACCTCATATCTCTGAATCTCCTCATGATCTGATCCTGGGTCCTCTGGACGTCACACACCAATCTAACCGCATTGGTGATAGACTCCCAGAGGGCCTTCTTAACGTGCGCATCTGTCAACCTCCTCTTGTTCCCAAACAGCTGGGGATAAAAGTCCTTGACGGCGTGGACCAGTGCAGCGCTCTCCTCCTTGGTGAACCTGGGAGCTGACATGCCTGCTGGGTTGTCTTCTAAAATATATATATATCAAAATATATCGAGTACGCCTGCCGGCATTAGAGAACTGACAAAGATGGCAACGTGTAATGGACTTTTATATGGTGAAGTAAACATGAGATGCACCATGGGACAAGTTATCTGTACATCTGATTGGATAAAAGTTTGAAATATTGTTAGAATGTCTGTGAGACCATCCTGACTCAAGTTGTGTTTGTGTGATGAACTCGGATTGGCCGTTCCTTAATGTTTCATATCTTATTAACTTCCTTACACATACCTCATGGTGGTGCTGTTACTTCATTTTTCATGTAGAATTATTAGTAACTCATGGGCCTATCATGCGGATATGTGTGACGCAGATTTAATATCCGTGATCCGTTAAATATTAATGATTAAATTCTCTTTAAAATCTAATACTGTCACATTATTAAATGTTGGAGACATTTCTCGGCTTAATAACGGTCTTTTTCTTTAATACAAATACACATTTAATATTGTATGTCTTTATTGTTCATAAAATAAATTTGTTGACTTATTGTGAAGTATTGACATTGCTCTATCAAATGTATTTCATAATGCACATTGATTGTGTGCTATTGCGTGACATTAGACTAATGTTTAAAGATGCTAATCTGGTGTTTCAAGATGCGTTTCCCACGCAATATTTCTTAATGATCAAATTCAGGTTATAAGGTCAGTAACTTGGATAATCTGTTTATAAATGTTAAACTACAGGTTTGTTTGTTATTAGCAAATAAACCTCGAGCTTGTATTTGTCGGAAGTGCTCATATATGTTATTTTGCAATGGCGTCTTTATTTTTAAATAGACATTACAAACAAACAATTGTATCAAATGATCTGTAGAGATAGCAGATTGTTTAGACTTTAAAATGTAAATCAATTTATCTTAGTATTTATATATCCTCAACAGAAGAAATTTAAATGCACATGGTTGAGCCAATCACATAAGGCAGCTCTGTGCATCCACCAATCTTCATCTACTGAGCCTATCTCGATATGCTTTTCAAGCAAAGTATGTCAAGATAGGAAGAGAAGTAAATACACTATTTAAATTTCTTAAAGGGACACTGTCCAAACAAATTTAGCGTTGGTGATTCAGATTGAGCATGAAATGTTAAGCAACTTTATAATTTAATCCGATTTGCAAATGTTAACAGTTATCTTGTTATCTTTCTTTGCAAATCAATAATGATATTTTAGATTACGGACAATTGTTTCCAAAAAACCGGGGTTGTCCTTGATGATTGTTGGATAAATTAATCCAACCAAAAAAACCAAGTTCTGTCCAGAGTACTGAAGCAAATAAATTATCTATTTAATGCCTTTTTTTTAAAGTAATGATAGCAACATCACAAGGAGCATTCATAATACGAGACAATTTTTAAAGTTGCTTAAAATAGAATACTCATTCATAATGTATAAATCATTAATTTTTAAACTGTCTCCCTTTAAGTATATTTTGATTTCATGTCCCTTTAAAGAAACATTTCACAATAATGCTTAAAATATCAGAAACCTAGGCACATTCCTTTTGATAAATTAGTATAACATATGAGTAAAGCAAATTTAGATTAACTTCTGGATTGTTTTACACACTGACTGAAATATATTTTGTAAAGGAGGTATTTTGGAGCCTTCAGCTTAGAGGGACATTAAGCTATATGTTATGTATGCATTTTGTACAAGATTATAATATTTGAACAACTTAATATGTTTTGTTATTCAATCATTAGATTGTAATTATATATATTCTTGGATTAAATACATATCTACATAGTCTATTTTGATGCTGATTGTTGGTTGCACATAGATGCCTTATGTAATTGACTAAGATATGTGCATTGATGTATTTTTTTCAAAGTATATTTAAAGACTGAATGTAATTCTATATTACTTTCTAAATATGTTTAAATTATTTTATGATTTTTAAAAAAATCTATACACAATATACTTTGTGAATGTCCCTTTAAGGACCAAAACATTTGGAATGTTGATTTAACATTGACAAAATAAACTAAAGGGGAATTAAAATTATATATAGATATTTGATGTCTAACCCAAGAGGTAAGATTTTAAAAACTACATAATATTAATAACTATAGTTAAATGACTCCACTAGAAAATTACATCGATTAACCTGGCATCCAATAACTAGCTTGTGAAAAATATCAAGTTAAATGACCTACCATTTATAAAAGTAAAAATTTAAATAATTTCGAAAATAATGTTTTGAGATACCTAAGGAAGATACAAGATCTTATAAAATTAATTTTACATTCAACAACACTGTCACTTTAATGTAATTGAACCACTTCCCCTTCTTAAAAGTGAAAATAAATAATTTTTGAGAAATTTTGACTACATATCCGAAATTAATTTAACATCTAAGAATTTCAAAAGAAAAGCGTCGATGGATCTCACTCCCCAATTAATGTTAAAAAAGATAGTTTTATGTAATATTCTCGGAATCAGTAGATTTTCTAAAATTAATGCATTATTTGATCTTATGCATGTGCTTGTCAAATAGCCAACTACCAGTCATGGGAGTCAAAAAAAAATTTATTGACAGATTATATGGATATTTATTATAATCTGTTCAAAAGAATGTATTTAATAATAAAATGTTTATTATTAACATTTAATAAAAAAAAAGTTTATGAAAAAATAAAAAATTCCTGGAAGTCATCAGATGCCAATCTGAAATAAAAAAAAAAAAATTGAACAAAGTTAATACACACGTTGTCAAATATTCATAAAATACATTTACAATCATCTTGTGTCTATGCTCTAACTTTGTTCAACATTTTTTAAAGATATTTATTAAATTGATTTTAAAATAAAATTAAAACATACACCATTATATTGTGGAATAAAAATTAAATTTAAATATCCAAATTTCTAATTATACATAATAATGTATATCACATTTCAACAATATATGTATGCTGAACATAAATGTAATATTTCATGTCCATTCAAATACCTCTATATCAACTATAATATGTATTCCTTTTTCTGATTGTGATCCCTAAATATCTAATGATGAAATAAGTATGACTAATGTATGTAAGCTAACAATAATCAACATTCTTCCTGTGATTCTTAACTAGCATGCACCAACCTGGATAATGCATGGTCTTTGAAAGTCAATTCAGGGGTAAACAGTTGATCTTCAATAGGTGTCTTATTCATCAGTTCATTAAATAGAGGACTGGGAAATACCATCTAAAAAAGTAAAACCATCTAAGTGTCTGATTGTGATCCCTAAATATCTAATTAAGAACTAAATATGACTAATGTATGTAAGCTACTAATATTCAAAAGTCTTCACTAGCATGCATTGGTACACCAACCTGGATAATGCATGGTCTTTAAAAGTCAATTCAGGGGTAAACAGTTGATCTTCAATAGGTGTCTTATTCATCAGTTCATTAAATAGAGGACTGGGAAATACCATCTAAAAATTAGAAAATCATCTAAGTGTCTCCAATAGGATGCCTCCACAGCCTTATTCTATCAAATAGTTGGCACTTACCATGTGAACATGTCTTTGTATGGTTTTCAAGGTCAGCAGATTTGAAAGATAATGCCAGACATGATCCCATTGGTATACTTCAATTTCAATCTTGGCTTTTTCCACTGTCAGTCTGGACAATCTTCACTGTCAGGCTTCTAATTCTTCCCTTTCAGTCTTTAGATTAAGTCAGCTCCCTAATGGCATAAAGAGTTTATTCAAAATTACTACAAGTGTGTGAATCATTTCTGTAGCCCTCTCCCACCCCCCATTTCATAAGAAATTTCTGTCACTAGCTTACTAAGCGTGTGTAGCATCTTGTGTTATGTTCTATCAAGTGTGAAGATGAGTCATATTGAGCAGAACAAACCTCTAATGTGTGACATTGAACCATAGTCATGCTAGAGGATCCCTTTCTGAATATTTACATTTTAAGTAATGTGTAAACTAAATACTAGTTTATAAACTGTATGCCATATGATGTATTTGTGTACAATTCATGCCAGCAACAGTCAAGACATTTATACTTACCAGCTGATGTCCTCTTTAAAAACCAGGTGGCAAAGACTCGATACAGGACCCAATGCCCAGAGCATCACCTATATTAATAAATGAAACACATTTTTAGCATTGGATGAACAATCCTAACATGTTTGCACAATTCTCTACTTGTCATTTCCCTAGAGTTCACATCTATTGATAATACTCCAGTCTAACTTCTATTCTTTACTGTCTAAAGTTGCGGTTGATGATGTCTGCTCTGACATTGAGCCCCTCGTCCCGGAATGGCCCCTCTAGAACAGGATCATCCTCCTCATCTCTGAGGAGGTTTCTGTCCGACCGGACGGCCTGCAGCATCCCAGCCCGCTGTGCAATATTATGCAGGACGCTACAGGCTACAACGATCTTAGCCACCTTCTTTGGGTTGTACTGGAGGGCTCCTCCCGACCTGTCCAGGCACCTGAACCTCATCTTCAGGAGCCCGAACATCCGTTCAACCACCGCCCTGGTTCTCTTATGAGCCCTATTGTAGCGCTCCTCAGACACATCAGTCGGGCTACGCAAGGGGGTAATGAGCCAAGTCCGGCTCATGTACCCAGAATCACCTATAAATTATGAACATAATTCTAACAGAATCCTCAAAATAGTATTTGTAGTACAATAAAAAGTTTTTTACACGATAATCCATTAACAAATGTTTATTTTAAGTTTAAAATATCTAGTTCAATATAATTCTCTATCTTCCCATTTCAGCTAAGACATGCTACATATGCGTATTTCTCCTAAATCAAGGCTTGTGTAAAATGCTAACTACATGGTTACATTACATTCTCTATCTGAGCATTTAAGGTAAGACATGCTACTTATCTGCATTGAACTAAAAGACATTTGCGGAAAGAGACAATGACATGGTTAAATTGCATTAGCTAATATCTTCCCATTTCAGCTAAGACATGCTACATATGCGTATTTCTCCTAAATCAAGGCTTGTGTAAAATGCTAACTACATGGTTACATTACATTCTCTATCTGAGCATTTAAGGTAAGACATGCTACATATCTGCATTGAACTAAAAGACATTTGCGGAAAGAGACAATGACATGGTTAAATTGCATTAGCTAATATGTTCCCATTTCAGCTAAGACATGCTACATATGCGTATTTCTCCTAAATCAAGGCTTGTGTAAAATGCTAACTACATGGTTACATTACATTCTCTATCTGAGCATTTAAGGTAAGACATGCTACATATCTGCATTGAACTAAAAGACATTTGCGGAAAGAGACAATGACATGGTTAAATTGCATTAGCTAATATCTTCCCATTTCAGCTAAGACATGCTACATATGCGTATTTCTCCTAAATCAAGGCTTGTGTAAAATGCTAACTACATGGTTACATTACATTCTCTATCTGAGCATTTAAGGTAAGACATGCTACATATCTGCATTGAACTAAAAGACATTTGCGAAAAGAGACAATGACATGGTTAAATTGCATTAGCTGATATCTTCCCATTTCAGCTAAGACATGCTACATATGCGTATTTCTCCTAAATCAAGGCTTGTGTAAAATGCTAACTACATGGTTACATTACATTCTCTATCTGAGCATTTAAGGTAAGACATGCTACATATCTGCATTGAACTAAAAGACATTTGCGGAAAGAGACAATGACATGGTTAAATTGCATTAGCTAATATCTTCCCATTTCAGCTAAGACATGCTACATATGCGTATTTCTCCTAAATCAAGGCTTGTGTAAAATGCTAACTACATGGTTACATTACATTCTCTATCTGAGCATTTAAGGTAAGACATGCTACATATCTGCATTGAACTAAAAGACATTTGCGGAAAGAGACAATGACATGGTTAAATTGCATTAGCTAATATCTTCCCATTTCAGCTAAGACATGCTACATATGCGTATTTCTCCTAAATCAAGCCTTGTGTAAAATGCTAACTACATGGTTACATTACATTCTCTATCTGAGCATTTAAGGTAAGACATGCTACATATCTGCATTGAACTAAAAGACATTTGCGGAAAGAGACAATGACATGGTTAAATTGCATTAGCTAATATCTTCCCATTTCAGCTAAGACATGCTACATATGCGTATTTCTCCTAAATCAAGGCTTGTGTAAAATGCTAACTACATGGTTACATTACATTCTCTATCTGAGCATTTAAGGTAAGACATGCTACATATCTGCATTGAACTAAAAGACATTTGCGAAAAGAGACAATGACATGGTTAAATTGCATTAGCTAATATCTTCCCATTTCAGCTAAGACATGCTACATATGCGTATTTCTCCTAAATCAAGGCTTGTGTAAAATGCTAACTACATGGTTACATTACATTCTCTATCTGAGCATTTAAGGTAAGACATGCTACATATCTGCATTGAACTAAAAGACATTTGCGGAAAGAGACAATGACATGGTTAAATTGCATTAGCTAATATCTTCCCATTTCAGCTAAGACATGCTACATATGCGTAATTCTCCTAAATCAAGCCTTGTGTAAAATGATAACTACATGGTTACATTACATTCTCTGAGCATTTAAGGTAAGACATGCTACATATCTGCATTGAACTAAAAGACATTTGCGGAAAGAGACAATGACATGTTTAAATTGCATTAGCTAATATCTTCCCATTTCAGCTAAGACATGCTACATATGCGTATTTTTCCTAAATCAAGCCTTGTGTAAAATGATAACTACATGGTTACATTACATTCTCTATCTGAGCATTTAAGGTAAGACATGCTACATATCTGCATTGAACTAAAAGTAGACATTAGCGGGGGGAAAATATATGGTTAAATTGCATCCTATAGCTGAACATTACGCTAACATTTTAAAACTACAGTGGCAATTGTCACAATAATTAACCATGTTGTGCACAAATACTCACCAACGAGATAACCAGGGGGCATTTGTCTTTCCTCAAACTGTCTCCACAGGGAAGACAGAGAGAGGATGCGGGCATCATGACAAGCCCCTCCAAAATTCGCACACACATGCATAATCCTCATCTGTGCGTCACAAACATACTGCACGTTAAGGCTATGAAAATGTTTGCGATTTCTGAAGGGCGAGTCATCAATTGGAGCATGCAGCGCAATGTGGGTACAATCTATGGCTCCCAAGACATTGGGCATTTGAGCAATATCAAAGAATTCCCGCTTCAGGCGCCTCCAATCACCATCATTCTGTGGGAATCCTATGTATTGCTTACTGATACGTACCATGGCGTCCAGAAAGTTATCAAACACCACAGAGAATGTACCTTGAGCCAGGCCATGCATGTACAGTTGTCCGGATTGAAAACTCCCGGAGGCCAGGACGTATAGACAGCTTAGCATCCTACTCATGGCGGGAACAGCAGTCCTTATTCTTATACGTGGCTCCAAATGAGGTTTAAGAAGATCGTAAAGGCCAATGAGCTGTTCGCGATCGAGCCAATACTTATCAAAAACCTCAAAGTCACTCATGTTTTCCAAGGTGGGTCTCACCCTGTAGACACGAGGACCTCGAACCAGATGACCCCTTCGTCTCAGTCTGAGCCGCCGAGGCTGCCTGATTCGACCAACAGCTAGTTCGCCAATAGCAGCACCAGCAGCGTCTACCATGTCATCGTCATCCATCTTTCAAAACAGCGTAACAAGGTAAGCACTTGATCTGATGTGGATCACAAGTGATGCATTGGCCATGTTGTTTGGGGGATTTATAGTATGATTAGTCCAATGGTAGTGAGTTTGTAATGATTGCTAATTGTATTCACTTGTTTGTATGTTAGCGGCGCGAATGCTTTCACAGTGGGCGTTTATTTGTTGTTTGCTGAAATGTTAGTTTCAAACAATGATTGTCAATGTGAAAGTGTCAAATATCACACATACAGTGCATGTTTGTAATGTTTGTTCATATGCGTAATCAATATTTCTTAAACGCGATCTTATAGTAACAAGCACACGTCCAGGCTAACATGAATGAAAGTGCATAGTTGTGTATAATGTGCATCAAATGTGATCGATCAATGTTGCTGCAATATTGTTTGTAAACGATAAAGTAACATCTGCCATCTGTAATATTGTATATATAAGTGATTGCCGAGCAGTCAATATTGTATGCGTCCCTTTAAAATCGCACTAATACTGAATAACTTCCGGCTGTCATCTGTAGTATTGTATATATAAGTGATTTCCGAGCTGTCAATATTGTATGCGTCCCTTTAAAATCGCAATAATAATTCCGAACTTCCCGTCTGCCATCTGTAGTATTGTATATATAAGTGATTTCCGAGCTGTCAATATTGTATGCGTCCCTTTCAAATCGCATTAATACTGAATAACTTCCGGCTGCCATCTGTAGTATTGTATATATAAGTGATTGCCGAGCTGTAAATATTGTATGCGTCCCTTTCAAATCGCACTAATACTGAATAACTTCCGGCTGTCATCTGTAGTATTGTGTATATATAAGTGATTGCCGAGATGTCAATATTGTATGCGTCCCTTTCAAATCGCACTAATGCTGAATAACTTCCGGCTGTCATCTGTTGTATTGTATATATAAGTGATTGCCGAGCTGTAAATATTGTATGCGTCCCTTTAAAATCGCAATAATAATTCCGAACTTCCCGTCTGCCATCTGTAGTATTGTATATATAAGTGATTGCCGAGCTGTCAATATTGTATGCGTCCCATTCAAATGGCACTAATACTGAAGAACTTCCGGCTGTCATCTGTAGTATTATATATATAAGTGATTTGCGATCTGACAATATTTATTAATTGTCCCATTGAAATCGCCTTAATAATGCTGTTCAAAACTGTTGTTTACGTATATGTTGTATTGTAGTATTGAGTGTTAAAGTTCTGAAAGGGGCGGTACAGTGGTGAATCTGTGATGTGTATGGTTGAATCTTCTAATGACGTCATGATATTATTACCCTGCCTATGTAGTTCATAAATCCTCATTGTGTTGTTGTATTTGACTACATTGTTATTGTGTGCTGAATAAAATCTAAATGTGTGCTTTGTGGTTGCGTGATGGGTGATGCGTGTTATGTACATGTACGTATATATTGTGATTGTGTCCCACATATGCTGACTTCTATATAGCGGTCTGGCATTGTTGTTCCTTCCCATAAAGTGACATCTGTAATCTGGTGTACTGATGTTCTTGTTGTACGTAATTCCTAATGGTTTCTGGTGATGGAATCATGATGTTAAAAGTACAGTAAAATACATATGTTGTGTTTTGTGATTCCTCTAGAGAATGTAATGTGTTTGTCCCCCATCATTTGAATGCACATGTATGAGTGAATGTTAAAAGTAATGTATGTGCATCCATGAGTGATCATGTGTTAAGCCTATGTAGATATGCTGTTGCTGCAAGCATATGAGTTGAATAACTGAAATGCAATAATAAAGGTAAATGAGAATTGTTTCCCATTGTGTAGTGTTTGTGAATCCTGAAAAGTTGACATTATTTTTGTGTCCGTTTAAATGTAATATTTTTAAAACTAAAATTTTGTTAATAGTGATGTTGAATTGTAGTTGATGTAATATAAAATTCTGAAAGAATGTAATGGTGTTGTGAATATTCAAACAGTAAAATCCATAAATCCACCGCATGAAATCATGTCTTTTCTAGCGCTGGTATTTGGAGTTTTTCTGTCTACGCTATTTGCGTGCGTTAGGGAAATGAGGGTTTCGCGTGCACGAGCACGTCTTCCCAATAGAAGTCAATGGAGGCTCTAAAAATTGGTAATTTTTTTTTTCTAAGACTGGTTTTCATCGTAAAGTGAGTGACGTCATGAGCTTGTGTGAAAAAGTAACTAAATCGTGTTCTTTTTGTAATAAATAAATATTTTGTGTATGTCATGTGGTGTATATTGTTTGTATGCATCGATGAGTGTATGTTTGTGATAATGTTATTAGTTAGATGTAGGTATTTGAGGGTCTTTTCCCGTGTGTCAATGTAAGTCAATGGGAAAATGGATTTGTGTTGTTTTTTTTCAAACACCCGAGATCTCGCAACTTTAATCCTTTGTATTTTGCTGAAAAATTATTAAATATGAAAAATAAACATAGTGTAGTGTTTGTATGACTGTAAGTGTAGTTTGTGTAATAATTTTTATTTGATTCGTGGATGTTTTTTTGTCGGTATATGTTTACTACTGGGTCTGAGGTGTCGGTAGAAATGTGAGCGTTAGGTTTTTTTTGAGTGTCGGTAACTGAACTCTAAATACCGGAGTACGTAAGAAACCCGCGTTAGGAGCCTCTAACGCTGGTTTTCACGGCTAACGCCGAACTCCAAATCTAGGCCTTAGAGAGCTGTGTATATCAGAATGATCAGCCATACACTCTGCAACGGAGTGACCTAGCAAACTGCCGGTATCTATGGTATAAGGACATCACCCTGCATACGCCAGTGTACTAAGGGCAGAGAAGAGAAGACCTTACACAAACAACAGATACAACGGAGTGGGATACAAAGGTAAGAACTTGCTCAAGTTTGAAGATCAGTCCCGGGAAACTGTAACATCATCAGACAGAGACGCTTGGGAATACTTCCTGAACACAGAGGTAAGGTGGTTGCTGGCTAATACTATAAGGATATTGGCGGTATGACTTGATTATCAGAAGTATGTTTGGATACAAATGCTAAAGGAATACCGCCAAAGATTGCGAGCTAACGAATATTTTCTGAATTCCCCTATGCATCATTGAGGTGGATTCTTTCACCACCCTGCCATTTTCGGAATCCACCTGGATGCAGCATAGAATAAAGCCTTAAAAAAACACGCAACCGCCCACATGAAATAACTAAAAAATACGCAACCGCCCGCAAGAAATTAAAAAAAAACCAATGAACCGCCCGCACAAAGAATTAAGAAAAAAATTAACCACCCGCACAAAGTATAAAAAATATAAAACTAACCACACACATGAAGTATTAAGAAAAAAAAATAAACATAACCACCCCTACTAAGTATTAACAAAAAAAACTAACTCTTACACCGCCAAACCCCCACAACGCCAACTAAATAAATTACAATATTAACCCCTAAACCTCCAAATGCATCATTGAGGTGGATTCTTTCACCACCCTGCCATTTTCGGAATCCACCTGGATGCAGCGTAGAATAAAGCCTTAAAAAAAAAACATGCAACCGCCCACATGAAATAACTAAAAAATACGCAACCGCCCACAAGAAATAAAAAAAAACAATGAACCGCCTGCACAAAGTATTAAGAAAAAAATGAACCGCCCGCACAGAGTATAAAAAATATAAAACTATTAAGAAAATGAAATAAACATAACCACCCCTACTAAGTATTAACAAAAACACTGCCAAACCCCCACAACGCCAACTAAATAAATTACAATATTAACCCCTAAACCTCTAAACCCTACAACACCAACTAATTATACTATTAACCCCTAAACCGACAACCCCCCACATTGCAATAAACCTAATTAACCTAGTTAGTCAGGGTTAGTCAGGCAGAGTAGTCAGGCAAGCAGAGTTCAGTAGCAGTATATCAATCCAACAATACAGTGGTTATAACAGGCAGAGTAGTGAGACAGGCAGGGATCATCAGCGATAAGGCAAATAGCAGTAGCGATCTATCACACCCAGGAGCACACAAAGTAACACCTATACTTGTTCAGTGATAGATCGTTACTGAAGGACTTACATAGCCGCAGGATTCAGGCCACAGGAATCAGGACCAGCATTGACAGAGGAGTGTGCGGCGATGACGTCAGCACCACATGCATCTGGACCCGACACAGTCCCTGACAATGAGCCGAGAAGGAGACGCTGTGCCCCTAGCAACGGCTAGAGCGGCACGGCATGACATAGACCCCCACTCAAGGGTTCCCTCTGGGAACCAGAGTCAGCTTTTAAGGATGAGTAACATGGAATCTGGAGACCAAAGATGGAGCATGTACATCACGGGCAGGAACCCAGGAACGATCTGCCACAGAATAACCCTTCCAATGTACAAGATACTGTTGTAGTTGTCTGCACCTGTATCTGGAGTCCAGGATCTTGGCAACCTCATATTCAGGATCTCTATGGACCAGGAGTGGAGGAGGAAGAGCTCTGAGTTGGGTGTATCTTTTCCTGATGTAAGGCTTGAGTAGAGAGATGTGGAAGACTGGGTGTATACGTAGGGTTTTGGACAAGGCCACTTTGTAGGCAACCGGAGATAGTCTCTTCAGGATTTTGTAAGGACCAATAAACCTAGGCCCTAATTTGTGACAGGGTTGATGTAGACGAATATGTCGAGTAGAGACCCAAACACGTTCACCTACCGAGAAGGCACATACAGAGGCTCTATGAAGATCAGCAAACTTCTTGTATCTAAAACAGATGAACATAGCTGAGAGCGAATACATCGCCAATAACTGGTGAGTCAGTAACATGACGGTATGCCGCAGGAACCCCAGTGGACTGAGCAGAAAGAGGGAAGATACGAAGTTGATACCCTACTGTGGCTTCACGGTAATGCCATGAAGTCGTACCACATGCAAGAGAAAAAGAGATGATAATTCCTGGGCCAATGGCAGTTTTGTTAAGGGTACAAAGTGAGCCAGTCTGGAGAACTGATCCACCACAACCCAAATAACTGTATGGTGGTCAGAAGGTGGGAGGTCCAAATGAAGTCCATAGTTATGTGTGTCCATGGTTGTTTGGGAATGGACAATGGTTGGAGCAAGCCAGGAGGCAAGGATCGGGGAGTATTGTTGGCAGCACAAGTTGTGCAGCCTTTCACATAATCCTGAGCGTCAGACTTCATAGTAGGCCACCATATATAATGGATAAGACACTTAAAAGTCCTAGTCAAAGCAGGATGTCCTGAGAGTTTACTATCATGAGCCCAGGATAGCATAGGTGTGTGTAGGTTCAGAGGCACAAAGAGGATATTGGGGGCCACAGGGGCTCCAGGAGGTTTACTGGACTGGGCACGTTGCAGTATTTGCAGAAGTGTGGTATTTAGTTGAGCAACCACACAGGAGGGAGGTATGATTTGTTCAATAGGAGCTTCAGAAAAATCACTTGAGTGAGGGAACTGATGGGAAAGGGCGTCCGCCTTCTTGTTCTTGGTCCCAGGAAGATAAGAGACGACAAAGTTAAAATGGGAAAAGAACAAGGCCCACCTGGCCTGTCGAGGATTGAGTTAACAAGCAGTCTCTAGGTAAGTTAGATTCTTGTGGTCGGTGAGAATCTGTATGGGATTGGCAGTGCTGGCGGTGCCCTCTAACCAATGACGCCATTCAGTTAAAGCCATCTTAATGGCTAATAGTTCATGATTACCCACATCGTAATTCCTCTCTGCAGGAGTAAAGCATTTAGAGAAAAAGGCTACAGGGTGTGACTTGGAAGTCTAAGGATCCCTTTGGCTTAGAACTGCTCCTGCCCCTATGTCGGAGGCATCAACCTCTAAAGTGAACTGTAGGTCAGGATCAGGATGGCGGAGCACAGGAGCAGAACAGAAAGCCTTTTTCAGACAAGAGAAGGCATTTATGGCTTCAGGAGGCCAATGTTTACAGTCTTTGTTCTGTTTTGTCAATTCAGTGAGTGGAGCGACTGTTTGAGAAAAGTTCTTTATAAACTTGCGGTAATAATTGGAGAACCCCAAGAACCTCTGTAATTCTTTAATGAAGTAGGTTGAGGACATTCTAGAGCTGCAGTGAGTTTAGCAGGATCTATGGCAAAACCCTCCTTCTAGATGACATAACCAAGGAATTGGATCTGAACTTGATCAAACTGACATTTTTCTAGCTTGGCTACCAAAGAATTGTCTCTGAGACGAAGAAGTACCTGTCTCACGCATTTATGATGTTCCTCCAAAGTGGAAGTGAAAACAAGGATGTCATCCAGATAGATGATGACAGTGCGTTTGAGGAGGTCACGGAAGACATTGTTGACAAATGCCTGGAAGACAGTAAGGGCGTTACACAGCTCAAAGGGCATTACAAGGTACTTCTCCATGAATTTGGTTTCAACTTTGGAGAGTGGATAAGTCCTCCCTTTAGGAAGTGGGGCTCCGGGAAAGAGGTCAATTTAGCAGTCATAAGGACGATGGGGTGGAAGCACGTCGGCTGCTTTTTTCTCAAACACAGCTGCGAAGTCTGCATATACTGAGGGAAGGTTTGGAGGAGTCTGTATGCTGGCTATGAGGATGCGGAACAGAGGAGTTACTTTAGCAAGACAGGAGTGGAAACAGGAAATACCCCAGGAGGCCAGTTGTCCTTCAGCCCAGTCGAACTGTGGGTTGTGTATACGAAGCCAAGGAAGATCAAGGATGACAGGCTGTGCTGTGGAATGAATGACCTTGAACTGCAGCTGTTTGGTATGAAGGACTCCCAGAGTCAGGGTCAGGGTTGCTGACTCAAAGTGGATCAACCCAGAACCAAGGGGGGTACCATCCAGAGTAGTTATTTTGAGACAATGTCTCTTCTGCAGAAGCGGTAAGCCAACTTGAATCAATCATAAAACAGTGATCCAGAAAGTTTCCTACTGCCCCTTAATCAATGAAGGCTTGAGTGTGGACAGTATTCTGAAGGAAGGTGAGGGTAACAGGCACCAGAACCCGAAAGGAGTGAGGGGATTTAGTAGAGATCATGCTTAGAGGTACCCCAATATTATCTCCTAAGCAGTGGCTTTTCCCAGAGCAATGTCACAGTTCTTTAGTTGGTGGGAGTTAGAACCACAATAAAAGCATAGTCTCAATTTCCTTCTTCTCTGTCTTTCAGACTCTGAGGGTTTGAAGGAGGAAAGATCCATGGGTTCCTCTACTGGGGTGGCTGGAGAAGTTGAAGGGGTAGAAGATACTGCAGAAACCGGATGAATAAAAGGACGGGAGGGAAGTAGTCTCCGAGTTCTGTCTCTCTCGGCTTGTCTCTCCTGGAAGCAAGAGTCTAGACTGATGCAAAGTGTTATAAAGTCATCAAAAGAAGAGGGAATATCACGATAAGTGAGTTCATCTTTGATGTGTTCATGCAGACCCCTCCTAAAGGCTGCCTTGAGGGCACTGCCATCCCAACTGGTCTCTTGTGCCAAGGTGTGAAACTCAATGGCAAATTGTGCCACAGTTTTATTGCCCTGGTGGAGATCTAGGAGAGAAAATTCTGCAGCAGAAGTAAGGTCAGAAGTCCCAAACACAGAAGTAAGTGCAGAAATGAACGCATTAGTGTCGTTCAGGAGTGGAGCATTCTGTTCCAAAAGGGGAGAGACCCAGGCTAGGGTCTTGTCTTTCAGTAAGGAAATGATAAAGGTGACCCTTGATTGGTGAGACTGAAAGGTGTGAGGATCATTGTGGAAGTGCAGCCTGCATTGGTTAAGAAAACCCCTGCAATCAGTAGTACCTTCATATTTGTCAGGCAATGGTATCTGGGGTATACATCCAGAAGCAGAGGAGGAAGTCGCAGTACCATGAGCAGAGACTGCCGGTACAACAACAGGAGCGGTATTCCTCACTGTAACTAGTAAAGAGAGTTAAGCGGTTATAGCCTCTAGCTTGGAATCCATATTCTGCAACTGTGTGGTATGGGTTTCCAACATCTGTCCCTGAAGATAAACTGCTTGTGCCACCTCATCTGGCTCCATGGCCCAAGTATAATGTAATGCTCGTAGGATAATCCACTATCAGACCGAACTCGGCCAGTAGTCTTCTTATCCCGGCGTTGAGCCGGAATAATGGGGAATATCCCAGAGCAGAGAAAGTTTGTAAGATGAGATAAGTAGCACTCACCACAGGCAGGATAGTCTTCAGCCGCAACGGTAAAGCAGTCCAAAGGTAAACCACTAGAATGGTCAGGCAGCTAGGGTTTGGCCACAGTAAAGCAGTCCAAGGGTTAACCACTAGAATGGTCAGGCAGGCAGGGTTTGGCAACAGAGAGGCAATCCAGAAATGTAGGGGTTAATCAGGCAGAGTAGTCAGACAGGCAGAGTTCAGTAGCAGTATATCAATCAGCAATTTAGGGGTTAATAAGGCAGTGTAGTCAGGCAAGCAGAGTTCAGTAGCAGTATCACAATCTAACAATTCAGGGGTTATAACAGGCAGAGTAGTCAGACAGGCAGGGATCATCAACCATAAGGCAAATAGCAGTAACGATCACAAGCAGGAGCACACAAAGTAACACCAATACTAGGGCAGTGATAGATCGTTACTGAAGAACTTACATAGGCGTAGGATTCACCACAGGAATCTGGACCGGCATGGACAGAGGAGCGTTCGGCGATGACGTCAGTGCCGCAAGCATTCGGACCCGACACAGCCCCTGACAACGAGCAGGGAAAGAGACGCCGCACCTTAGCAGCGGCTAGAGTGGCACGGCGTGACAATTACATTCAAAATAAAAAATCCTAACATTAAATTACAAATAATTTATTTAACATTACAAAAAATAAAAAAGTCTAACATTACAGAAAAAAATAAACACAATTATGAAAAATAAAAAAAATTAAACCTAATACCTATGAAAATAAAAAAGCACCCCAAAATAAAAACAACCGCAAATCTAAACTAAACTACCAATAGCCCTTAAAATGGCCTTATGTAGGGCATTGCCCTAAGTTAAACAGCTCCTTTACATTTAAAAAATACTAAGTCCCAACTAACAGTAAAAACCCCCCACCCACCAAACCCCCGAAAATAAAAAAAACCTAACACTAAAAAACAAATAAAAGCAAGTGAAGGCAGCACAGAGCAGAGGTGCGGAGCTGGCTTCCCCAATGCAAGGATCCTCAGCGGTGATCCTCAGCGGTGGTTCTCAGCGGTGGTTCTCAGTGGTGGTCCTCAGTGGCGGTCTTCAGCGGTGGCAGTCTTCAGCGATGTGGAGGCTCCTCTTCATGCAATTGTCCGTCGCACACTGAAGATTGAATGCAAGATACCCCATATTTATTGGGGTACCTTGGATTCCTATTAGCTGAAAAGTTTAAATCAACCAATAGGACAAGAGGTACTGAAATCTTATTGGCTGATTTGAACAGCTAATAGGATTTCAGTAGCTCTAATCCTATTGGCTGTTTTTAAAATTTCAGCCAATAGGAATGCAAGGTAACCAAAAGTAATTTGCGGTACCTAGCATTCAATTTTTAGTGTACGCCGGAGACTGGATGAAGAAGCCTCCACGCCACTGAGGATCGCCGCTGCTGAAGACCTCTGCTGAGGATCACCACTCCGGATCCGTGCATTGGGGAAGACCGCTCCGCACATCTATTCCACGCTGCCTTTGCACAGGAAGGAGATAGAAGATGACGGAGCCTCCTGGAAGAAGACCTTCTCCGCTGGACTTCAGGAATGGTGAGTACCTATTTGGGGCTTAGTTTTAGGATTTTTTGTATTTATTTTTTTAAGACTAGGGATTTAATGGGCTGTAAAAGAGCTGATTGCCCTTGTAAGGGCAGTAGAAGAGCTGAATGCCCTTTTAAGGGCAATGCCCATACAAATGCCCCTTTAGGGGCAATGGGTAGTTTAGTTTTTTTTAGTGTTAGTTTTTTTTGGGGGGTAATTGGTAATTTTTTTTAAGTAAAAGAACTGTTTAACTTAGGGCAATGCCCTACAAAAGGTCCTTTTAAAGACTATTGGTAGTTTAGTATTAAATTAGGGGGTGTTTTTATTTTGGGGGAGATTTTTTATTTTTATAGGGGTATTAGTTTAGGTTTACATTTTTTATTTTGGATAGCTTTGTTTATTTATTTCTGTAGTTTTACATTTTTTATTTTTAGTAAAATTAGCTTGGGGGTTTGGATTTTTTAAACCTAGACTGCCCTCTGGGCAGGCTTATCACCTAGTATTTAATAATCACAAAAGACAGTAGGATAAATCTCAATATATACAGAAACATCAATTACAAAATTAAAGTTTACCACATATAACTGAGGTGTATTTATACATATACATTCATACGAAACAGAAACATATTTATTTTGTTGACCTTTTCCTAAGACATATAGTAGTGACTGTGATTTGGGAATGGTGCATGATAACAGTTCCTGTTTTTCAGGTAAATTTCTATGTAATTTACCAACTGTTGATGGAAGAGCATATTGTTAATTGTTTTCATTAAAATTGTTTCTGAATGTTTATCGTTTGCTTTGTATAGCCTTTAAATCACAAGCTAGGTGCTAATGAAATTCTCTGGCTTGTTTTTTACTGTCTGAATTTTATCAAAAAACAAAACAAAACAAATATTAACCTGTCATTCAACAATTGCATTTGCTCAATAAACATTGAGACAACTATTACTACATTGGAAGGTAACTGGCAAGTGTCAGAAATATCAACTTGTGCAATGTTACCAGGCTGGAACAATTTTAAGCAACTTTCTAATTTACTCCAATTATCAATTTTTATTTGTTCTCTTGGTATCTTCATTTGAAAAAGCAGGAATGTAAGCTTATGAGCCAGCCCATCCTTGGTTCAGCACCTGGGTAGCGCTTGCTGATTGGTGGCTAGGTATTCTCCATTTTGTACACATACTCACTAGATGGAGGGTGATGTTGTGCTTCTTCACAGGTGTTCCTTGATAGCATGCATTCTTCTGGTGTAATTGGAAAGTATAATAATATGTGATCCTTTTATCACAAGGCAGTGAAATAAAATTTAAAAAAAACGACAGCCATTATAAATCATTCAGGGTGCCGTTCCAGTAAAATGGAGATCAAATATCTGGTGAGTTATCAATCTTGACTGTGATTAACATGGTACGTTTGTAATTGCTTTAAAAAAAACAAAAAAATTAGAGAACGTTTCTGCTTTTCCACCATTAAAAGTACATTTCAGAAAAATTGGAATTTATCTCTTAGTTTTAATTAGAAATATATATATTAAGTTGACCAGACATCCATATTTTTGTAGGACAGTCCTAAATGTGTCCTTAATTTTTTATAGGGCTAAGCTATGCTGTCCTGCATCATCCTGAATATGCCAGAATGGGTTTCCTGTCCCTTGTCCCAGTGTTTAAATGACAAGAACCAACTTCCCTTTCCACAAAATCAGCTGACGGCATCCTAAATGTCTTCTATAATTTTCAAGTCATGTAGAGCAGGAAGTATGGTAATCTGTGTGCTATACCATAAGTCTGAGTAAGACAGATAGATAGATAACACCTTTATTACCCATTCCCAGCTTTGCACAACTAACATTGTTATACTAATATACACTTAGATTACAAGTTTTGCGCTATACAGGGTATTTAACGAACACAACAAAAGTTGCTTATTTCACCCTCCATAGCGCTGCCATTACAAGTTTTAGAAAAGCGGGCTTGTGCGTGCGATATGGTTATGTTGAGCTCAATACGGCACAAAATACAAGCGCTGCTTTGACGTGCTCGTGCAAGCTTTCCCCATAGACATCAATGGGGAGAGAGTGTTAGAAAAAAAACCTAATACCTGCGATCGCGGAATGAAAAGCTCTGTGAGGGAGCCCCATTGATGTCTATGAGGAAAAAAAATATGTTTAAACCTAACACCCTAACATAAACCCCACATCTAAACACCCCTAAACCGCTGCCCCCGACAGCGCCAACACCTACATAATGTTATTAACCCCTAATCTGCAGCTCCCGATATTGCCGACACCGAAATAAATCTATTAACCCCTAATCTGCCACTCCTGATATTGCCGCCATTAAACTAAAGTTATTAACTCCTATTCCCCCGCACCCCAACATCGCCCACACTATAATAAAGAAATTAACCCCTATTCTGCCACTAAATAAAATTATTAACCCCTAAACCTCTGTCCTCCAACATCACTAACACTAAATAAACCCTATTAACCCCAAAACTGCCAGCCCCCCACATTGCAACAACCTAAATTAAACTATTAACACCTAACCCTAAACCTAACCGTAACCCTTATTCTAAACATAACCCTAAACCTAACACCCCCTAACTTTAACACAATTAAAATAGAGCTAAATTAAAGTTACAATTATTAACTAAATAATACCTATTTAAAACTAAATACAAACTTACCTGTGAAATAAAACCTAAGCTAGCTACGATATAACAAATAGTTACATTGTAGCTAGCTTAGGTTTTAATTTTATTTCACAGGTAAGTTTGTATTTATTTTAACTAGGTAGACTAGTTAGTAAATAGTTATTAACTATTTACTAACTACCTAGTTATAATAAATACAAACTTACCAGTGAAATAAAAACTAAGCTGCCTTACACTAAAATCTAACATTACAAAAATAAAAAACCTAACACTACAAAAAATAACAAATGAAATTATCAAAAATAATACTAATTATTCCTATTCTAATACCCTATTTAAAAAAAAAAAACACCCCAAAATAAAAAACCCTAATCTATAATAAACCATGGGCCCTTAAAATGGCCTTTTGTAGGGCATTGCCCTAAAGAAATCAGCTCTTTTTCTACAAAAGAAAAACATACACCCCCTAACAGTATACAAACCCCCACCCCCCAAACCCACAAAATAAAAATAAAGTAAAACCTAATCTACCCATTGCCCTAAAAGGGGAATTTGTATGGGCATTTTCCTTATATGGCATTCATCTCTTTTGCTGCCCATTAAAAATTAAAAATGGCTATTCTATATATAAAAAAAAAACTACACAAATTACACAAAATAACAAATTAATTATCGAAAATAATAACAATTACTCCTATTCTAATACCCATTTAAAAAAAAAAAAGAAAAAAAAAAAGAAACCTAATCCTATAATATAAAAGGCCAAGTGTGTTTGTCCGAAGCTGTCATGCGCAGTAGAGACAGCACAAGGACAAACACACCTGGCCTTTGAGTCCCTAGCAGCAGCTGATCTGCGGCAGAAGTTGGCAGTGACCGGGAGTGAATTGCCGTGAAGGGGACGTGGCCGGTCGTAAATGGAGCGTGGCAGGCCGTGAGGGGGGCATGGTCATATGCGGTCGCACGATAGAGAGATAGAGACTGAGGGGAGAGAGATAGAGAGGGGAGAAAAATAGAGAGGGGATAGAAAGAGGGGGAGAGAGAGTAGGGAGATAGAGAGGAGGGGAGAGAGAGAGGAGGGGAGAGAGAGAGGGGGGAAAGAGAGAGGGACGGGAGAGAGAGAGGGGGATAGAGAGAGAGGGGGGAGAGAGAGGGGGGAGAGAGAGGGGGGGGGGGGAGAGGGGGGGAGAGAGAGAGGGGGGAAGAGAGGGAGAGAGAGAGAGGGGGGAGATGGAGGGGAGAGAGAGGGGGGGAGAGCGAGGAGGGAGAGAGAGAGCAAAAGAGAGGGGGAGAGAGCACAATAGAAAGGGGGAGATAGAGAGTGCAAAAGAGAGGGGAGAGAATGTAAAAGAGAGGGGGGAGAGAGCGCAACAGAGAGGGGGAGAGAGAGCACAAAAGAGAGGGGGAGGGAGAGAGCGCAAAAGAGGGGGAGAGGGAGAGCGCAAAAGAGGGGGAGAGGGAGAGCGCAAAAGAGAGGGGGGAAGAGCGCAAAAGAAAGAGAGGAGAGAGCGCAAATGAAAGGGGGAGATAGAGAGTGCAAAAGAGAGGGGAGAGAGTGTAAAAGAGAGGGGGAGAGAGCGCAAAAGAGAGGGGGAGAGAGAGCGCAAAAGAGAGGAGGGGAGAGAGCGCAAAAGAGTGGGGAGAGAGAGCACAAAAGAGAGGGGGAGAGAGAGAGCGCAAAAGAGGGGGAGAGAGAGAGCGCAAAATAGAGGGGTGAAGAGCGCAAAAGAGAGGGAGGAGAGAGCGCAAAAGAGAGGGGGGAGAGAGTGCAAAAGAGATGGGGGGAGAGAGCGCAAAAGAGATGGGGGAGAGAGAGCGCAAAAGAGATGGGGAAGAGAAAGCGCAAAAGAGAGGGAGGAGAGAGCGCAAAAGAAAGGGGAGAGAGCACAAAAGGGGGGGGTAGAGAGAGAGCAAAAGAGGGGGGAGAGAGAGCACAAAAGAGGGGGGAGAGAGAGCGCAAAAGAGAGGGGGGAAGAGCGCAAAAGAGAGGGGGGAGAGAGCGCAAAAGAGAGGGGGAGAGAGAGAGCGCAAAAGAGGGGGAGAGAGAGAGCGCAAAAGAGATCCGGGGTCAGAGAGGGGGAGAGAGCGCAAAAGAGAGGGGGGGAGAGAGCGCAAAAGAGATGGGGGAGAGAGAGCGCAAAAGAAAGGGGAGAGAGAGCGCAAAAGAACGGTGCAGAGAGATCGCAAAAGAGAGGGGGGAGAGAAAGCGCAAAAGAGAGGGGAGAAAGAGAGCACAAAAGAGAGGCGGGAAAGAAATCACAAAAGAGAAGGGGGAGAGAGAGCGCAAAAGAGAGGGGGGAGAGAGAGCGCAAAAGAGAGGGGGGAGAGAGAGCGCAAAAGAGAGGGGGGAGAGAGCGCAAAAGAGAGGGGAGAGAGCGCAAAAGAGAGGGGGAGAGAGTACAAATGAGAGGGGAGAGAGAGGGGGGGAGAGAGGGCGCAAAAGAGAGGAGAGAGAGAGAGGGGGAGAGAGCACAAAAGAGATGGGGAGAGAGAGCACAAAATAGATGGAGGAGAGAGAGAGCAAAAAAGTGTGGGAGAGAGAGAGAGCGCAAAAGAGAGGGGGAGAGAGCGCAAAAGAGAGGGGGGGGAGAGAGAGCGCAAAAGAGAGGGGGAGAGAGCGCAAAAGAGGGGGGGGGGAGAGAGCGCAAAAGAGGGGGGAGAGAGAACCCTAATCCTATAATATAAAAGGCCAAGTGTGTTTGTCCGAAGCTGTCATGCGCAGTAGAGACAGCACAAGGACAAACACACCTGGCCTTTGAGTCCCTAGCAGCAGCTGATCTGCGGCAGAAGTTGGCAGTGACCGGGAGTGAATTGCCGTGAAGGGGACGTGGCCGGTCGTAAATGGAGCGTGGCAGGCCGTGAGGGGGGCATGGTCATATGCGGTCGCACGATAGAGAGATAGAGACTGAGGGGAGAGAGATAGAGAGGGGAGAAAAATAGAGAGGGGATAGAAAGAGGGGGAGAGAGAGTAGGGAGATAGAGAGGGGGGGGAGAGAGAGAGGGGGGAAGAGAGGGAGAGAGAGAGAGGGGGGAAGAGCGAGGAGGGAGAGAGAGAGAGAGCAAAAGAGAGGGGGAGAGAGCGCAAAAGAAAGGGGAGATAGAGAGTGCAAAAGAGAGGGGAGAGAATGTAAAAGAGAGCGGGGAGAGAGCGCAACAGAGAGGGGGAGAGAGAGCACAAAAGAGAGGGGGAGGGAGAGAGCGCAAAAGAGGGGGAGAGGGAGAGCGCAAAAGAGGGGGAGAGGGAGAGCGCAAAAGAGAGGGGGGAAGAGCGCAAAAGAAAGGGAGGAGAGAGTGCAAAAGAAAGGGGGAGATAGAGAGTGCAAAAGAGAGGGGAGACAGTGTAAAAGAGAGGGGGAGAGAGCGCAAAAGAGAGGGGGAGAGAGAGCGCAAAAGAGAGGAGGGGAGAGAGCGCAAAAGAGGGGGGAGAGAGAGCACAAAAGAGAGGGGGAGAGAGAGAGCGCAAAAGAGGGGGAGAGAGAGAGTGCAAAATAGAGGGGTGAAGAGCGCAAAAGAGAGGGAGGAGAGAGCGCAAAAGAGAGGGGGGAGAGAGTGCAAAAGAGATGGGGGGAGAGAGCGCAAAAGAGATGGGGGAGAGAGAGCGCAAAAGAGATGGGGAAGAGAAAGCGCAAAAGAGAGGGAGGAGAGAGCGCAAAAGAAAGGGGAGAGAGCACAAAAGGGGGGGGGGTAGAGAGAGAGCAAAAGAGGGGGGAGAGAGAGCACAAAAGAGGGGGGAGAGAGCGCAAAAGAGAGGGGAGAGAGCGCAAAAGAGAGGGGGAGAGAGTACAAATGAGAGGGGAGAGAGAGGGGGGGAGAGAGAGCGCAAAAGAGAGGAGAGAGAGAGAGGGGGGAGAGAGCACAAAAGAGATGGGGAGAGAGAGCACAAAATAGATGGAGGAGAGAGAGAGCAAAAAAGTGTGGGAGAGAGAGAGAGCGCAAAAGAGAGGGGGGGGGGAGAGAGCGCAAAAGAGAGGGGGGGGAGAGAGAGCGCAAAAGAGAGGGGGAGAGAGCGCAAAAGAGGGGGGGGGGAGAGAGCGCAAAAGAGGGGGGAGAGAGAACCCTAATCCTATAATATAAAAGGCCAAGTGTGTTTGTCCGAAGCTGTCATGCGCAGTAGAGACAGCACAAGGACAAACACACCTGGCCTTTGAGTCCCTAGCAGCAGCTGATCTGCGGCAGAAGTTGGCAGTGACCGGGAGTGAATTGCCGTGAAGGGGACGTGGCCGGTCGTAAATGGAGCGTGGCAGGCCGTGAGGGGGGCATGGTCATATGCGGTCGCACGATAGAGAGATAGAGACTGAGGGGAGAGAGATAGAGAGGGGAGAAAAATAGAGAGGGGATAGAAAGAGGGGGAGAGAGAGTAGGGAGATAGAGAGGGGGGGAGAGAGAGAGGGGGGAAGAGAGGGAGAGAGAGAGAGGGGGGAAGAGCGAGGAGGGAGAGAGAGAGAGAGCAAAAGAGAGGGGGAGAGAGCGCAAAAGAAAGGGGAGATAGAGAGTGCAAAAGAGAGGGGAGAGAATGTAAAAGAGAGCGGGGAGAGAGCGCAACAGAGAGGGGGAGAGAGAGCACAAAAGAGAGGGGGAGGGAGAGAGCGCAAAAGAGGGGGAGAGGGAGAGCGCAAAAGAGGGGGAGAGGGAGAGCGCAAAAGAGAGGGGGGAAGAGCGCAAAAGAAAGGGAGGAGAGAGTGCAAAAGAAAGGGGGAGATAGAGAGTGCAAAAGAGAGGGGAGACAGTGTAAAAGAGAGGGGGAGAGAGCGCAAAAGAGAGGGGGAGAGAGAGCGCAAAAGAGAGGAGGGGAGAGAGCGCAAAAGAGGGGGGAGAGAGAGCACAAAAGAGAGGGGGAGAGAGAGAGCGCAAAAGAGGGGGAGAGAGAGAGTGCAAAATAGAGGGGTGAAGAGCGCAAAAGAGAGGGAGGAGAGAGCGCAAAAGAGAGGGGGGAGAGAGTGCAAAAGAGATGGGGGAGAGAGCGCAAAAGAGATGGGGGAGAGAGAGCGCAAAAGAGATGGGGAAGAGAAAGCGCAAAAGAGAGGGAGGAGAGAGCGCAAAAGAAAGGGGAGAGAGCACAAAAGGGGGGGGGTAGAGAGAGAGCAAAAGAGGGGGGAGAGAGAGCACAAAAGAGGGGGGAGAGAGAGCGCAAAAGAGAGGGGGGAAGAGCGCAAAAGAGAGGGGGGAGAGAGCGCAAAAGAGAGGGGGGGGGAGAGAGCAAAAGAGATGGGGGGAGAGAGAGCGCAAAAGAGATCCGGGGTCAGAGAGGGGGAGAGAGCGCAAAAGAGAGGGGGGGAGAGAGCGCAAAAGAGATGGGGGAGAGAGAGCGCAAAAGAGATGGGGGAGAGAGAGCGCAAAAAAACGGTGCAGAGAGATCGCAAAAGAGAGGGGGGAGAGAAAGCGCAAAAGAGAGGGGAGAAAGAGAGCACAAAAGAGAGGCGGGGAAGAAATCACAAAAGAGAAGGGGGAGAGAGAGCGCAAAAGAGAGGGGGGAGAGAGAGCGCAAAAGAGAGGGGGAGAGAGAGCGCAAAAGAGAGGGGGGAGAGAGCGCAAAAGAGAGGGGAGAGAGCGCAAAAGAGAGGGGGAGAGAGTACTAATGAGAGGGGAGAGAGAGGGGGGGGAGAGAGAGAGCAAAAGAGAGGAGAGAGAGAGAGGGGGGAGAGAGCACAAAAGAGATGGGGAGAGAGAGCACAAAAGAGATGGAGGAGAGAGAGAGCAAAAAAGTGTGGGAGAGAGAGAGAGCGCAAAAGAGAGGGGGGGAGAGAGAGCGCAAAAGAGAGGGGGGGAGAGAGAGCGCAAAAGAGAGCGGGAGAGAGCGCAAAAGAGGGGGGGGAGAGAGCGCAAAAGAGGGGGGAGAGAGAACCCTAATCCTATAATATAAAAGGCCAAGTGTGTTTGTCTGAAGCTGTCAGGCGCAGTAGAGACAGCAATAGGACAAACACACCTGGCCTTTGAGTCCCTAGCAGCAGCTGATCTGCGGCAGAAGTGGGCAGTGACCGGGCATGAGTGGGGGGCGTGACCGACGTGAAGGGGGCACGGTTGGGCGTGAATTGCCGTAAAGGGGCGTGGCCGGACGTAAAGGGGTGTGGCCATATGCGGTCACGCGATAGAGAGATAGAGACTGAGGGGAGAGAGATAGAGAGATAGAGAGGGGAGAGAGATAGAGAGGGGAGAGAGAAGGGGGGAGAGAGAGAGGGGGAGAGAGAGAGAGGGGGGAGAGAGAGGGGGAGAGAGAGGGGGGAGAGAGAGAGGGGGGAAGAGAGGGAGAGAGAGAGAGAGGGGGGGGAGAGAGGGGAGATAGAGGGGATAGAGAGGGGGGGAGAGCGAGGGGGGAGAGAGAAAGAGAGAGCAAAAGAGAGGGGGGAGAGAGCGCAAAATAAAGGGGGAGAAAGAGAGTGCAAAAGAGAGGGGAGAGAGCGCAAAAGAGAGGGGGGAGAGAGCGCAAAAGTGAGGGGGAGAGTGAGAGCGTAAAAGAGAGGGGGGTAGAGCACAAAAGAGAGGGGGAGAGAGAGAGTGCAAAAGAGGGGGGAGAGAGAGCACAAAAGAGAGGGGGAGAGAGAGAGCGCAAAAGAGGGGGAGAGAGAGCGCAAAAGAGAAGGGGGAAGAGCGCAAAAGAGAGGGGGAGAGAGCACAAAAGAGAGGGGGGAGAGAGCGCAAAAGAGAGGGGGAGAAAGAGCGCAAAAGAGATGGGGGAGAGAGAGCGCAAAAGAGATGCGGATGGAGAGAGCGCAAAAGAGATGCGGATGGAGAGAGCGTGCAAAAGAGATGGGGGGAGAGAGAGCGAAAAAGAGATGGGGGGAGAGAAAGCGCAAAAGAGAAGGGGGAGGGAGCGCAAAAGAAAGGGGAGAGAGAGCACAAAAGAGAGGGGGGTAGAGAGAGAGCAAAAGAGGGGGGAGAGAGCGCAAATTAGAGGGGGGGAAGAACGCAAAAGAGAGGGGGGAGAGAGCACAAAAGAGAGGGGGGAGAGAGCGCAAAAGACAGGGGGGGAGAGAGCGCAAAAGAGATGGGGGAAAGAGCGCAAAAGAGAGGGAGGAGAGAGCGCAAAAGACAGGGGGGAGAGAGCGCAAGAGATGCGGGGGGAGAGAGCGCAAAAGAGAGGGGGAGAGAGATTGCAAAAGAGAGGGGGGAGAGAAAGCGCAAAAGAGAGGGGAGAAAGAGAGCGCAAAAGAGAGGGGGGGGGAGAGAAATCGCAAAAGAGAGGGGGGGAGAGTGCAAAAGAGAGGGGAGAGAGAGAGTGCAAAAGAGAGGGGGAGAGAGAGAGTGCAAAAGAGAGGGGAGAGAGAGAGCGCAAAAGAGAGGAGAGAGAGCGAGGGGGTAGAGAGCACAAGCACAAAAGAGATGGGGAGATAGAGCGCAAAAGAGATGGAGGAAAGAGAGAGCACAAAAGAGTGGGGAAGAGAGAGAGCGCAAAAGAGAGGGGAGAGAGAGCGCGCAAAAGAGAGATGGAAGAGAGCGCAAAAGAGGGGGGGAGCGAGCGCAAAAGAGTGGGGAGAGAAAGAGCGCAAAAGAGAGGGGAGAGAGAGAGAGAGAGGGGGAGAGAGCGCAAAAGAGATGGGGAGAGAGAGTGCAAAAGAGAGGGGGAGAGAGCACAAAAGAGAGGGGAGAGAGAGCACAAAAGAGAGGGGAGAGAGAGTGCAAAAGTGGGGGGGAGAGAGAGCGCAAAAGAGGGGGAGAGAGAGAGCGCAAAAGAGAGGGGGGAAGAGCGCTAAAGAGAGGGTGGAGAGAGAGAGCAAAAGAGAGGGGGGAGAGCGCAAAAGAGAGGGGGGGAGAGAGCGCAAAAGAGATGGGGGAGAGAGCGCAAAAGAGAGGGGGGAGAGAGAGTGCAAAAGAGAGGGGGAGAGAAAGAGCGCAAAAGAGAGGGGGGAAGAGCGCAAAAGAGAGTGAGGAGAGAGCGCAAAAGAGAGGGGGGAGAGAGTGCAAAAGAGATGGGTGCAGAGAGCGCAAAAGAGATGGGGAGAGAGAGCGCAAAAGAGATGGGGGGAGAGAGAGCGCAAAAGAGATGGGGGGAGAGAGAGGGGGGAGAGAGCACAAAAGAGATGGGGAGAGAGAGCACAAAAGAGATGGAGGAGAGAGAGAGCAAAAAAGTGTGGGAGAGAGAGAGAGAGAGCGCAAAAGAGAGGGGAGAGAGCGCAAAAGAGAGGGGGAGAGAGCGCAAAAGAGGGGGGGAGAGCGCAAAAGAGGGGGGAGAGAGAACCCTAATCCTATAATATAAAAGGCCAAGTGTGTTTGTCCGAAGCTGTCAGGCGCAGTAGAGACAGCAAAAGGACAAACACACCTGGCCTTTGAGTCCCTAGCAGCAGCTGATCTGCGGCAGAAGTGGGCAGTGACCGGGCGTGAGTGGGGGGCGTGACCGACGTGAAGGGGGCATGGTTGGGCGTGAATTGCCGTAAAGGGGCGTGGCCGGTCGTAAAGGGGTGTGGCCATATGCGGTCACGCGATAGAGAGATAGAGACTGAGGGGAGAGAGATAGAGAGATAGAGAGGGGAGAGAGATAGAGAGGGGAGAGAGAAGGGGGAGAGAGAGAGGGGGAGAGAGAGAGGGGGGAGAGAGAGGAGGAGAGAGAGGGGGGAAGAGAGGGAGAGAGAGAGAGAGAGAGAGGGGGGGAGAGAGGGGAGAGAGAGGGGATAGAGAGGGGGGGGAGAGCGAGGGGGGAGAGAGAGAGCAAAAGAGAGGGGGGAGTAAGCGCAAAATAAAGGGGGAGAAAGAGAGTGCAAAAGAGAGGGGAGAGAGCGCAAAACAGAGGGTGGAGAGAACGCAAAAGTGAGGGGGAGAGTGAGAGCGTAAAAGAGAGAGGGGGAGAGCGCAAAAGAGAGGGGGAGATAGAGAGTGCAAAAGAGGGGGGAGAGAGAGCACAAAAGAGAGGGGGAGAGAGAGAGCGCAAAAGAGGGGAAGAGAGAGCGCAAAAGAGAAGGGGGAAGAGCGCAAAAGAGAGGGGGAGAGAGCACAAAAGAGAGAGGGGAGAGAGCGCAAAAGAGAGGGGGAGAAAGAGCGCAAAAGAGATGGGGGAGAGAGAGCGCAAAAGAGATGCGGATGGAGAGAGCGCAAAAGAGATGCGGATGGAGAGAGCGTGCAAAAGAGATGGGGGGAGAGAGAGCGAAAAAGAGATGGGGGGAGAGAAAGCGCAAAAGAGAAGGGGGAGAGAGCACAAAAGAAAGGGGAGAGAGAGCACAAAAGAGAGGGGGTAGAGAGAGAGCAAAAGAGGGGGGAGAGAGCGCAAATTAGAGGGGGGAAGAGCGCAAAAGAGAGGGGGAGAGAGCGCAAAAGAGAGGGGGGAGAGAGCGCAAAAGACAGGGGGGGAGAGAGTGCAAAAGAGATGGGGGAGAGAGCGCAAAAGAGAGGGGGGAGAGAGCGCAAAAGACAGGGGGGGAGAGAGCGCAAGAGAGAGGGGGAGAGAGATTGCAAAAGAGAGGGGGGAGAGAAAGCGCAAAAGAGAGGGGAGAAAGAGAGCGCAAAAGAGAGGGGGGGAGAGAAATCGCAAAAGAGAGGGGGGAGAGAGAGCGCAAAAGAGAGGGGGGAGAGGGCAAAAGAGAGGGGGGAGAGGGCAAAAGAGAGGGGAGAGAGAGAGAGTGCAAAAGAGAGGGGGAGAGAGAGAGTGCAAAAGAGAGGGGAGAGAGAGAGCGCAAAAGAGAGGAGAGAGAGCAAGGGGGTAGAGAGCACAAAAGAGATGGGGAGATAGAGCGCAAAAGAGATGGAGGAGAGAGAGAGCACAAAAGAGTGGGGAAGAGAGAGAGCGCAAAAGAGAGGGGGGAGAGAGAGCGCGCAAAAGAGAGATGGAAGAGAGCGCAAAAGAGGGGGGGAGCGAGCGCAAAAGAATGGGGAGAGAGAGAGCGCAAAAGAGAGGGGAGAGAGAGAGTGCAAAAGAGAGGGGGAAAGAGCACAAAAGAGAGGGGAGAGAGAGCGCAAAAGTGGGGGGGGAGAGAGAGCGCAAAAGAGGGGGAGAGAGAGAGCGCAAAAGAGAGGGGGGAAGAGCGCTAAAGAGAGGGGGGAGAGAGAGAGCAAAAGAGAGGGGGGGAGAGCGCAAAAGAGATGGGGGAGAGAGCGCAAAAGAGAGGGGAGAGAGAGTGCAAAAGTGAGGGGGAGAGAAAGAGTGCAAAAGAGAGGGGGGAAGAGCGCAAAAGAGAGGGAGGAGAGAGCGCAAAAGAGAGGGGGGAGAGAGTGCAAAAGAGATGGGTGCAGAGAGCGCAAAAGAGATGGGGGAGAGAGAGCGCAAAAGAGATGGGGGGAGAGAGAGCGCAAAAGAGTTGGGGGAAGAGAAAGCGCAAAAGAGAGGGGGAGAGAGCGCAAAAGAAAGGGGAGAGAGAGCGCAAAAGAGAGGGGGGTAGAGAGAGAGCAAAAGAGGGGGGAGAGAGAGCACAAAAGAGGGGGGAGAGAGAGAGCGCAAAAGAGAGGGGGGAAGAGCGCAAAAGAGAGGGGGGAGAGAGCGCAAAAGAGAGGGGGGAGAGAGCGCAAAAGAGAGGGGGGAGAGAGAGCAAAAGAGATGGGGGGAGAGAGAGCGCAAAAGAGATGGGGGAGAGAGAGCGCAAAAGTGATCCGGGGTCAGAGAGGGGGGAGAGAGCACAAAAGAGAGGGGGGGAGAGAGCGCAAAAGAGATGGGGGGAGAGAGAGTGCAAAAGAGATGGGGGAGAGAGTGCGAAAAAGAAAGGTAGAGAGAGATCGCAAAAGAGAGGGGAGAAAGAGAGCGCAAAAGAGAGGCGGGAAAGAAATCGCAAAAGAGAAGGGGGAGAGAGAGCGCAAAAGAGAGGGGGGAGAGGGGGCGGAGCCAGCCGCCATGGAGATAGGGCGCACAGATACAGAGCTCCTACAAATTATCTACATTTTATGGCTTTAATATACAATTTAAACACTTTACTTATAGTCTTTTATTTTGGTAACAATTCAGAATTTCATCTGGACTGCCTTAACTGGTTCTACATAGCAGCAGCTACACAGATTTGGGCTTTATTTCTCTGATGCCACGAGGAGGATCAGCCTAGAGATCGACATTTACACTGTGGAGCCGCCAATGCAATCTAGTAAGCCTGCTGACTGGATTATCATTTTGTGGCTTAGGCACTGATCACAACTGCTGAAGATAGTGTTGACCCTCAATCTGGGACCCCCGGAGGTAATTTCTAACACTCAATATGGAACCTCTCACCCTGCTACACGCTATCGAGCGTGCGCTGCGCCAACACCAAGAAACTTTTCTAGCTCAGCTGGAGACTGCATTTTTTCTCCCTCTCACTCATGCTCCTGCCGCGAACTCTGAGGACAGCGCAATGAATGGACCTTGCGATGGCACGGACTTAGATTCCCAGCAACTGATGTCCCATGGGGCCTTGGATCTCCAAACGCAGATGAGTATTACCTTACCGGGGGGGGATAGTGCTTACCTAGTGGCCATTGTAGTCCTCCCTCCAGACACAGCAACGGACTTAGACTCTGGTGACATTTTCTTTAAAACGGAGGGGTCTTTGGTCTCATGGCGACAGGCTTGGGAAAATACTAGCCAGGTACCGTATGGGCTCTTCACAGATTTTTGCAGCAGCAGTCATATAACTAACAGTTGCGGTGATTTAGGAAAGCAGACTCTATCCCCTGTATTCTTTTCAGCTGTCTGTGTGGACTTACCTCTAAGGCTTATCTTACCTTGCCTTAGCTTGCCTCGGTTAGCTGATTTTCACAATCAACTGCAAACCTGTGTAACCAAATTGGAGAACCATATGCTCCTCAAATGTGGAAATGGTCGGCTGAACACAAAAGCCTTGAACCCCAGGGGTATTGGTTAAAAGTAAAAAAAATAAAAAGAGAGAAGCGCTCAACCTGGGAACGAACAATAGCATAATAGCTTGTTCTATGGCTAGTTACCACCCTAGAAGCAGCCTCTTTTTGCTCAATATTTTAACCAATATTTATTTGCTCAATATTTTAACCAATATTTATTGGTTAAAAGGACAGATCTATGTGGCTAGGAATCGGTTGAACACTGACCTACTGCATACTGCCTCAAATAGCCGGTTTGATTTAGAACATGGTCTTGGACATTGATTGATTTATTTTCAAATGGAACTTAAAGCTATAACCTGAGACACGGTTGCATATATATCTTGTGAACTTTTTATAATACCAGGTCAAGATAGTTAAATACAAAGTTCCTTAAAGTTATTTGTTTTAGAGAGCATATATAGAATTAGAGTTTTCAAATCATTTCTTAGTTCAGTGTGCTTAATATGCCTGTGTTTTCTTACATTATGTTGTTGTACAGTGTAAGCAACTGCAATGGTATGCTAATAATACCCAATTTCACCATATTTATTTTGCCTATGAAACTTGACTATCTTGTGTAAAGTGCTGGTCTATCCATGGAAAAGTGTTTCTTAATTCATTGTGCAGCTTACTTTTTATTAAGCATTGACTGGTATAATGATGATTTATGTCAGGTTCACTTTATATATGCCCTACAGTTTTATACTCTTATGTTTAATTGTGTTAAATAGGTATATGGTGTGCTTTCCCACAGTCCTACTTTCTCATATATCTAATTTACTTGAGAGGTTTAAGGGTAGTTGATGCACTCTACATATGTCTCACGTATAAGACTTTATCCTACAATATTCTAGTAGATAGAGGTATAGTAATTTCATATAGTGCTCATATCAATTATGTATGTTTCTCTGCCATCATAAGCCAAATATGTCTAGCTATGCTCCTAGATAATAGTTGATATACCAGTCACAGACAGTTACCTTACCTCATCTTTACCTATTACACATGTAAGCTGGTTTGCTGCTGTTGATTGACCTTTGCATGATTACCTAGTTTTATTTATTAGAGTACCTAAAGGTTTTATGGATATACAATAGTTATGTGTCCCTCATCTCACCATGTTGCAGTTATGTGATTGTTTCATACTGTTTTGTTGTCGATGGGTGGTATGTTTCCACCACCACAAGTATTGCCTTTCATAACACTACTCTGAGTATGTATACTTTTCTCTTCTATGCTCATATAAGTTTAAATTGTTCTGACATGTGGAGAACCTGGTAGCTGCCTATTTACTGCATTTGAGGGAAGGGGATAGCTAATTTTGACACAATAGCCTATTGTTGGATATAGGGCCCATATCCAACTAACATGGGTGCTAAGATATATTATTGCCATAAAGGCTGATTTATGCCCCTATCCCGTACTCCCATAGAAGCAATGTTGCTATAATCATACTTTTATATTAAATTGGCGAATATACTATATGTTTGTAACTATATATCCCCAATACCAAGCTCTATCTTGGTATATCAGAATGATTTACACACCCTTCCCCTTCCCCACTAAGTTTAACTTATCATTTTACACCCTATAAGTCTAACTCCCAGAACAAAAAATTCTCCACCATGTTTTGCTTATGCTTTACAATAGCAATAACTCTGATCCCCCCAAAGTTTAATGATGTCTATATTTAGTTTACATAGGCCAACCACTTGTTAATTGTACAATATCCCTAGTAAACCCTTTTTCACCCTAGACGCAAAAGAATCACCACAACTTTTTTACTCTCTTAGTACCAAAGTACTGACTTTACCTACTCCATTTAGATCAGCAGGTCTGATCAATAATACTAGCTAGCTGAGTCTATAATCTCAATACTCACCCTGCCTTCCTTACAGTTTTACTTGCTCTCCTCCTCAACATAGTAATATCATATAATTGGCGCCCTACACCCTGAAAGTCTCCTCTGGCATATATTCCATTCATTGTATTTATTTTACCACCTCCCCCCCCCCTACTATTTCATAATATGTCTCCTACTTTTAGGAGAATTAAAAAAGCGGTTTCTCTTGCTTATACCGCACCTATCATTACCCCCTTAGTATCCCTTCCTATTTCATATTGTACTGTAATACGGAACCCACCCATTTTGATCAGGCCAATAGGTCTGCTTGACTTATACCTGCTGAGTTTTTCTTCCATCAACATATATCAGAGGCCTTTTTGAGACCAGATATATAGCAGTTAATACCTCGATGTGTGGGTCGGAAGGCTCTAGTATGGTTCCTGCTTATTATTATTAAGGGGGTTTTGATTTTGATTTTGTTATAGCATGTTTAATGTATTACATCCTACATTTTAAAGGTTATAAAACTGAGGTATAATGATGAGATCCAAAGATGGTCTTTTTGGCCAATATTTACCTTCCTCTACTTTAACGCTTTTAGAGAGTCTCTTAGCGTTGGGCATCCTCTATATACAATGTCTACATGGTATGTAAACTGTTGTTGTTTTTTTTCTCATTTCTTATGTGTTTATTTTGCTACTCCAGGAACATTGAAACCTTTACCGTATGTAACATGTAGTGCAAAAATTTATTTATATAACTGATGTATGCCTTTCATTATATCTCAATAAAAACATATTAAAAAAAAAAAAAAAAAAGAGAGGGGGGAGAGAGAGCGCAAAAGAGAGGGGGGGAGAGAGAGCGCAAAAGAGAGGGGGGAGAGAGCGCAAAAGAGAGGGGAGAGAGAGAGCACAAAAGAGAGGGGGAGAGAGTACAAATGAGAGAGGAGAGAGAGGGGGGGAGAGAGAGCGCAAAAGAGAGGAGAGAGACAGAGGGGAGAGAGAGCACAAAAGAGATGGAGGAGAGAGAGAGCAAAAGAGTGTGGAAGAGAGAGAGTGCGCAAAAGAGAGGGGGGAGAGAGAGAGCGCAAAAGAGAGGGGGAGAGAGCGCAAAAGAAGGGGGGGGAGAGCGCAAAAGAGGGGGGAGAGAGAACCCTAATCCTATAATATAAAAGGCCAAGTGTGTTTGTCCGAAGCTGTCAGGCGCAGTAGAGACAGCACGAGGACAAACACACCTGGCCTTTGAGTCCCTAGCAGCAGCTGATCTGCGGCAGAAGTGGGCAGTGACCGGGCATGAGTGGGGGGCGTGACCGACGTGAAGGGGGCATGGTCGGGCGTGAATTGCCGTAAAGGGGGCGTGGCCAGTCGTAAAGGGGTGTGGCCATATGCGGTCGCGCGATAGAGAGATAGAGACTGAGGGGAGAGAGATAGAGAGATAGAGAGGGGAGAGAGATAGAGAGGGGAGAGAGATAGAGAGGGGGAGAGAGAGAGAGAGATAGAAAGGAGGGGAAAGAGAGAGGGGGGAGAGAGAGAGGGGGGGAGAGAGAGAGGGGGGAGAGAGAGGGGGAGAGAGAGGGGGGAGAGAGAGAGGGGGAAGAGAGGGAGAGAGAGAGAGGGGGGGAGAGGGGAGAGAGAGGGGATAGAGAGGGGGGAGAGCGAGGGGGGAGAGAGAGAGAGCAAAAGAGAGGGGGGGAGAGAGAGCGCAAAATAAAGGGGGAGAAAGAGAGTGCAAAAGAAAGGGGAGAGAGCGCAAAAGAGAGGGGGAGAGAGCGCAAAAGAGAGGGGGAGAGTGAGAGCGTAAAAGAGAGGGGGGGAGAGCGCAAAAGAGAGGGGGAGAGAGAGAGCGCAAAAGAGGGGGGAGAGAGAGCACAAAAGAGAGGGGGAGAGAGAGCGCAAAAAAGGGGGATAGAGAGTGCAAAAGAGAAGGGGGAAGAGTGCAAAAGAGAGGGGGAGAGAGCACAAAAGAGAGGGGGGAGAGAGCACAAAAGACAGGGTGAGAGAGAGCAAAAGAGATGGGGGAGAGAGAGCGCAAAAGAGATGCGGATGGAGAGAGCGCAAAAGAGAGGGGGAGAGAGCGTGCAAAAGAGATGGGGGGAGAGAGAGCGAAAAATAGATGGGGGGAGAGAAAGCGCAAAAGAGAAGGGGGAGAGAGCGCAAAAGAAAGGGGAGAGAGAGCGCAAAAGAGAGGGGGGTAGAGAGAGAGCAAAAGAGGGGGAGAGAGAGCGCAAAAGAGGGGGGAGAGAGCGCAAATTAGAGGGGGGGGAGATCGCAAAAGAGAGGGGGGAGAGAGCACAAAAGACAGGGGGGGAGAGAGCGCAAAAGAGATGGGGGAGAGAGAGCGCAAAAGAGATGGGGAGAGAGAGAGCGCAAAAGAGATGCGGGGGAGAGAGCGCAAAAGAGAGGGGGAGAGAGATTGCAAAAGAGAGGGGGGGAGAGAAAGCGCAAAAGAGAGGGGAGAAAGAGAGCGCAAAAGAGAGGGGGGGAGAGAAATTGCAAAAGAGAGGGGGGAGAGAGAGCGCAAAAGAGAGGGGGTAGAGAGAGCGCAAAAGAGAGGGGGGAGAGAGAGCGCAAAAGAGAGGGAGAGAGAGAGAGTGCAAAAGAGAGGGAGCGAGAGAGAGTGCAAAAGAGAGGGGAGAGAGAGAGGGGGAGAGAGAGAGCGCAAAAGAGAGGAGAGAGCGAGAGGGGGAGAGAGCACAAAAGAGATGGGGAGATAGAGCGCAAAAGAGATGGAGGAGAGAGAGAGCGCAAAAGAGTGGGGGAGAGAGAGAGCACAAAAGAGAGGGGGGAGAGAGAGCGCACAAAAGAGAGGTGGAAGAGAGCGCAAAAGAGGGGGGGAGAGAGCGCAAAAGAGTGGGGAGAGAGAGAGCGCAAAAGAGAGGGGAGAGAGAGAGAGGGGGGAGAGAGCGCAAAAGAGAGGGGGAGAGAGAGCGCAAAAGAGGGGGAGAGAGCACAAAAGAGAGGGGAGAGAGAGCGCAAAAGTGGGGGGAGAGAGAGCGCAAAAGAGGGGGGAGAGAGAGAGAGCGCAAAAGAGAGGGGGAATTGCGCTAAAGAGAGGGGGGAGAGAGAGCGCAAAGAGAGGGGGGAGAGCGCAAAATAGAGGGGAGAGAGAGAGTGCAAAAGAGATGGGGGAGAGAGCGCAAAAGAGAGGGGGAGAGAGAGTGCAAAAGAGAGGGGGAGAGAGAGAGCGCAAAAGAGGGGGAGAGAGAGAGCGCAAAAGAGAGGGGGGAAGAGAGCACAAGAGAGCGAGGAGAGAGCGCAAAAGAGAGGGGGAGAGAGTGCAAAAGGGATGGGTGCAGAGAGCGCAAAAGAGATGGGGGGAGAGAGAGCGCAAAAGAGATGGGGGGAGAGAAAGCGCAAAAGAGAGGGGGGAGAGAGCGCAAAAGAAAGGGGAGAGAGAGCGCAAAAGAGAGGGGGGTAGAGAGAGAACACAAGAGGGGGGTGAGAGAGCACAAAAGAGGGGGGAGAGAGAGAGAGAGCGCAAAAGAGAGGGGGGAAGAGCGCAAAAGAGAGGGGGGGAGAGAGCGCAAAAGAGAGGGGGAGAGAGCGCAAAAGAGAGGGGGGAGAGAGAGCAAAAGATATGGGGAGAGAGAGCGCAAAAGAGATGGGGGAGAGAGAGCGCAAAAGAGATCCGGGGTCAGAGAGGGGGAGAGAGAGCACAAAAGAGATCCGGGGTCAGAGAGGGGGGAGAGAGAGCAAAAGAGAGGGGGGGAGAGAGTGCAAAAGAGATGGGGGGAGAGAGAGCGCAAAAGAGATGGGGGAGAGAGCGCGCAAAAGAAAGGTGGAGAGAGATCGCAAAAGCGAGGGGGAGAGAAAGCGCAAAAGAGAGGGGAGAAAGAGAGCGCAAAAGAGAGGCGGGAAAGAAAACGCAAAAGAGAGGGGGGAGAGAGAGCGCAAAAGAGAAGGGGGAGAGAGAGCGCAAAAGAGAGGGGGGAGAAAGAGCGCAAAAGAGAGGGGGGGAGAGAGCGCAAAAGAGAGGGGAGAGAGAGAGCGCAAAAGAGAGGGGGAGAGAGTACAAATGAGAGGAGAGAGAGAGAGGGGGAGAGAGCGCAAAAGAGAGGAGAGAGCGAGAGGGGGGAGAGAGCACAAAAGAGATGGGGAAAGAGAGCACAAAAGAGATGGAGGAGAGAGAGAGCAAAAGAGTGTGGGAGAGAGAGAGAGCGCAAAAGAGAGGGGGGAGAGAGAGAGCGCAAAAGAGAGGGGGAGAGAGCGCAAAAGAGGGGGGGAGCGCAAAAGAGGGGGGAGAGAGAACCCTAATCCTATAATATAAAAGGCCAAGTGTGTTTGTCCGAAGCTGTCAGGCGCATTAGAGATAGCACAAGGACAAACACACCTGGCCTTTGAGTCCCTAGCAGCAGCTGATCTGTGGCAGAAGTGGGCAGTAACCGGGTGTGAGTGAGGGGCGTGACCGACGTGAAGGGGACATGGTCGGGCGTGAATTGCCATAAAGGGGGCATGGCCGGCCGTAAAGGGGTGTGGCCATATGCAGTCGCGCATAGAGAGATAGAGACTGAGGGGAGAGAGATAGAGAGATAGAGAGGGGAGAGAGATAGAGAGGGGATAGAGAGGGGGGAAGAGAGAGAGAGATAGAAAGGAGGGGAGAGAGAGAGGGGGGGAGAGAGAGGGGGGGGAGAGAGAGAGGGGGGAGAGAGAGGGGGAGAGAGAGGGGGGGGAGAGAGAGGGGGGAAGAGAGGGAGAGAGAGAGAGAGGGGGGGAGAGAGGGGAGAGAGAGGGGATAGAGAGGGGGGAGAGCGAGGGGGAGAGAGAGAGAGAGAGAGAGAGAGAGCAAAAGAGAAGGGGGAGAGAGCGCAAAATAAAGGGGGAGAAAGAGAGTGCAAAAGAGAGGGGAGAGAGCGCAAAAGAGAGAGGGGAGAGAGCACAAAAGTGAGGGGGAGAGTGAGAGCGTAAAAGAGAGGGGGGGAGAGTGCAAAAGAGAGGGGGAGAGAGAGAGCGCAAAAGAGGGGGGAGAGAGAGCAAAAAAGAGAGGGGGAGAGAGAGAGCGCAAAAGAGAAGGGGGAAGAGTGCAAAAGAGAGGGGGAGAGAGCACAAAAGGGATGGGGGAGAGAGCGCAAAAGAGAGGGGGAGAGAGCGCAAAAGAGATGGGGGGAGAGAGAGCGCAAAAGAGATGCGGATGGAGAGAGCGCAAAAGAGAGGGGGAGAGAGCGTGCAAAAGAGATGGGGGGAGAGAGAGCGAAAAAGAGATGGGGGGGAGAGAAAGCGCAAAAGAGAAGGGGGAGAGAGCGCAAAAGAAAGGGGAGAGAGAGCGCAAAAGAGAGGGGGTAGAGAGAGAGCAAAAGAGGGGGAGAGAGAGCGCAAAAGAGGGGGGATAGAGCGCAAATTAGAGGGGGGGAAGAGCGCAAAAGAGAGGGGGGAAAGAGCACAAACAAGAGGGGGGAGAGAGCACAAAAGACAGGGGGGGAGAGAGCGCAAAAGTGATGGGGGGAGAGAGAGCGCAAAAGAGATGGGGGGAGAGAGAGCGCAAAAGAGATGCAGGGGGAGAGAGTGCAAAAGAGAGGGGGAGAGAGATTGCAAAAGACAGGGGGGAGATAAATCGCAAAAGAGAGGGGGGAGAGAGGGCAAAAGAGAGGGTAGAGAGAGAGAGTGCAAAAGAGAGGGGGAGAAAGAGTTCAAAAGAGAGGGGAGAGAGAGAGGGGAGAGAGAGAGCGCAAAAGAGAGGAGAGAGAGGGGGGAGAGAGCACAAAAGAGATGGGGAGATAGAGCACAAACGAGATGGAGGAGAGAGAGAGAGAGTGCAAAAGAGAGGGGGGAGAGAGAGCGCGCAAAAGAGAGGTGGAAGAGAGCGTAAAAGAGGGGGGGAGAGAGAGCGCAAAAGAGGGGGGGAGAGAGAGCGCAAAAGAGTGGGGAGAGAGAGCGCAAAAGAGTGGGGAGAGAGAGAGGAGGGAGAGAGCGCAAAAGAGATGGGGGCGAGAGAGCGCAAAAGAGAGGGGGAGAGAGCACAAAAGAGAGGGGAGAGAGAGCGCAAAAGTGGGGGAGAGAGAGAGCGCAAAAGATAGGGGGGAAGAGTGCAAAAGAGAGGGGGGAGAGAGAGTGCAAAAGAGAGGGGGGGAGAGCGCAAAAGAGAGGGGGAGAGAGCGCAAAAGAGATGAGGGAGAGAACGCAAAAGAGAGGGGGAGAGAGAGTGCAAAAGAGAGGGGAGAGAGAGCACAAAAGAGAGGGGGAGAGAGAGAGCGCAAAAGAGAGGGGAGAGAGAGCGCAAAAGAGAGGGGGAAAGAGAGCGCAAAAGAGAGGGGGGAGAGAGCGCAAAAGAGATGGGGGAGAGAGAGCGCAAAAGAGATTGTGGAGAGAAAGCGCGCAAAAGAGAGGGGGAAAGAGAGAGCGCAAAAGAGAGGGGGAGAGAGAGAGCACAAAAGAGAGGGGGGAGAGAGAGAGAGCAAAAGAGAGGGGGAGAGAGAGAGTGCAAAAGAGAGGGGGGAGAGAGCGCAAAAGAGAGGGGGGAGAGAGAAAGCTCAAAAGAGAGGGGGAGAGAGATAGAGCTCAAAAGAGAGGGGGAGAGAGCAAAAGAGAGGAGGGAGAGAGAGAGAGCAAAAGAGAGGGGGAGGGAGAGAGCAAGGGGTGGGACCGCTGTACTGCAAAAGATGGCCTGTGTGAACGGGCTTTAGGACTAGTCTATAATAAACTACCAATAGTCCTTAAAAGGGCCTTTTGTGGGGAATTGCTCTAAATAAATCAGCTCTTTTACTAAACAAAAATACCAAGACCCACTAACATTACAAACCTCCACCCCCCAAACCCACAAAATAAAAAAACTATCTAAAAAAAAACTAATCTACCCATTGCCCTGAAAAGAGCATTTGTATGGGCATTGCCCTTAAAAGGGCATTCAGCTCTTTTAAGAACTGCCCAAACCTTAATCTATAGAGAGATAGAGAGGGGAGAGAGATAGAGAGGGGATAGAGAGGGGGGGAGAGAGAGAGAGAGAGAGAGAGAGATAGAAAGGAGGGGAGAGAGAGAGGGGGGAGAGAGAGGGGGGGAGAGAGAGAGAGGGGGGAGAGAGAGGGGGGAGAGAGAGGGGGGAAGAGAGGGAGAGAGAGAGAGAGAGAGGGGGGGAGAGAGGGGAGAGAGAGGGGATAGAGAGGGGGGAGAGCGAGGGGGAGAGAGAGAGAGAGCAAAAGAGAGGGGGGGGGAGAGAGCGCAAAATAAAGGGGGAGAAAGAGAGTGCAAAAGAGAGGGGAGAGAGCGCAAAAGAGAGAGGGGAGAAAGCGCAAAAGTGAGGGGGAGAGTGAGAGCATAAAAGAGAGGGGGGAGAGTGCAAAAGAGAGGGGGAGAGAGAGAGCACAAAAGAGGGGGGAGAGAGAGCACAAAAGAGAGTGGGAGAGAGAGAGCACAAAGGAGAAGGGGGAAGAGTGCAAAAGAGAGGGGGAGAGAGCACAAAAGGGATGGGGGAGAGAGCGCAAAAGAGAGGGGGAGAGAGCGCAAAAGAGATGGGGGGAGAGAGAGCGCAAAAGAGATGCGGATGGAGAGAGCGCAAAAGAGAGGGGGAGAGAGCATGCAAAAGAGATGGGGGGAGAGAGAGCGAAAAAGAGATGGGGGGGAGAGAAAGCGCAAAAGAGAAGGGGGAGAGAGCGCAAAAGAAAGGGGAGAGAGAGCGCAAAAGAGAGGGGGTAGAGAGAGAGCAAAAGAGGGGGAGAGAGAGCGCAAAAGAGGGGGGAGAGAGCGCAAATTAGAGGGGGGGGAAGAGCGCAAAAGAGAGGGGGGAAAGAGCACAAACAAGAGGGGGGAGAGAGCACAAAAGACAGGGGGGGAGAGAGCGCAAAAGTGATGGGGGGAGAGAGAGCGCAAAAGAGATGGGGGGAGAGAGATCGCAAAAGAGATGTGGGGGGAGAGAGTGCAAAAGAGAGGGGGAGAGAGATTGCAAAAGACAGGGGGAGATAAAGCGCAAAAGAGAGGGGGGAGAGAGGGCAAAAGAGAGGGTAGAGAGAGAGAGTGCAAAAGAGAGGGGGAGAGAGAGTTCAAAAGAGAGGGGAGAGAGAGAGGGGAGAGAGAGAGCGCAAAAGAGAGGAGAGAGAGAGAGAGGGGGGAGAGAGCACAAAAGAGATGGGGAGATAGAGCACAAAAGAGATGGAGGAGAGAGAGAGAGCGCAAAAGAGAGGGGGGAGAGAGAGCGCGCAAAAGAGAGGTGGAAGAGAGCGCAAAAGAGGGGGGAGAGAGAGCGCAAAAGAGGGGGGGAGAGAGAGCGCAAAAGAGTGGGGAGAGAGAGCGCAAAAGAGAGGGGAGAGAGAGAGAGGGGGGAGAGAGCGCAAAAGAGATGGGGGAGAGAGAGCGCAAAAGAGAGGGGGAGAGAGCACAAAAGAGAGGGGAGAGAGAGCGCAAAAGTGGGGGAGAGAGAGCGCAAAAGAGAGGGGGGAAGAGTGCAAAAGAGAGGGGGGAGAGAGAGCGCAAAAGAGAGGGGGGGAGAGCGCAAAAGAGAGGGGGGAGAGAGAGCGCAAAAGAAATGAGGGAGAGAACGCAAAAGAGAGGGGGAGAGAGAGTGCAAAAGAGAGGGGAGAGAGAGCGCAAAAGAGAGGGGGAGAGAGAGAGCGCAAAAGAGAGGGGAGAGAGAGCGCAAAAGAGAGGGGGAGAGAGAGAGAGCGCAAAAGAGAGGGGGGAGAGAGCGCAAAAGAGATGGGGGAGAGAGAGCGCAAAAGAGATTGTGGAGAGAAAGCGCGCAAAAGAGAGGGGGAAAGAGAGAGCGCAAAAGAGAGGGGGAGAGAGAGAGCACAAAAGAGAGGGGGGAGAGAGAGAGAGCAAAAGAGAGGGGGAGAGAGAGAGTGCAAAAGAGAGGGGGGAGAGAGCGCAAAAGAGAGGGGGGAGAGAGAAAGCTCAAAAGAGAGGGGGAGAGAGAGAGAGCTCAAAAGAGAGGGGGAGAGAGCAAAAGAGAGGAGAGAGAGAGAGCAAAAGAGAGGGGGAGGGAGAGAGCAAGGGGTGGGACCGCTGTACTGCAAAAGATGGCCCGTGTGAACGGGCTTTAGGACTAGTCTATAATAAACTACCAATAGTCCTTAAAAGGGCCTTTTGTGGGGAATTGCTCTAAATAAATCAGCTCTTTTACTAAACAAAAATACCAAGACCCACTAACATTACAAACCTCCACCCCCCAAACCCACAAAATAAAAAAACTATCTAAAAAAAAACTAATCTACCCATTGCCCTGAAAAGGGCATTTGTATGGGCATTGCCCTTAAAAGGGCATTCAGCTCTTTTAAGAACTGCCCAAACCTTAATCTAAAAAAAAAACACCCCTAAAAACCTTACAAAAACACTAACCCCTCCTTAGGTACAGTTGCTGAAGTCCCGCTTGAATGTTCTTCATCCCGGCAGCTCCATCTTCATCCAGGCAGATGCGCGGAGGTGGAGTGGTCGATGCGCGGAGGCAGAGGTCCAAGGCAGAGGTCCATGCGGAAGTCCATTGAAACGATGTGGAGGTCCTCTTCATGTGATCATCCACCACATACTGAGGATTGAAATGCAAGGTACCCCTTTTATATTGGGGGTACCATTGCATTCCTAATGGCTGAAAATTTTGAATCAGCCAATAGGAATTAGGGCTGCTAAAATCCTATTGGCTGTTCAAATCAACCAACAGGATTTAACCAGCTCTCATTCTATTGGCTAATTTGAATTGACTTCCGCCTGGACCTCCGCCGTGTACCTCCGCCTTGGACCTTCGCCTGGATCTCCACCTCCGTGCATCAACCGCTCCGCCTCTGCAGGGATGAAGAAGATGCTGGTCCCGCGATGGATGAAGATGGAACCATCTGGATGAAGATGGAGCCGCCAGGATGAAGATCGTTCATGCGGGACATCAGCAACTCTGAGTACCTAAAGAGGGGTTAGTGTCAGGGTTTTTTTAAGGTTTTTTGGGTGGGGTTTTTTTAGATTAGGGGTTGGGCAGTTCTTAAAAGAGCTGAATGCCCTTTTAAGGGCAGTAAAAAGAGCGTAATGCCCTTTTAAGGGCAATGCCCATACAAATGCCCTTTAAAGGGCAATGCCCATACAAATGTCCTTTTCAGGGCAATGGGTATATTGAGTTTTTTGGATTTTATTTTTTATTTTGGGGGTTTGGGGGGATGGGGGTTTGTAATGTTAGTGGGTCTTTGTATTTTTGTTTAGAAAAAGAGCTGATATCTTTAGGGCAATGCCCTACAAAAGGCCCTTTTAAGGGCTATTGGTAGTTTATTATAGATTAGGTTTCTTTTATTTTGGGGTGTTTTTTTAAAAAAAGGGTATTAGAATAGGAATAATTGTTATTATTTTGGATAATTCGTTTGTTATTTTTTGTAATGGTAGTTGTTTTATTTTTTGTAATTTTAGTGCTTATTTTTTGTAATGGTAGGTTTTTTTATTTTTGTAATGTTAGGTTTTAGTGTAAGGGAGCTTAGGTTTTATTTGACAGGTTAGTTTGTATTTATTTTAACTAGGTAGTTAGTAAATAGTTAATAACTATTAACTAACTAATCTACCTAGTTACAATACAAACTTACCTGTGAAATAAAAATAAAACCTAAGCTAGCTACAATATAACTATTAGTTATATTGTAGCTAGTTTAGGTTTTATTTCACAGGTAAGTACGTACAGTATTTAGTTTTAATAGGTATTATTTAGTTAATAATTGTAACTTTAATTTAGCTCTATTTTAATTATGTTAAAGTTAGGGGGTGTTAGGTTTAGGGTTACGGTTAGGGTTAGGTTTAGGGTTAGGTTTAGGGGTTAATAGTTTAATTTAGGTTGTTGTGATGTGGGGGGCTGGCGGTTGGTTTATTTAGTGGTAGTGATGTAGGAGGCCAGAGGTTTAGGGGTTAATAACTTTATTTAGTGGCTGCGATGTCATAGCTATAAGAAAAGTATAAATATAATGGCAATTAGTAAAAGGTATAAAGATATTTTTAGATAATATCATTATATTTGGGAAAAAAAAACATTGTAGTAGAAAAAAGGACATATTTAAAGGGATAGGAAAGTCAAAATTAAACTTTCATAATTAAGGATACACCAAAAAAATGTATGACAATTCTATTATTCTTGTTCCCTTGATATCCATTGTTAAAAAGCATATGCACTTATCCCTAGCAGCAGCAATGCACTACTAGGAGCTAACTGGTGGTTGGCCGCTACACACATTTGTCTCTTGTCATTTGTTCACCAGATGTGTCCAGCTATGTCCCAGTAGTGCACTGCTGCTTTGGACCTGACCTCTAAATGACAGAATGACATGCAAGGTCTAGGAGGGGGACTTTAGAATCTGTGAGGGGGCGCATTTTGGATTTTAGCCCTGGGAGCCAGATTCTCTAGAAATGGCCCTGCCTTTGTTTAGGACCTCATTCTTGTCTGTGATGGTCCTTGTGCTCAAATTTACAACTACATCTTCTGCGCTGCTCCTGATCTGGTTATTCTCGTTCTGTCCACCCCTTCTGGTGTAGGTTCTGGTTCATTTCTTCCCCCCTTTTTTGAACCTAGGTAGGTGGTTTTGATGTTATCTTGTTTCTGTTGTCTGTGTTTTATCAGGTATTTTCATTATCATGATCACTGCACTCTGCTCCACTGCTATCAACAGTGTTAATTGGTTTGCTGGTTTTCTTGGCTCTGTTGTATCTTCTGTTAGGTGTTTTTTTCTCTGTAATCACCTTCAACGGCAAGTAGCTTTTTGTTCTTGAAGATGACTAGGTCCTGTTGGTATTTATTGACCTTGTCTTGTAAGTTTCGTATCCATTCTTCTTTCGGATCATTCTGTAGTATGGTCAGTTTTGTTTGTTCCAAGATCTCTATGTCTCCCCCAATTTGTTTATTCAGTCTTGTTACCTCTTCCAGATGAGCAGCATCAGTTCAAACAAACATTTGTTGAGGATACTGCACCATTTTCTGCAGAACTCCGTATTGTTCCTTCCAATGGTTGGGATACTCTTCATCCTCAGACCCCTCTGGATCATTTTTCTCTTGTAGTAGTCTGCTATGTAGTATCTATTTCCCGACTCTTAAGGTTTAGAAGTTCGTAGAATAAGTTGATTGGTACTTCCCCAATGTCACCTTCTTCACATTCTTGTAAGATCCTATCGGCATCCTCATCAGTGTACGCAAAGGTGTCACTGCAGTCCTCTTGTTCATAGCCGGAGGTGTATGTACTTGCTGTGTGCTCCATATTTTGTGTGTGTTCACTTAGGGATGAACATAAGTTGCCTTTTGCCACTCTTTGGCATTGCAGAGTGCTATAAGGAGATTGGTACAATACTTTTAGTTCTGGGTTCCATGCACTCACTGTATTGGTGAATTGCCTGGGTGTTCTCTATGGTAGATAGGTAGAAACTTCAAAGGAAGAAGAGGCACTCACAGGGCTTAATAAACATTGTTTTTATTAGTAATTCATCAACAAAGGTTCAGTCAATGTTTCAGTCCTCACAGGGACCTTTGTCAAGTTTCTAATAGAAAGGTACATACTTTAAAATCATAGTTAATACCCCTAAATGTAAAGCAACACATCCATAGGGTTACAACCACAAAAAAATAAATTAAATTGACTATACATATATAAATTAGAGACATATAAATCTATATTAAATCTATGTAGAAATTAATACTCATGTTCAGTTAGGTAAACTGTATACAATTGGTAGATATGCAGGTAGCTAATAATACAAATAGTTGAAAAACGATATTTATCAACCAAACACAACTCTTATTATTAAACTCAACACTGTCATGTACATTTAGTATAGTTGATGACTGTGTGTGAGTTATGGGGCAATGTAGATTCAAATCTCTATTAATATAGTATCCTTACAGCATGTATAAAGGGAATGTACATACAAGTATATCCAACAGACTGCTACCCAACTAACAGCGAACTCCTTCCATACGGAAGCACTGAAGAAAGGAATAATAAGAGCCCAGATGATGCAAGTGATTCACAACAACAGTGACAAAAAGAATAAAGTAAAACAACTGTTTATCCTCGTTGACTAGATACCCCCATTAAAAAGAGGGGGTGATAGAAACCTTGAATTACTCAAGAGGGAAGCAAGGTAGATCAGCCGCTTGGAAACACTGGTCCCCAGAGGATTAAACACCAGCATTGACTATGCGCTATTCTACTATAAACTAGACATGTGCACCGCTAAAAAATTCGGTTCGTTTTCGGTTCGGATCGATTCGGACTTTTAGAATTTCGTTTCGGATCGAATCTGATTCGGCAAAATTTGAATAAATTCGTTTCGGATTTATTCGGATCCGAATAAATTCGTTTCGGATTTATTCGGATTCGGCTGAATTCGGTTCTATTCCGTTCCGAAATTCGGTATGTTTTTAGTACACTAACACCCATTTAGTACACTAAGTCACTAACACCCATAAACTACCTATGAACCACTAAACCGAGGCCCCCCCACATCGCAAACCCTATAATAACATTATTTAACCCCTAATCTGCCGATCGGATATCGCCGCCGCCTACATTATAGCTATTAACCCCTAATCTGCTGTCCCTAACACCGCCGACCCCTACATTATAGTTATTAACCCCTAATCTGCCTCCCCCAACGTCGCCGCAATCTAACTATAAGTATTAACCCCTAATCTGCCGACCCGATATCGCCGCCGCCTACATTATAGCTATTAACCCCTAATCTGCTGTCCCTAACACCGCCGACCCCTACATTATAGTTATTAACCCCTAATCTGCCTCCCCCAACGTCGCCGCAATCTAACTATAAGTATTAACCCCTAATCTGCCGACCCGATATCGCCGCCGCCTACATTATAGCTATTAACCCCTAATCTGCTGTCCCTAACACCGCCGACCCCTACATTATAGTTATTAACCCCTAATCTGCCTCCCCCAACGTCGCCGCAATCTAACTACAAGTATTAACCCCTAATCTGCCGACCCGATATCGCCGCCGCCTACATTATAACTATTAACCCCTAATCTGCTGTCCCTAACACCGCCGACCCCTACATTATAGTTATTAACCCCTAATCTGCCTCCCCCCAACGTCGCCGCAATCTAACTACAAGTATTAACCCCTAATCTGCCGACCGCAAATCGCCGCCACTATAATAAATGTATTAACCCCTAAACCGCCGCACTCCCGCCACGCAAACACTATAATACATTTTATTAACCCCTAATCTGCCCTCCCTAACATCGCCGCCACCTACCTACAATTATTAACCCCTAATCTCCCGCCCCCATCGTCGCCGCTACTATAATAAGGTTATTAACCCCTAAACCTAAGTCTAACCCTAACCCTAACACCCCCTAACTTAAATATAATTTAAATAAAACGAAATAAGTTTACTATAGTTAAATAAATGAATCCTATTTAAAACTAAATACTTACCTGTAAAATAAACCCTAAGATAGCTGCAATATAACTAATAGTTACTTTGTAGCTATTTTAGGATTTATATTTATTTTACAGGCAACTTTGTATTTATTTTAACTAGGTACAATAGTTATTAAATAGTTATTGACTAATTAATAGCTACCTAGTTAAAATAATTACAAAATTACCTGTAAAATAAATCCTAACCTAAGTTACAATTAAACCTAACACTACACTGTCATTAAATAAATTAACTACAAGTACCTACAATTATCTACAATTAAATAAACTAAAGTACAAAACCCCCCACTAAATTACAAAAAAAAACAAACACTAAATTACAAAAAATAAAAAAATATTACAAGAATTTTAAACTAATTACACCTAATCTAAGCCCCCTAATAAAATAACAAAGCCCCCCAAAATAAAAAAAATGCCCTACCCTATACTAAATTACAAAAGTTAACAGCTCTATTACCTTACCAGCCCTGAACAGGGCCCTTTGCGGGGCATGCCCCAAAGAAAACAGCTCTTTTGCCTGTAAAAAAAAAAACACAATCCCCCCCCCACATTACAACCCACCACCCACATACCCCTACTCTAACCCAAACCCCCCTTAAATAAACCTAACACTACCCCCCTGAAGATCTCCCTACCTTGAGTCGTGTTCACCCAGCCAGGCCGAAGTCTTCATCCGATGGGGCAGAAGAGGACATCCAGACCGGCAGAAGTCTTCATCCAAGCGGGGCAAGAAGAGGTCTTCCATCCATCATACAAGTACCAAAATACAAACAAACACTAAATTACAAAAAATAATAAAATATTACAATAATTTTAAACTAATTACACCTAATCTAAGCCCCCTACTAGCTATTAATATAGCTTCAATATAACTAATAGTTACATTGTAGCTATTTTAGGATTTATATTTATTTTACAGGCAACTTTGTATTTATTTTAACTAGGTACAATAGCTATTAAATAGTTAATAACTATTTAATAACTACCTAGCTAAAATAAATACAAATTTACCTGTAAAATAAATCATAACCTAAGTTACAATTACACCTAACACTACACTATCATTAAATTAACTAAATAAATGAATCCTATATAAAACTAAAGACTTACCTGTAAAATAAACCCTAATATAGCTGCAATATAACTAATAGTTACATTGTAGCTATTTTAGCATTTATATTTATTGTACAGGTAACTTTGTATTTATTTTAACTAGGTACAATAGCTATTAAATAGATATTTACTGTTTAATAGCTACCTAGTTAAAATAATTACAAAATTACCTGTAAAATAAATCCTAACCTAAGTTACAATTAAACCTAACACTACACTATCATTAAATAAATTAACTACAAGTACCTACAATTAAATACAATTAAAAAACTAAACTAAAGTACAACCCCCCCCCCCACTAAATTACAAAAAATAAAAAAATATTACAAGAATTTTAAACTAATTACACCTAATCTAAGCCCCCTAATAAAATAACAAAGCCCCCCAAAATAAAAAAAATGCCCTACCCTATACTAAATTACAAAAGTTAACAGCTCTATTACCTTACCAGCCCTGAAAAGGGCCTTTTGCGGGGCATGCCCCAAAGAAAACAGCTCTTTTGCCTGTAAAAAAAAACACAATCCCCCCCCCACATTACAACCCACCACCCACATACCCCTACTCTAACCCAAACCCCCCTTAAATAAACCTAACACTACCCCCCTGAAGATCTCCCTACCTTGAGTCGTGTTCACCCAGCCGGGCCGAAGTCTTCATCCGATGGGGCAGAAGAGGACATCCAGACTGGCAGAAGTCTTCATCCAAGCGGGGCAAGAAGAGGTCTTCCATCCATCAGAAAAGTACAAAAAAACAAACAAACACTAAATTAGCAAAAATAATAAAATATTACAATAATTTTAAACTAATTACACCTAATCTAAGCCCCCTACTAGCTATTAATATAGCTACAATATAACTAATAGTTACATTGTAGCTATTTTAGGATTTATATTTATTTTACAGGCAACTTTGTATTTATTTTAACTAGGTACAATAGCTATTAAATAGTTAATAACTACCTAGCTAAAATAAATACAAATTTACCTGTAAAATAAACCCTAACCTAAGTTACAATTACACCTAACACTACACTGTCATTAAATTAACTAAATAAATTAATCCTATATAAAACTAAATACTTACCTGTAAAATAAACCCTAATATAGCTACAATATAACTAATAGTTACATTGTAGCTATTTTAGCATTTATATTTATTTTACAGGCAACTTTGTATTTATTTTAACTAGGTACAATAGCTATTAAATAGTTATTGACTAATTAATAGCTACCTAGTTAAAATAATTACAAAATTACCTGTAAAATAAATCCTAACCTAAGTTACTATTAAACCTAACTCTACACTATCATTAAATAAATTAACTACAAGTACCTACAATTAAATACAATGAAATAAACTAAACTAAAGTACAAAAAAAACAAACACTAAATTACAAAAAATAAAAAAAATTACAAGAATTTTAAACTAATTACACCTAATCTAAGCCCCCTAATAAAATAACAAAGCCCCCCAAAATAAAAAAATGCCCTACCCTATACTAAATTACAAAAGTAATCAGCTCTATTACCTTACCAGCCCTTAAAAGGGCCTTTTGCGGGGGCATGCCCCAAAGAAAACAGCTCTTTTGCCTGTAAAAAAAAACACAATACCCCCCCCCACATTACAACCCACTACCCACATACCCCTACTCTAACCCAAACCCCCCTTAAATAAACCTAACACTACCCCCCTGAAGATCTCTCTACCGTGTCTTCACCCAGCGGGCCGAAGTCTTCATCCGATGGGGCAGAAGAGGACATCCAGACCGGCAGAAGTCTTCATCCAAGCGGGGCAAGAAGAGGTCTTCCATCCATCAGAAGTCTTGATCCAGGCGGCATCTTCTCTGTTCATCCATCCGGAGCGGAGCGGCAGCATCCTGAAGACATCCCACGCAGAGCATCCTCTTCTTTCTTGATCCGACGACTAGGTGACTGTACCTTTAAGTGACGTCATCCAAGATGGCGTCCCTTGAATTCCGATTGGCTGATAGGATTCTATCAGCCAATCGGAATTAAGGTAGGAAAAATCTGATTGGCTGATTCAATCAGCCAATCAGATTCAAGTTCAATCCGATTGGCTGATCCAATCAGCCAATCAGATTGAGCTCGCATTCTATTGGCTGATCGGAACAGCCAATAGAATGCGAGGTCAATCTGATTGGCTGATTCCATCAGCCAATCGGATTGAACTTGAATCTGATTGGCTGATTAAATCAGCCAATCAGATTTTTCCTACCTTAATTCCGATTGGCTGATAGAATCCTATCAGCCAATCGGAATTCAAGGGACGCCATCTTGGATGACGTCACTTAAAGGTACAGTCACCTAGTCGTCGGATCAAGAAAGAAGAGGATGCTCTGCGTGGGATGTCTTCAGGATGCTGCCGCTCCGCTCCGGATGGATGAACAGAGAAGATGCCGCCTGGATCAAGACTTCTGATGGATGGAAGACCTCTTCTTGCCCCGCTTGGATGAAGACTTCTGCCGGTCTGGATGTCCTCTTCTGCCCCATCGGATGAAGACTTCGGCCCGCTGGGTGAAGACACGGTAGAGAGATCTTCAGGGGGGTAGTGTTAGGTTTATTTAAGGGGGGTTTGGGTTAGAGTAGGGGTATGTGGGTGGTGGGTTGTAATGTGGGGGGGGGGTATTGTGTTTTTTTTTTACAGGCAAAAGAGCTGTTTTCTTTGGGGCATGCCCCCGCAAAAGGCCCTTTTAAGGGCTGGTAAGGTAATAGAGCTGATTACTTTTGTAATTTAGTATAGGGTAGGGCATTTTTTTATTTTGGGGGGCTTTGTTATTTTATTAGGGGGCTTAGATTAGGTGTAATTAGTTTAAAATTCTTGTAATTTTTTTTATTTTTTGTAATTTAGTGTTTGTTTTTTTTGTACTTTAGTTTAGTTTATTTCATTGTATTTAATTGTAGGTACTTGTAGTTAATTTATTTAATGATAGTGTAGAGTTAGGTTTAATAGTAACTTAGGTTAGGATTTATTTTACAGGTAATTTTGTAATTATTTTAACTAGGTAGCTATTAATTAGTCAATAACTATTTAATAGCTATTGTACCTAGTTAAAATAAATACAAAGTTGCCTGTAAAATAAATATAAATGCTAAAATAGCTACAATGTAACTATTAGTTATATTGTAGCTATATTAGGGTTTATTTTACAGGTAAGTATTTAGTTTTATATAGGATTAATTTATTTAGTTAATTTAATGACAGTGTAGTGTTAGGTGTAATTGTAACTTAGGTTAGGGTTTATTTTACAGGTAAATTTGTATTTATTTTAGCTAGGTAGTTATTAACTATTTAATAGCTATTGTACCTAGTTAAAATAAATACAAAGTTGCCTGTAAAATAAATATAAATCCTAAAATAGCTACAATGTAACTATTAGTTATATTGTAGCTATATTAATAGCTAGTAGGGGGCTTAGATTAGGTGTAATTAGTTTAAAATTATTGTAATATTTTATTATTTTTGCTAATTTAGTGTTTGTTTGTTTTTTTGTACTTTTCTGATGGATGGAAGACCTCTTCTTGCCCCGCTTGGATGAAGACTTCTGCCGGTCTGGATGTCCTCTTCTGCCCCATCGGATGAAGACTTCGGCCCGGCTGGGTGAACACGACTCAAGGTAGGGAGATCTTCAGGGGGGTAGTGCTAGGTTTATTTAAGGGGGGTTTGGGTTAGAGTAGGGGTATGTGGGTGGGGGGTTGTAATGTGGGGGGAGGGATTGTGTTTTTTTTTTACAGGCAAAAGAGCTGTTTTCTTTGGGGCATGCCCCGCAAAGGGCCCTGTTCAGGGCTGGTAAGGTAATAGAGCTGTTAACTTTTGTAATTTAGTATAGGTTAGGGCATTTTTTTTATTTTGGGGGGCTTTGTTATTTTATTAGGGGGCTTAGATTAGGTGTAATTAGTTTAAAATTCTTGTAATATTTTTTTATTTTTTGTAATTTAGTGGGGGGGGGTTTGTACTTTAGTTTAGTTTTTTTAATTGCATTTAATTGTAGGTACTTGTAGTTAATTTATTTAATGATAGTGTAGTGTTAGGTTTAATTGTAACTTAGGTTAGGATTTATTTTACAGGTAATTTTGTAATTATTTTAACTAGGTAGCTATTAAATAGTCAATATCTATTTAATAGCTATTGAACCTAGTTAAAATGAATACAAAGTTGCCTGTACAATAAATATAAATGCTAAAATAGCTACAATGTAACTATTAGTTATATTGCAGCTATATTAGGGTTTATTTTACAGGTAAGTCTTTAGTTTTATATAGGATTCATTTATTTAGTTAATTTAATGATAGTGTAGTGTTAGGTGTAATTGTAACTTAGGTTATGATTTATTTTACAGGTAAATTTGTATTTATTTTAGCTAGGTAGTTATTAAATAGTTATTAACTATTTAATAACTATTGTACCTAGTTAAAATAAATACAAAGTTGCCTGTAAAATACATATAAATCCTAAAATAGCTACAATGTAACTATTAGTTATATTGAAGCTATATTAATAGCTAGTAGGGGGCTTAGATTAGGTGTAATTAGTTTAAAATTATTGTAATATTTTATTATTTTTGGTAATTTAGTGTTTGTTTGTATTTTGGTACTTGTATGATGGATGGAAGACCTCTTCTTGCCCCGCTTGGATGAAGACTTCTGCCGGTCTGGATGTCCTCTTCTGCCCCATCGGATGAAGACTTCGGCCCGGCTGGGTGAACACGACTCAAGGTAGGGAGATCTTCAGGGGGGTAGTGTTAGGTTTATTTAAGGGGGGTGTGGGTTAGAGTAGGGGTATGTGGGTGGTGGGTTGTAATGTGGGGGGGGGATTGTGTTTTTTTTTTACAGGCAAAAGAGCTGTTTTCTTTGGGGCATGCCCCGCAAAGGGCCCTGTTCAGGGCTGGTAAGGTAATAGAGCTGTTAACTTTTGTAATTTAGTATAGGGTAGGGCATTTTTTTTTATTTTGGGGGGCTTTGTTATTTTATTAGGGGGCTTAGATTAGGTGTAATTAGTTTAAAATTCTTGTAATATTTTTTTATTTTTTGTAATTTAGTGTTTGGTTTTTTTTTTTAATTTAGTGGGGGGGTTTTGTACTTTAGTTTATTTAATTGTAGATAATTGTAGGTACTTGTAGTTAATTTATTTAATGACAGTGTAGTGTTAGGTTTAATTGTAACTTAGGTTAGGATTTATTTTACAGGTAATTTTGTAATTATTTTAACTAGGTAGCTATTAATTAGTCAATAACTATTTAATAGCTATTGTACCTAGTTAAAATAAATACAAAGTTGTCTGTAAAATAAATATAAATGCTAAAATAGCTACAATGTAACTATTAGTTATATTGCAGCTATATTAGGGTTTATTTTACAGGTAAGTATTTTGTTTTAAATATGATTCATTTATTTAGTTAATTTAATGATAGTGTAGTGTTAGGTGTTAGTGTAACTTAGGTTAGGATTTATTTTACAGGTAAATTTGTATTTATTTTAGCTAGGTAGTTATTAAATAGTTATTAACTATTTAATAACTATTGTACCTAGTTAAAATAAATACAAAGTTGCCTGTAAAATAAAAATAAATCCTAAAATAGCTACAAAGTAACTATTAGTTATATTGCAGCTATCTTAGGGTTTATTTTACAGGTAAGTCTTTAGTTTTAAATAGGATTCATTTATTTAACTATAGTAAATTTATTTCGTTTTATTTAAATTATATTTAAGTTAGGGGGTGTTAGGGTTAGGGTTAGACTTAGGTTTAGGGGTTAATAACCTTATTATAGTAGCGGCGACGATGGGGGCGGGAGATTAGGGGTTAATAATTGTAGGTAGGTGGCGGCGATGTTAGGGAGGGCAGATTAGGGGTTAATAAAATGTATTATAGTGTTTGCGAGGCGGGAGTGCGGCGGTTTAGGGGTTAATACATTTATTATAGTGGCGGCGATTTGCGGTCGGCAGATTAGGGGTTAATAACTATAATGTAGGGGTCGGCGGTGTTAGGGACAGCAGGTTAGGGGTTAATAGCTATAATGTAGGCGGCGGCGATATCGGGTCGGCAGATTAGGGGTTAATACTTATAGTTAGATTGCGGCGACGTTGGGGGAGGCAGATTAGGGGTTAATAACTATAATGTAGGGGTCGGCGGTGTTAGGGACAGCAGATTAGGGGTTAATAGTTATAATGTAGGCGGCGGCGATATCGGGTCGGCAGATTAGGGGTTAATACTTGTAGTTAGATTGCGGCGACGTTGGGGGAGGCAGATTAGGGGTTAATAACTATAATGTAGGGTTCGGCGGTGTTAGGGACAGCAGATTAGGGGTTAATAGCTATAATGTAGGTGGCGGCGATATTCGGTCGGCAGATTAGGGGTTAATAAAATAATGCAGGTGTCAGCGATAGCGGAGGCAGCAGATTAGGGGTTAATAAGTGTCAGATTAGGGGTGTTTAGAGACTCGGGGTACATGTTAGGGTGTTAGGTGCAGACTTAGTGTTTCCCCATAGGAAACAATGGGGCTGCGGTGTTAGTTTTTTTTCAGCCGAAACTCCCATTGTTTCCTATGGGGAAATGCCGAATCTTAACGAGCTAATTCGGATTTATTCGGAGATACGGCAGCTATTTCGGATTCATTCGGTAGATTCGGAAGTATTTTAATTCGGAAATCCGAATCGATCCGAATCTCCGAATTTACCGAATTTACCGAATTTCCGAATTAATCCGAAACGAACCGCACATGTCTACTATAAACTGGATGTGGTTATGCAACCTGAGAAGGACACATGATCTATATATATTTGCAAACAGTAGTAATAGCAGTGTGGTTTCTCTACGCACCTAAGGGGCCCTTGTAAACTAGATTTAGGATGTAAGTCAGATCCGTTTCCTTATAATATTCCTTATAATGTTCATTTTTTTTGTTATTTATTTTTTGCTATGTCTTTATTATTTAAATTTTCATGTGTATTTTTTATTTTTATTTTTTTTTGCTTTTGATTCCATACATGTCTCTCATCGAGTTTAAAGTTTAATATGTACCTGCTGTAACTCCATACATACCCTCACATAGCACTTTTATTACATTCACATTAGACTCTGTTCCAGCATACCCTTACATACTTTGATTTATTGTCGTCTGTATTCATAATGGCTCTTTGTTACATACATGACACATACTCCACATCTATTTTTTTTTTTTATCCCAATATCTCCAGTTTGTGTATGTACATTTACACACGCATGAGTAATATTCTCTGCAGCCTTACAACATTATATAGCGCAATACACGTCTTCTCCAATTCCAGGTATATTATACAATCCCCACATTGTGTATATACAGTGGCACACACATATATAATGTTTGTTGCAGTCTTTGCAAGTATCTATAGTGTAATACACTTTTAGTACTTTAGTGCATTTCTGCCCGTAAACTTGTGTTTACGGTTGCCATGACAACCAACACGTACCCCCCCCTGGCTAAGTGCTAGTCGTACGGCTGATGACATCACCATCATCAGCGTCCCCCAGTCCAAACAGTATTTAAGAGCGGGACAGACATACAACTGTTCACCTCTGAAAATACTGCACATATATTGACTACGGTAAGTTCTTTTTACCTTGCTCCATTTGTTCTATTCCTTGGCCTAAACACCATCACGTTGGCTCTTTAATATTAGACTTATGGGGTTAACATTATGCATTCTCGCAACACATTACATGGGAATACTTTTTATGTGTACTTTACACGTTCTCTTAAAGGGACACTGAACCCCAAATTTTTCTTTTGTAATTCAGAAAGAGCGTGCAATTTTAAGCAACTTTCTAATTTACTCCTATTATCAATTTTTCTTCGTTCTCTTGCTATCTTTATTTGAAAAAGAAGGCATCTAAGCTTTTTTTGGGTTCAGTACTCGGGGCAGCACTTTTTTATAGGTGGATGAATTTATCCACCAATCAGCAAGGACAACTCAGGTTGTTCACCAAAAATGGTCCGGCATCTAAACTTACATTCTTGCATTTCAAATAAAGATACCAAAAGAATGAAGAAAATTTTATAATAGGAGTAAATTAGAAAGTTGCTTAAAATTTCATGCTCTATCTGAATCAGGAAAGAACAATTTTGGTTACAGTGTCCCTTTAAACATTATGAATCTCATATGTTTGTATGGTTGTATTACAGATAATATGCAATGTAGTTCTTCTACAATATAGTGACTATATTATACTATTGTTATAATACTACGCTACAAGATACCTTAGCTATCATTCTTGATATATGTACTAACGTGTCCGTTATGGTACTAGTGCCTGTTAACCACTTTTAGTGTCTATACACTGTTGGATACACTTGTATGTACATTCCCTTTATACATGCTGTAAGGATACTATATTAATAGAGATTTGAATCTACATTGCCTCATAACTCACAGACAGTCATTAACTATACTAAATGTACATGACAGTGTTGAGTGTAATAATAAGAGCTGTGTTTGGTTCATAAATATTGTTTTTCAACTATTTGTATTATTAGCTACCTGCATATCTAATAATTGTATACAGTTTACCTAACTGAACATGAGTATTCATTTCTACATAGATTTATATGCGGTCTCTAATTTATATATGTACAGTCAATTTAATTTTATTTTTTGTGGTTGTAACCCTATGGATGTGTTGCTTTCCATTTAGGGGTATTAGCTATGATTTTAACTTATGTACCTGTCTATTAGAAATAGTCTTGACAAAGGTCCCTGTGAGGACCAAAATGTTGACTGAACCTTTGTTGATGAATTACTAATAAAAATAATGTTTATTAAGCCCTGTCAATTCAAATACTTTGCCATATACCATATCCCTTTCAACCTTTTTATTAATATTTATTTTAATATGTTGTTACATCATATATGTGTAAAACTGTATTATAATGTGTTTGTGATTTGTTTTGTACAACTTTTTTTAAACCATTACACACATTTTGTTTGCACTGAAGCACAACCATTTACTTTCAACTTGTTATATATGCGCTATTGCTTATCGTGACCCATGCTAACATTAGCTCGCCACATGTAATCTAGCCACGTTTATGTAAACAAACAATGACACAAAATAAACCAAAAACAATTACAGTATTTTGCTTTACAGAATCAATTCAGCACACGCCTACGCAAACCCTTCTTCCCTGGCCACAATTACTTTTGAAATTATATTTGCAGTTTCATGCAAACTTTTATTTTGCCACATCTGTGAATTCTGTCACTTATTCTTAAAGGGGCATTAAACACTTTGAGATGGTAATATAAAATGATAAATTGTATATATAAAACAACTCTGCAATATACTTTCATTATTTATTTTGCCCTCTTTGCCTGTAATTCCATTCTGAAATTGTGAGCTTTTCAGTTCCTGTTAGAAATGGAAGTGCAGAACACTGTTAAATCCAGCACAACCATTGGCTGCACACTCTAGTGACCTATTTATAACGATCCCTAATTGGCCACAGCAGAGAAGGTAACACAAGTTACAACATGGCAGCTCCCAGTGTTTTATAGACACTAAAACTTTACACTTATTTTGTCACTTTTTAAACAACTAATGAAACTTAAAAAAATACATCTACATGTTACTCATGGACTAATCTTTTCTTTGAATGCATCATTCTATCTAGCATGTATTTAGTGTTTAATGTCCCTTTAATCCTAATTTTAGTAGGTATACATTTATTAATTCAACCATGTTTTTTATCTTATTAACTTTTTTTCATTTATATAAAACATTGACAGGGAGACGCATGGTTAACAACAATTTTTATATCAGGTATTTATTTTTTATAAAAATAATATCAACTAAAAGACCTCCTTTAATCACTCAATGCGAGGGGTGAGCACTGGATCCCTTATTTGAGGAGGCAGTAGTCTACAGCACTAATTTATGTCACAACTTGACATTTAAAAAAAAAATAATCTAGAAGTTAGCCCAAAGATTTAGTCAAAAAGTTATTTTCAGTTTATGGCGTGAGTGAATATATATATTCCTTCTACTTCCCCAGCGGAGCAGCAGAGCAGCACCTGAAGACAAGTTTTTATAATTCTTTAGTCATTATTCAAAGCTAACAAGGGATTTCCATGTTAAAAGAAAACAGAGAAAAAATATAAAAAATAAGATTTGTGTTATTATTGTGTCTACTACCTAAGTATACCACCGACTAAGCAGAATCTAGAAATTTCAAAGCTACAACCCTAACTTGGAAAAGACCCCTTAAGAGGACCCTAAATGCAATGCCCCTATCCACTCTCACAGGTGATAATGCAAACACTTACATCATATAAACATATGCACTATAAATACTAGGTTTTGTATCACTCTGTGACCACTACCCAAGTACACCACAGACTAAGCAAAAGTCAATGGCACCAAAGTTAGGACCCTAAATTAGGGTTAAAACCTTTCAGGAGTCCCTTGAAGGATGGACCCTATTTAATGGCGAATATATACATAATATCTGCCCTATATAACTAGGCTTTGTGTTACTTACTGACTACTACTTAAAGGGACACTGAACCCAGATTTTTTCTTTTGGGATTCCGATAGAGCATGTCATTTTAAGCAACTTTCTAATTTACTCCTATTATCAAATTTTCTTCATTCTCTTGGTATCTTTATTTGAAATGCAAGAATGTAAGTTTAGATGCCGACCCATTTTTGGTGAACAACCTGGGTTGTTCTTGCTGATTGGTGGATAAATTCATCCACCAATAAACAAGTGCTTTCCATCGTCCTGAACCATAAAAATAGCTTAGATGCCTTCTTTTTCAAATAAAAAAGCAAGAGAACGAAGAAAAATTGATAATAGGAGTAAATTAGAAAGTTGCTTAAAATCGCATGCTCTATCTAAATCACGAAAGAAAAAAATTTGGCTTCAGTGTCCCTCTAAGTATTCCACCGACTGAGCAGAATCCAATGACACCAAGGTTAGGACCCCATCTTGGGGATCAAACCTCTCAAGAGCCCCCTGAATGCACTACCCTATCCACTCTTTTAGATGATAATGGAAAATATATTAATTGTATAAACAACTTCCCTACAAAAACTAGGCTTTGTGTTACTTAGTGACTACTACCCAAGTATACCACAGACAAAGCAGAATCCAATGACACAAAAGTTAGAACCTTCACTTTGGGATAAGACCCCTCAGGAGCCCCCTGAATACACCCCCTCTATTCACTTTCCTAGGTGTCAGTCGCAAATATGTAAAAACGTTATTGCTAGCTGCTGCTCTGTAGGGACATTCTCAAACTTGCTCTATTCCTTCAAATCTTGTGGTTTAGCTGAGCATGCTCCACCAATTAAACCATTAATGGAAACCACAGAGGCAATTGCCACCCTGCCACCACCACAGTCTGCCCCTGTATATTACACAGACACACATTTACATGCATACACAAACAAACACACAGTTACTGTACATACATACACAGTCACACATATTTACAGACAGACACAGGAAATAGACAGAATTTTTTTTCATCAGGATCACTATACAGATGTGAAGATGGTCCCCACTCAGATAGTTTATTCACAGACTTGCAGTTGCATCACATGACCTAGATAACCTGCATGGGTGAAATTAAACATAAACATCAACTTGGAGACAACACTGAAAAGCAGCAGTTCCCAAAAGTCCAAAAATACAAAATACAAAAGCTCCAGTTGCTGTATGTACAAAAAAAAAATACTTTTATTAAGGGAACTCTAAATTTGTTATACAAAATTATTTACAAAATCCATACATGATAAAATCATCAAAGTTAAAATTAAATAAAACAATTGTTGGCTGCTACTTCATAATACATAATTCATCATAACAGTTGCGAAGTTCACCAAAACACTGACCAATCAAAATCCTTATTTATTTATTGGATATATGGGCCTCTAGTTATCAAGCTCCGTACGTACCTGCCTTCGCCGGCCCCAATACGCTCGCCTAAGCTCGCCTACCATCGCCGCCGCGGACCTGAATACGTTTGCCAAAGTTATAAAAAAAGCTGTCAAAAAGCCGTGCACCAAGTATGGAGCGATGAGTAGCGGACTGTGATAGTTATCACTCATCCAATCTCGCTGCTCTTCGGCTTTTCTACAGCTTTATTGATAAGCTGTCACTAAATATTCACACTATACTATACTGTTCTACCCCCTATACCGCCGCCCCCCGCAACTAAATAAAGTTATTAACCCCTATACCGCCGCTCCTAGACCCTGCCGCAACTATAATAAATGTATTAACCCCTAAACCGCTGCTCACAGACCCCTCAGTCACCTACATAATACCTATTAACCCCTATCCTGCCCCCCTATACCTCCGCCACCTATAATAAATTTATTAACCCCTATCCTGCGGATCCCGTACCCCGCCGCAACTAAATACATTGTTTAACCCCTAAACCGTCGCTCACGGACCCCGCCGCTACCTATATTAAACTTATTAACCCCTAATCTGCCCCCCTACACCGTCGCCACCTATAATAAATTTATTAACCCCTATCCTGCCCCCCCTATACTGCCGCCACCTATAATAAAGTTATTAACCCCTATTCTGCAGATCCCGGACCCCGCCGCAACTAAATAAATTGTTTAACCCCTAAACCGCCGCTCCCGGACCCCGCCGCTACCTATATTAAACTAATTAACCCCTATCCTGACCCCCTATACCGCCGCAACCTATAATAAAATTATTAACCCCTAAACCTGTCTAACACCCCCCTAACTTAAATATTAATTAGATAAATCTAAATAATATTACTCTTATTAAATTAATTATTCCTATTTAAAACTAAATACTTACCTATAAAATAAACCCTAATATATCTACAATGTAATTAATAATTACATTGTAGCTATTTTAGGATTTATATTTATTTTACAGGTAACTGTATTTATTTTAACTAGGTACAATAGTTATTAAATAGTTATTAACAATTTAATAACTACCTAGCTAAAATAAATACAAAATTACCTGTAAAATAAATCCTAACCTAAGTTACGAGTAAACCTAACACTACACTATCATTAAATTAATTAAATAAATTAGCTACCAATACCTACAATTAAATACAATTAAATAAACTAAACTAAATTACAAAAAAAACCACTAAATTACAGAAAATAAAAAAATATTACAAGAATGTTAAACTAATTACACCTAATCTAAGCCCCCTAATAAAATAAACCCCCCAAAATAATAAAAGTCCCTACCCTATTCTACATTACAAAGTAATCAGCTCTTTTACCAGCCTTTAAAAGGGTTTTTTGCGGGGCATGCCCCAAAGTAATAAGCTCTTTTGCCTGTAAAAAAAAAATACAACCCCCCCAACATTAAAACCCACCACCCACATACCCCTACTCTAACCCACCCAAACCCCCCTTAAATAAACCTAACACTACCCCCCTGAAGATCTCCCTACCTTGAGTCATGTTCACCCAGCCGGGCCGAAGTCATCATCCAAGGGGCGCTGAAGAGGTCTTCCATCCGATAGAAGTCATCATCCAAAGGGCACTGAAGAGGTCTTCCATGCGATAGAAGTCTTCATCCAAGGGGCGCTGAAAAGGTCTTCCTTCATCCAGGCGGCGTCTTCAATCTTCATCCATCCGGAGCGGAGCGGAGCCATCTTCTTCCCAGCCGACGCAGATCCATCCTCTTCAACCGACGCCTACTCGCCGAATGAAAGTTCCTTTAAATGACGTCATCCAAGATGGCGTCCCTCGAATTCCGATTGGCTGATAGGATTCTATCAGCCAATCGGAATTAAGGTAAGAAAAATCTGATTGGCTGATTCAATTAGCCAATCAGATTGAGTTTGCATTCTATTGGCTGATCGGAACAGCCAATAGAATGCAAGCTCAATCTGATTGGCTGATTGGATCAGCCAATACGATTGAACTTGAATCTGATTGGCTGATTCAATCAGCTAATCAGATTTTTCCTACCTTAATTCCGATTGGCTGATAGAATCCTATCAGCCAATCGGAATTCGAGGGACGCCATCTTGGATGACGTCATTTAAAGGAACCTTCATTCGGTGAGTAGGCGTCGGTTGAAGAGGATGGATCCGCGTCGGCTGGGAAGAAGATGGCTCCGCTCCTGATGGATGAAGATTGAAGATGCCGCCTGGATGAAGACTTCTATTGGATGGAAGACCTCTTCAGCGCCCCTTGGATGAAGACTTCTATCGGATGGAAGACCTCTTCAGCGCCCCTTGGATGATGACTTCGGCCCGGCTGGGTGAACACGACTCAAGATAGGGAGATCTTCAGGGGGGTAGTGTTACGTTTATTTAAGGGGGGTTTGGGTGGGTTAGAGTAGGGGTATGTGGGTGGTGGGTTTTAATGTTGGGGGGGTTGTATTTTTTTTACAGGCAAAAGAGCTGATTACTTTGGGGCATGCCCCGCAAAAAGCCCTTTTAAGGGCTGTTAAAAGAGCTGATTACTTTGTAATGTAGAATAGGGTAGGGACTTTTATTATTTTTTTTTTTATTTTTTTTTATTAGGGGGCTTAGATTAGGTGTAATTAGTTTAACATTCTTGTAATATTTTTTTTATTTTCTGTTATTTAGTGTTTTTTCTTTGTAATTTAGTTTAGTTTATTTATTTATTTATTTATTTTTTTTTTGACATTGACAGGGTTCTTGTTTTATTGAAAAAATGCCAACTTTTTTACAACATAGTTATAATTTTGTTTTGATTGCTGATTTCACTCAACATAATATTGGAATATTAAACTTGTTTTAAAATACATATAACTGGATTTAAAAACTATTAAAAACACACAAAAAATGTCTAGTTTTCTAGATCCTTACCAAAGCTCTTTTTCATCCTAGAAATTGGTTTGCCAAAACTTTGCTGTTGATTTTTTTTTTTTTTTTTTTTTTTTTTAAATTCTTTTATTGAGATATTTCCAAGATATACATAGAGAAACATAAAAGAAACATTCAAATTTACATCAATTGTTACAATAAATGAAAGTTTGTTACAGTTACACATTTAGGCTCGTATCAGTAAGACTCGAGGTTAACTATTACTGTTGGATTAGGTGACAGATGCCAATCAGCCGACACTCAAAATTGAAAGTTATCTATGGGTTAAAATAGTAGTGAAAATAACAAGTGAAGATAACTGAAAGTAACAATGACCTCCTCCAGATTGTTATAGGTTAACTCTACTTTGTCGGTATGATTACATTCTAGGTGTAGAGAAGTTGCGTGTGAAGTTATTGTTCTGTGGTCAATTGGTCAAAGTGTATAAGGGAGTAGATTGCTATTAGGTATTTATATATTCTTCCCATAAGAATGTTATGTTGTGAAATTCTTCTGCTCGTTTGGTGCTGGTGTAATGGTATTTTTCCAGCTGGAGATAGTGCGTTACTTTGGATTTCCAAACTTCGGGGGATGGCAGGTTTGTTTTTTTCCAATTGAGTGGTATTAGTCTTTTAGCTGAATTGATCATGATCGCAAGGAGTGTTTGTTTTAATTTGCAGGGGATTTTAGGGAATTTATTGAAGAGAAAAACCCAGGGTGTGAACGGGAGTGGTGTACCCATGACTTTTTCAATCTCTGGTCTGAGGGAGCGCCAAAAAGATGCTGCTATCGGGCAGGTCCACCAGATATGTGCAAAAGTGGCTGGCTCTTTACAATTCCTCCAGCACATGGTGGTTGTGTTGGGAAATAAGTGGTGTAGTCGAACAGGTGTGTAGTACCACCTGCTTAGCAGTTTAATATTCATTTCTAACATCGAAATGGATGATGAGGCTTTTGTCATCTGGTGGAAAATGATAGTCCAGTCTGGTGGGTCTAGAGTGGTTCCTAAGTCCGTTTCCCATTTAGCTACGTATGTAGGGGGTGTTGAGTGGGACGCTTGTGATAGTGTTTTGTATGTTAAGGATAATATTCCTTTCTGTAGGTGAGTCTGAGAGCATATTGTTTCAAAATTTGAGAGTTGTCTTTTAAATTGAGATCTGGAAGGATGTGTCAATAAGTAATGTTTCAATTGTGTGTAAGTATACCAATTTTGGAAGTGCATCCCGAGAATATCACAGGTTGCTTGTTGTGGTTGAATGTCACTATCTTTATATAATAGGTGGTGTGGGATTGAGTTTTGTAGAGAGGGGGTGGAATGGGTTGTGTTAGTTGTTTTTATAAAAAATGAAAACGGTGTATTTTTGCTGACCGGTGTCAGGGGGGAGTATGTGGTGGAGACGGTGGGGTATTTCTTAAGTATTTTGTCCCATTGTCTAAAGGTTTCGTGCACTAGCCTTGGGGTTGTATGTAGTAATTTACGTTGGGCATTTGGAATCCAGCAATTGCCGCACAAGTAGTGCTTATCAGATAGTGATTGCTCTAGTTGGATCCATTCCTTGTTCATATTATGTTTGCACCAATCGGCAATTCGCGTGAGAAAAACTGCCTGTCTATAGCGCAGTAGATTTGGGGCACCGATCCCTCCTAATTCTTTTGGGCGATATAAAGTGGAAGTAGCAATACGGGGTCTTTTGTGCGACCATATGAAGCAGTTTATTTGTTTTTGCAGGGAGAATAGTAGGTGTTCTGGGAGAGGGACTGGGAGAGTTTGTAGATAATATAGGATTTTAGGTAAAATAATCATTTTGATCGCGTTGATTTTCCCTAGCCAGGAGAGAGGTTTACAGTTCCATGAACTGAGGGTGGTTTGAGTAGTTAGATTAAGGGCTTTATAGTTTAGGGAAATTATGGTTTCTATAGACGGTGAAATGTAAACTCCTAAATATTTAATGGCCTTGGGCTGTATGCGGAAATGATGTCGTTGCTGTATTCTCTCTACTGCATTTGAGTGCAAATGTATGGCTAATAGTTCAGATTTTGAAATGTTAATTTTAAAGTTGGAGTATAATCCATAGGTTTGTAGTGTTTGCAACAAAGGGGGTAGTGATATCTCGGGTTCCTCTAACGTTAAGAAGATATCATCCGCATATAAGGTTATCTTATACGTGGTAGGTCCAATCTCCATTCCACGAATGTTAGCATTATGTCTGACATGTAAGGCTAGCACCTCCATCGCTAGTATAAATAGAAGAGGCGAGAGTGGACAGCCCTGCCTTGTTCCATTTTTAATTTTGAAAGGGGAAGAGATAGAATCATTTAATTTGATTTTGGCCTGTGGGTTATTGTAGAGGGTGAAAATTTGTCCTATGATTTTTTGGGGAAAGCCGAATGTGTGCATAGTTTGTTTCAGAAAAGACCAATCTAGCCTATCAAAGGCCTTTTCTGCATCCATAGCTAGAAATGCCGATGGGATTTTTTGGGTGGTTGCATATTCCATAAGGTCTAGTATTTTGGTGGTGTTGTCCCTGGCTTCTCTAGAGGGTGTGAAACCTGCTTGGTTGATGTGTATGAGTGAGGGTAGGATTAGGTTTATTCTGGTAGCTATGATTTTTGCAAACAGTTTTATGTCAAAGTTCAAGAGGGAGATGGGGCGGAAATTCGCGGGTGTGTCTGGGGGTTTACCCGGTTTCGGAAGTACCACAACTTGGGCTTCCAACATTGAAGATGGGAAGGGGTTGTCATCTGCTACGTCGTTGAACATCGTAGTGAGGTGAGGAGTCAGTATGTCCGAAAAGGTTTTATAGTATTTGGCTGTAAAGCCATCTGGCCCAGGACTTTTTCCAATTTTTAGGGTTTTAATAGCTATCTGAACTTCCTGGGGGGATATTGGTTTGTTAAGTTGATTTTTTTGATCTTCTGTCAGTACTGGTGTTGGGTATTTTGTGATATAATCTATGAGTTTAGCAGAATGATCTATTGTGGGATCTTTTGGGAGGTTGTATAATGAGGTGTAGTATTCATGAAAGGCCTTCAAGATATCTGGGGTAGTTTGAAGTGGGTTTCCTTTGGGGTTTTGTAATTCGTAAATATGGGACTTGAATCTTTTTTTCTTTAATGCTCTAGCTAGGAGTTTACCTGATCTATTGTTTTCAAAATAAAACATACTGTTGGTTTTCTTTCGCTGAGATTGGTATTCTATGTCCAAAAAGTTGTCTAGTTCTGTTCGGGTTGTTTGGATTTCTGTTAAAATATTAGTATTCGCTGGAGATTTCTTATGCGCGTGTTCTAGCTGTGTGTATTTTGTTGTTAGGTCTTGGTACTTTTTGCGGTGAGTCTGTGTGTAATGGGCCTTTATATTGATCAGCTCCCCGCGGAGCACGCATTTGTGTGCCTCCCAGATTGTAAAGTTATTTTCAATCGACTGGGAATTTATGGTGAAATATTCTTCAATAAGTCTGGTTAGTTTAGGGACCGCGTCTGGGTGATCTAGAAGGCTGTCATCCATTTTCCACTGGTATGGGGTGAGAGGGGTGTTAGGCCATGTGAATTTAAGTTGGACAGACGAGTGGTCTGACCAAAAGGTAGGTACTATGTCGCATCTATTTATATGGGAAAGACCGCTCTGGTTTGTAAGGATGTAGTCTAGTCTACTGTAGGATTTGTTGGGGTGGGAAAAGAAGGTGTAGTCTCTCTTCTCACGGTGCATGAATCTCCAAGTGTCATAGAGCTTCATGTCTCTCATTCCCTGCCATATGGTTCTTGAAAGTTTTCGAGGGGTTTGTATGTTTACATTGGTGCTATCGATGGTGGGCTGTAATGGTACATTGAAATCACCAGACAGAAAAATTGGGCCTTTAGCTAAGTCTAACACCCTAGTGAACATAGTGCGAAAAAAGGGGAGCTGGTGGGTATTAGGAGCGTATATATTTATGAGTGTTATGGGTCTTCCGTACAATAGGCCTGTCAGACCCAGAAATCGGCCTTCCCCATCTGCGATCCTTTTGATGATAGTAAATGGGGTAGATTTATGTATTAGAATGCTCACCCCATTTTTTTTATTCGGGCCTGTGCTGTGGAAGTGTGTGGTAAAGTGCTTCCCGAAATATTTGGGTATGTTATGTGATTTAAAATGTGTTTCCTGAAGGAAAAGGATGTCTATGTGTCGCTTTGTCAAATCAGACAGGGCTTTGGATCTCTTAATTGGTGAGTTAAAACCTTTTACGTTTTGAGTTAGGAGGGTCAGTTGAGGAGGTATGTCACGGGTCATTGTTGGCATTATAGAGTTGTAGGCATTCGTGGTATGATTGAGTGTTGAGGCGTGTATTGGCATGAGGCTCGAGAGTAATATATGTGCTTATGATCATTGTAACAGGTATTAGAATTGCAGTAAACTGAGTATATATCATGTAACAATATAACCATTTTTTCGGAAAGAAAAACATAATAAACAAACAGAACATATTAAACAGATTGAACAAACAAAAGGCTCCCTTCCTAATATAGGTCATTTCTGAGAGCACTTGTGAAGGGGAATACTATTGGCTAACCCTTAAGGTATATACATGGTTGTTTATCCCATTATTTAGAGGTGATCTAAGTTTTGGAAATACAGATACATAGAGAATGTGGCTGTTAGCGGAGCGCATTAGCTCTTAGTGATACTCGGCTAAGCATGCCGGGATAAGAGTTGCCTAGAGTATAAGGCGTACATCCTTAGGTGATAGTTGATTCACTTAGTGTTGGAATAGTGGGTTATCTGACCTAGCTATGTGAATGTGCTATGGGTCTAGTAGGGGAATTCAGTGCATTTTTGCCAGGAATATAACATGTATTTGGTTTCCCCAGCGGTGACCAGTTGCATGCAAGGGTTGAGGGTATTCATGGATTGAGAAGGTCAATATCACCTTCTCTAAGTACGTACTGTACATAGTCACCGCTGAGGTGTGTGGTTACATCTCGCCAATATAACAACATTTAACTGGAAGTATAGAACTTTTCTAAACAGTAAACATGTAGACAAACTGCTGTATACTTATCATGGCTTTAGTACAAGAAAAAGGAGGTTTCTCTCAAGTTCAATGGGTTGAGTCTTTGTAGGTATCATGGTTTTGCAATAATGATGTTGGATGTGCCTGGGAGAGTTGTGATTGGTTAGAATTTTGGCTTCGTCTGTCAGTAGCCATCTTTTCAGGTGTAGGTGTGTCTCTGTTTCTTGATGTTGAGGGACCAGATTTAGGCTGTATATCAGAGTCAGATGGGAAGTCTATCCCCAATGATTTGCAAAAAGAGTCAGTTTCTTCCGGGGTTCTGCATGTCAATCGAGTGTTGTTTCTGAGTACCCAGACTTGGGTTGGGAAGCCCCATCTGTATGGGATTTTCTTGTTGCGCAGGAGTGTTGTTAAGGAGCTAAACTCTTTTCTACGTTGTAGTGTTTGCGTAGCCAGGTCTTGGTAAAATTGGAGGACATTGCCACGAAATCTTATTGGCTGCAACTTTCTTGATTGGTTCAGGAGCATTTCCTTTTCAAGGAAATTTTTAAAGCGAATAATAATATCTCTCGGAGGTGCTGTGTCCGGAGGTTTTGGCCTAAGAGACCTATGGGCCCGTACCCATTGAATGTCCGTGGTACATGCAGATTCTTTTATTTGCTGAAATAAAGACTGAAGATAAACTGGAAAGTCGCGGGGGAGAACACTCTCAGGAACTCCTCTGATTCTTATGTTTTTACGGCGACTCCTATTCTCCAGGTCTTCTAATTTTTCTTGGAGTGAGGAGATGGTTTCTTGGTGTGAGGCCACTTGATCTGTGAGAGATTGGACGTCCTCCTTTATCTCATCTTGGTTAGTTTCCAGAGAGTCTACTTGGAGCCCTATGGTATGGATGTCTTGTTTCATCCCTGCTAATTCTTCTCTAATACACGTGCGGACAATGTCCGCGATGTCTTGCTTAGATGGTAAGCCTTGAAGAATGGTTGAAGTGAAGTTGGTGTCTTCGCCTTGTGGGGTAGGTGAATTGGGGGATTGGTGATCCATAGACAGTCTCTTGTCTCTCGCCTCCATTGTGTCTGTTGCTTGCATATAGGAAGAGATGGTAGCTGTTTTCACTGCAGGCGCTTTTAGGGGTTTATCGTGCTTTAGCCTTCTAGATGTCATTGTGACCCGTTTCAGGAAGAGCAGACCGCACAAAATCGCTTTGGGTATAACCTCAGGGTTCTGTCTCAGATCTCTGGTGGTCAGTTGTGCTGCCAGAGAAGGTTCTGTGAGTTCACGCTAGATGAAGCTACAGAGTGCTGATCCCGCTATCTGGTGTTTTTTTTTACAGTGCACTGCAAGGATATTAAGTTTAGTAGCAGCTTCTTGGTGCAATGTGTAACCCCCTGCTTTGAAGATGCGGTGTAATGGGAAACACTATGAAACCTGTATGCGTTATGATTTTTTTCTCCTCTACAGTTCCCACTATACGCAAATCATGTGATTATGTAACTGTCAGTGGTAAAGCACAGAGGGTCTTGTCAGCCTGAACACCCTGGTGTGGTTGGAGGCTGTGAGCTGGTTTAATGTTGTGCCCTTTATCACATGAATAAGTTTCCAGCTCCCCCAGCAACGTAGTTATTTTTCCTTATAGGTGTTTTGTTTAATTTATGTATATAGGGTTGTATTTTTATTGTTATGGCCTCAGCAAGTAATCTGAGTGATAAAGTCCAAGACTATTTTATGTGTGGTGCCGGAGACTTCCCATGGGGTGTTGTTACTGAACTCTGTTGTCAGCTGGCAAGTATGGCGCAGCTGAGTACTGTGGCCACAATGGCGGTCGGTGCACTTCCGGGAAGACACTTGAGGATTCGGCAAATTCAGCTCTAGGCTTCTGTCACCCCTTAATGCTTTCCCCAGGTGAACTTTGGTGTATTATAGTGTTGGGGAAATAATGCTAGTATCTGTAGCGGTTGCGGTGTTTGTGGTGCTTTTGATGCTGGTGGTACTTGCGGTTATACTGAGGCTGTCAGCCGCAATGGCGGCTGGAGCACTTCCGGAGCAGCCTGATCGTTGTTTATGGCAGCCGCGGTGTGGAGAAGGATGAGCCCTAACAAGGTTGTCGGGTATAGTCTTGTGACACTTGGCTTCGCGTTGGTCTCCGGGACACAGTCGGCTTGCTCCAGCTGATGTTTTACTTCTCCCGGCAGGGCATACTACAGTGCAGGTTTTAGCAGCTCCTTTTCTTTATGACCGCTTATTTGATTAAGCGGTATTTGGCATCTCTGGTTTGTCGGTAGTTAGTGCGGCCACATCTAGTTCAGATTAGGTAGAAACAACATGGGATTTTTAACATTTTAAAGGTTGCCAACTCGGAGCTCCGGATTTACGCTGCACTCATGGCAGCAGCCGGCTCCGCCCCCCCTAGTTTAGTTTATTTAATTGTATTTAATTGTAGGTATTGGTACCTAATTTATTTAATTAATTTAATGATAGTGTAGTGTTAGGTTTAATTGTAACATAGGTTAGGATTTATTTTAAAGGTAATTTTGTATTTCTTTTAGCTAGGTAGTTATTAAATAGTTAATAACTATTTAATAGCTATTGTACCTAGTTAAAATAAATACAAAGTATTTAAGTATTAGTCATATTGTAGCTAGCTTAGGGTTTATTTTATAGGTAAGTATTTAGTTTTAAATAGGATTCATTTAGTTAATAAGAGTAATTTTTATTTAGATTTATTAAAATAATATTTAAGTTAGGGGGGTGTTAGAGTTAGTGTTAGACTTAGGTTTAGGGGTTAATTAGTTTAATATAGATGGCGGCGGTATGGGGGGGAAGGATAGGGGTTAATAAATTTATTATAGGTGGCGACGGTGTAAGGGGGCAGATTAGGGGTTAATAAGTTTAATATAGGTGGGGGCAGGGTCTGGGAGCAACGGTTTAGGGGTTAAACAATTTATTTAGTTGCGGCGGGGTACGGGATCGACAGGATAGGGGTTAAGAAATTTATTATAGTTGCGGCGGGGTCCGGGAGCTGCGGTTTATGGGTTAATAAGTTTATTAGAGTGGCGGTGGGCTCCGGGAGCGGCGGTTTTGGGTTTAACATGTTTAATTTAGGTGTCAGCGGTGTAGGGGGGTAGATTAGGGGTGTTTAGACTCGGGGTACATGTTAGGGTGTTAGTTGCAGACGTTTCCCATAGGAATCAATGGGATGTCGGGCAGCAGCGAACATGAACTTTCGCTATGGTCAGACTCCCATTGATTCCTATGGGATCCGCCGCCTCCAGGGCGGCGGATTGAAAACCAGGTACGCTGGGCGGGAAAAGTGCCGAGCGTACCTGCTAGTCATTTGATAACTTTCAAAAGTAGTCAGATTGTGCCGAACTTGCGTTCGGAACATCTGGAGTGACGTAAGAATCGATCTGTGTTGGACTGAGTCCGGCGGATCGAAGCTTACGTCACTATATTCTACTTTTGCCGGTGTGTAGGACTTGATAACTTAGGCGAATCAGCCTCGCCACAAATACGCTGTGGAATTCCAGCGTATTTGAGGTTGACGGCTTGATAACTAGAGGCCATGGTGTCCAGATGATAAAGTCAATGCATTTCTCTATTTTTTTTTATAAAAATCCCCTATCACCACCTCTGCCTGGTGTCTTGACCTCTTCTATGATCTGAAAGTGCCACAGGCTAACATTATGATCCATCTCAATGAAATGTCCAGCTACAGGGGCATCCTTCTTTTTGTGCCTTATATTTGATTTATGTTCCATAATTCTATCACTTTTCTTAGATAAAGCTGCAAATAGCCTCCTACACCCTTTCTATATCATGCAGCAGGAACGGTAAAAAAGTTATTTTAAAAGTTATATTGTTTCTGGCCACTTTTAAATGGCTGCCAAGCTCCACTGAATCCAACTAGTGAGCCTTTTATGATGTCATCAGTGGCAGAGCTTGGCAGCCATTTTAAAGTGGCCACACACAATATTAATTTAAAAAAAATTTTTTTTACTGTTCCTGCTGCATGATATAGAAAAGGTGCAGGAGGCTGTTTGCAGCTTAATCTAAGGTAAAACTTTAAGATGACTAAGGTGTAGACTGTCCCTTTAAAAAATGCCAATGCTTGCGTAAAATCTTTTTTTATATTGTGTAACAAACACCATTCTATCTACTTTGTTCATACATTTATTAGATTTCTTATCAAATCCTTAAACTGCCTGAAGTTGTATTTACAATAAAGGGTCTGGATAAACCCTCTGTACAAATATGTTCAACATTTGTCCAAAACGTTTCTTACGTAGTTTATCATTCGATACTATCCTCGTAATGCTCAATAACTGACTTTTAGGTATAGGCCTAAATACCAAGGGGGGATGAAACCTATCAAATTTAAAAAATATTATTTATGTCTAAGGGTTTTGAATAAATATCTGTTAGCAGTTGTCCCTTATAAACACATGTATCTAGAAATTGTATATATTGCTCACTGTATGTCAGGCTGAATTTAATGCAAGTAACTGACATATTGAGATCAGCTATAAACATCTCTAGAGATCTAATGTTGCCATACCATATGCCAATAATATTGTCAATGAATATCCCCCACGTGGCGCCATACTCTTTGAACAGTTTATTTTCATAAACATGACTTTCCTCAAAACTGTTTACAAAAATATTGGCATATGTAGGGGCAACATTGGGCCCAATTGCTGTTCCTTTTTATTTGCAAATACAATTGATCCCTAAATAAGAAACAAATGCAATGTAGTAATAAATCCAGTAATTTCATCAAAAACTCAATTTGTTTAGATGACTATTGATTGTCTGTCAGTAACAATTTCTTTACTGACATAATACCAATTGTATGCTTTATGGAGGTGAAATGTGTGAAATTAGAAACAAAAAAGAACAAAAAACAGAAGCGTGTCCAAATATAATACAAAAAGTAAGTGTAGAGCCAGATAGGCTTGCAGCGTCATAAGGGTTAAGGCTGGCAGGGAGAGGGAAGATGGAGGAGAGTGTTATAAGTTGCAACAATGTTGCAGGGACACGAGTGGCTTACCTTTCTTAAGCTGGTGTTTGCAGTTCCTGTTCCTCTTTGATAGTGGACAAGAAGCTGTCAAGTTGGTTCATCTTCTCTCCACCTTCAAGTCTCCTTCTCTTCATCATGAGGCGTGCAAGATGTTCTGCTGCTCTACCTTTGAGATTCAGAGGGGGAAAAGGGCCAGTTACTCGCAGATAAGTACACATGATCATGAGGAATTTATTCCATCCTGACAGATTGATATCCAAGACCCCCCTTCACCCCTTCAAAATCCTGTACAAGTACAGCCCCCTTCATCTGTCCCTAAAAAACCTGTTATTACAATGGCAGAAATTCATCATCCTCCTCTTATTTCACTCCCCGACCCTAATAATATTGTCCCTGAGACTCAGCCTGCCCATAGTGAAACAGACGCTGCAGGGACAACTCTTGCTATTCCATTGCTTTCAATTCAGAATCAGGACACCTCCAGCTCTCTATTACAAATTTCACTTCCCTCCCTCCACCCGCGGCCGGTGCAGTGGCATCCCTGCTTACCTTGATTGCAGCTGCAATCTCTTCTGGACAGCCACTTGCCCAGCATGATTCTGTAGTTCAGCATGCTCCTGAAGGCCTTCGGCATACCCCCTCAGCCCCTGTGGCCTTTCCGGTTTCACCCGTGGCATTTTCCCGCCCTGAACCATCTGGCATACAAAACCAAATTTCCCCCCCCCAGGCCTATAGGCCTTCCGGTTTACTCCCATTCAATATCTACCCCTGGCCCTTCACAGCAACTGGGCCGCCTTACCACCGCTAGACCTACAGGCCTTTCGGTCACCTCAAATGTACCCCTCCCTCCTGAACCTCCCGCGCAGTCATTTTACCCTGAGTCTCTTACACATCCCCCTTCTGGGGTGATCCAACTGTGCACTTCCACTGATCCACTTGCCGCCTTTCTACCGCCACACATGCCTCTCTCCAGCCCTGTTCCTATGGGCCTTCCAGATGCGTGTGACGTCACTTCTGGTGACGTCATCAATGTCGCAGTTTAATGCAGTCGGCAGTCCGGCATGGCACTCTGGCAGGTGAGCACCGCAAGCGCTCTATAGCCAGAGGCCACCTAGCGGGTCACCGGAGGGGGCTAATTAATATGAGGCAGAGGGTTGGGCCTGTCGGTTTGTTAAATAGGCATAAAATGCATGTGAATACTCATAGCCAAGGAGGGCATTTGTATAGAAATGTAACACATAATATCCATGTTCATGATGGGGTTAATATGAATATAAGTCAGGAAGGGGTTAATATAATTAATTGTGCAAATAATCAGGTTAATGTGCAGAATAATGCTGAGGGGCAAGTTAATGCATATTCAAGACAGGAAGGGCCACTTTATGCAAATATTAGGCAGAACATTAGCGGTCAGGCACAGGTTAATGAATCACATAATTTGAGTACAGCTCATGTTAGTAAAAACATTAATGACCCTCAGGCAGATGTCTCTCGTGTGAATGTTTTACAGAATGTAATTGCAACTCCTCCCCCCCCCCCTAACCCCCAGTGCAAGATGTGCGAGATGTGGCAGGGAATGATGATTTCAATACTAGCAGTATGAATGGTAACAATATAATGATGCCTGTTTCTGTTGTGGGGGGGGGGGGGGGGGCTCAGGTCACGTAGGTGGGAATCTAGCTTTGCAATTACCAGAAAGAACTTCCTAGGCCACCCCTGGGCTTCCTCTGTCATATGGGCAAAGTGCTCGCAAGTTTCTCTCTATTTTACAGGACATGCTGTCAGGAAAGCAGATTCCCCGAGCCCACACGACACCAGTGGCCACAGCAGAAAGCACCATGTACACATATCCTTCAACTTCCACTATATCAGGAGATACCACTATGGGAGGTTCAGTTCCGGTCCCTGCTACTTCACAATCCATATCATCTGTACCAGCAGTTTCGGCAGAAGTACCGTCAACATCATCTGCTGGGAGTGGTGAGTTACTTGTTGCAACACATGCCAGGGAACATTTATCAGACTCCTCCATGACAGACTCAGACTTAGATAGTGACACATCCTTAGGTTTAAAATCCAAAGGTCAGAAAAGGATGTATAAGATGATTAAGCATATGAAGGCAGATCAACTATCTAAGAAGAGATAGCCTCTCCTTTGGTCACTGACCATGCACAGATAGCCTCTGTAGTACCTGGTCATAGAGCAGCCCTAGCGGGTGACATTTTGCCATGCCTCATTTTCTCACTCCATGGTCAGTTGAAGCAGAAAATTGTTAAACGAATTCATGAAGGGAGATACGTAAATATTTTTGAACTCTCAGTAGGAGCCCATATAGACAGAGAGAAAAGAGTTATGATGGCAAAAGCCCGAAGAGAGCATAAAGACCCAAAACCTTTGACGAGTGGCTAAAATGTTTTAGAATACTCTCATCATGTTACCTGGATAAGCACCCAGAGCAAGGCCAAGCGTTACTGAATCATGCATCCACCATACACTGGATTTATCAGCACCATAAAGATGGTGTATGGAGAGAGTATGTTCCGGAGAAAGATGGCCAGAAATATGTTACTAACATTTGGATCGCAGGAAATGCATTTGTTGTCCTGTTTGGGTCCAGAGAGATCCCCCTCACCATCTGCAACTAGTAGGGGTGCGGGGGCTCGTTTTCAAACTAAAAATACATGTAGGGGTAGAGAGTGCTGGGCCTTTCAGGAGAAAAGGTGTGATAAAGGGAGTGCATGTCGTTACCGACACATTTGCAAGCTTTGTGGAGCCTTCCACTCGGGTGCAGACTGCGCCAGAAGGAAATTAACTACCAATGATAGAGCAGCAGCCAGTACACCTGCTGCAGCTAAGAGCGCGCACCCCAATGAGGGTGGACGCCCTTGAGCTATGGTTACGCACATATCCAGACCGCCACATAGCAGGCTTGCTCTTGGTGGGATTTAAGGATGGATTTGTGATCCCAGTAAGTAAATCTGTCTGGAGTTTTCAAACTCATCGCAATCTCAAATCAGCGTACCAACATCCCGAGGCAGTTACAATAAATATACAGAATATCACAAAGAAAAAAATGTGAAATAAATGTGATAACAAAAATCATAAAAGGAAAACCAAATAAAGTTCTGAATCAAGGATATGTCTGTGTCCTCTGGATGAGGTTTTCAGCTTGTTAGCATTCCTCAGTGAGATCCCATAAAAAAGGAAACAGAAAATTGCAACATAGTGTGAATCTGTAATGGCACTTTGAGGAAGTAGTTGTTTTGTAACAAATGACTACTCACATTTGTTGGAGCTTTCGACTAAGCTCAAGGATATGCGCACTCCCACTTTATACTGATGGGAAAACAGTACACTAGGCAAAACTTGGATACAAATTTATTTTAAAATATATAAAAGTGTCACATAAGCCTTGATAACACCACAATGTAAGGGAACAAAAGCAGATATGCTGTAACAAATGCTTCAAATCGCCAAACTTGCAAAGAGGTAAATGGATCAGCAGAAGTGTGACCGCCGAAACCAAAACCTCTTTAGTAGCAAGACAATAGCGCTAAGCCCCCAGGTGTCCTGGCTAGTGCATAGACGCGATAAAACTCAATATAGAACAGTTCAGTTCCGACGTACGTTTCGCTGGTATGCTTTGTCAAGGAATCATGTTCACCGATATAAAAAGCTCACTGAGATAACTGAAATCTTGTCAAATGTAAGTGACAAGTATATTGCTTCAGCATGTGAAGTAGATAGCAAGGACTTGCTCAGAAGGGATCTTAAAGGGACAGTAATCACTTTGAGATTGTCATATAAAATGCTTACTTGTGCACAGTAAATCAACTTTGCATTATTAGTTGTGCACCATTTAGCTGAAATTTAGGTCTGAAAAATGAAAAATTTTCCAATTCAGAAAACATGGCAGGTTTCACGATCCTAACCGCATCAAATATCTATATCTAGTTTGTACAATGACAATGCAGCAAACAAGGTGTTCTAATAGTATCCAGACTCCACTGATATGTTGATCTACTGGAAGAGTTCAGACAAATGTCGTAATTCCAAACTGCTAACTGTCCATTTAAATTGACACAGAAGTTAAAGTGACACTCAAGTTAAAATGAATGCTTCATGATTCAGATAGAGCATGCAATTTTAAACAACTTTCCAAATACTTCCACTAACAAAATATGCACAGTCTTTTTATATTAACACTTGCTGAGTCATCAGCTCCTACTGAGCATGTGCAAGAATTCACAGAATATACATATATGCATTTGAAGTTCAGACTAAGATTTAACAAGGGCCAAATAGCCCTGAATGTAACTGTTTCTGCACGAGCCTTCAGTCTCGCCGGAAACAGGAGTTAAGAAGCAGCAGTCTTAAGACCGCTGCTCCTTAACTCATACGCCTCCTCTGAGGACTGGAGGCGGACATCAATCCGGCTGATCGCATGCGATTGGGTTGATTGACACCCCCTGCTAGCGGCAGATTGGGGGCGGCATTGCACAAGCAGTTCACCAGAACTTTTTTTTTTTTTTGTATGGTGTTTGTTTATGGAGATGTTCTGCATATTACAAAAGTATCGTCTGATTTCTTTTAACATCCAGATGCACCCAGGCAGTATTATAGCACTGTTCTTTTCTGAGCCTGGAATTGTTCTCACAAGAGAAGTTTGCCGGGTTATCAGCACTGAGATTGGCTATTCCTTGGACGGCTCCCACTGTGACGTCTGTTCCTGTGATATCGCTGATTGGTTATTGGCACCCCCGTGAAGGATCCTGTGCTTTCGTCTGTCGGGCGACTTAAGGTCCCGTCCTGCGTTGTGAGGCACACTGTTGTGCCACTCTCTATGTGAGTACCCCCCAGAGGGTTTCTGTGATTGCTCTGTCTTCCCCTTTGTGCAAACGCTACTGTTCCATGAGGTGCCTCTGTTTTCTGTGTCTACAGGTTTTCTTCACTTATAGTATCACATTTACTTTGTTATCTTGGTATCTTTTGCTGAAAAGCATGACTAGGTAGGTCCAGTAGAAACAGCAAGAAGGTGATTGGTGGCTTCACACATAAGCCTCTGTTCATTGGTCCTCCACTAGAGTGTTAAGAGGGATCACTATGAGTGGGCAGCATTTGCTGCCAGTAATTATTATTGCAATCTAAAGTGCTCATGCAATGCGACCTCCGACTAAAAATTCTGCTTAATGCAGGCAGGTGATTCTAATCTGAACCTGTGAGGGGAGTGGAGAAATGTGGAAACCGTTCTCTTAAGACTGCTGTTTCAAAAATTGAAATTTGAAGAGCTGTTCACGGCTTAATAAATTCCCCCCTTATGGTATTTGCTTTACTTTGTATTGTATCCATATATTTATTTCTAAATTGAATTCAGACAAACAGGAAAAGAGACAAAATATAAAGGTTTTGACACCACTGTACAAAAAGTTGTTTTATATTATGACAAAGAAAAGTCAAACAGAAAATAAACTGCACTTCATACTAATCACAAATAAAATGGTACGAGTTTAAAAAATATTATTAACATCTACCTATAACAGTTATAACAGTGGGAGCAGACAAACTAAAAATAGTAATATTCTTATATGATTAAAAATATGGTTAATAAGTTCCATTATCAGTTGGTAACACATTCTTAGGTATTAATGAGAAATGGCTCACACAATTGTTATACGGTGGATACATTTGAAAACGACTCACATAAAAACATAGTTTTAAGCTCTGCATCCCCATTTAAAGATTTGTCCATAGAAATAAGCTGTCCCGCTGGCGGAAGCTAGTTAATCAAAGTCTTATACGTGAAGACACGCTGTGAAATTATTAGAGACAGTCTCATAACGTGAGAAGTATATAGGTGGTTTTAACACATTTTTTCTGCTTGCTTCATCATACAACTGAAAGGAGCTCAGCAATGAATATTAAACAGGTTAAGCTAACTTCAGCAGATATGGGGATATATAGTGTGGATTCAATAGGAACATAGACACTTTCAATCTGGAAGGAGATAATTTAGCACTTCAAACATCTGATGTCTGATGCACATAATATTTTGGTGTTTTCAAAACTTTCGGCTAGATTACGAGTTTTGCGTTATGAGCAGTGCGGTACTAACTTGCAGGATATTGTCACCACTCACTTCCCTACAGCGCTGGTATTACAGGTTTTCATAAACCCGGCGTTAGCAGGCAAGAAGTGAGCATAATGCAAAATTGAGCTTCATACCGCACTCCAATACCAGCGCTGCTGAAAGCTGTGGTAAGCTGGTTTTACATGCTCGTGCACGATTTACCCATAGACATCAATGGGGAGAGCCGGCTGAAAAAAAGCCTAACACCTGCAAAAAAGCAGCGTAACGCAGCCCCATTGATTCCTATGGGGAAACAAAATTTATGTTTACACCTAACACCCTAACATGAACCCCGTGTCTAAACACCCCTAATCTTACACTTATTAACCCCTAATCTGCCACCCCCAACATTGCTAACACCTACATTATACTTATTAACCCATAATCTTCCGCTCCGGACATCACCGTCACTATAATAAACATATTAATCCCTAAACCGCCACACTCCTGCATCACAAACACTAGTTAAATATTATTAACCCCTAATCTGCTGCCCCTAACATCGCCGCCACCTACCTACATTTATTAACCCCTAATATGCCGCCCCCAACATCGCCTCCACTATACTAAATTTTTTAACCCCTAAACCTAAGTCTAATCCTAACCCTAACACCCCCTAGCTTAAATATAATTAAAATAAATCTAAATAAAACCTATAATCATTACTTAAATAATTCATATTTAAAACTAGATACTTACCTGTAAAATAAACCCTAAGCTAGTGTGACACATAAAATATATGTGCACAATTGTATAATGTTTTATGCCATTTTCATGTTTCATATTGATATATGTTAGTTTAATTGTATTTGTTTTATATGGTGCTTGTAATAATTTACTATGAGAATGCAACTCTCTGTTGTGAGAACATGGGACTCTTATTTTGACATGGACTTATGATCCTGAAGGATTGTGGGAAATCATGGGTGGAGCAATGAGACTGTTTTTTTTTTTACCTCATAACCGTTGAGGATTCTTTTAAGTACACACCCATTCTCTTTATTTCCTGTTTTAACACGTAACATTTAATCTGTTTACTGGCATCCTGAATGGGGTCTGTAACAGATTCTTGGGGGCTCGTCCTGGGATCGGCGCTTGATTGATTGCAGAACGCCCGTTTGCAAACTTATAATCTTCGGGACCAACAATGTATGAATGCAGTGGCTGTATTCAAGAAAAATCATTTGTGAAAGGAGTGGCCTGGCTGGCTTGTGACAGTGACATGAGGGATCGTGAGAAGGGTCGTTATGTCGGATAAAGTATGGAAGAGTCTGGTGTGGGACATCAGAAAGATACTTCTTGCCTTTTCTGCTGATGAACTGTTTCAGATCGCCCAGAGCATATGTCCAGTACCGGACAGGGACATTTCAGAACTGAGGGACATTTCAAATGAGAAAGCTCAAATGCTTGTAAACTTTGTCCAAACTCCTGAGCTTAACGAACAGTGGGGACGTTTGAAAGTAAAGAGAGGCATTGTCATTCCAACAGGCAGAGTAACTTGGGTAAAGTGTAAAATACCACACACCATGGATCAAACTACCCCAGTCGCACTGTTTGAACCAGAACAAAACAATGTATATTTGGAAAAGCTGGATATAGGGGAGGGGCTCCTAGAAGTCCAGAACCAGCAAAGCCCTTATGTTTCTGTCCCAATCGGAAACAACTCCATATGTGAAGTAACATTTCATGGTAAAAGTACTGGAGGCAGAGCAACCAGAAGACATGAAGTCTGGTGTAAGGGCCCAGGGTGTGACTACTTTAGTTACTCAAGAAATCTTGACACTGTGGCACCCACCTGTAGACCTCAGCCATTTGAGTGGTAAACAGCAGGAGGTAGTAAGAAACATGATGTAAGAAGAGTATATGGCCTTTTCTCGTGGTAAGAGCGACCTTGGTTGCATCCCGAGCTTGCAAATGTCAATCTCACAGATGACATACCAATGCAGCGGTCATACTCTTCGGTACCTAAGCCTTTGTTCCAAGAAGTCAAGGACTATATTCAAGATCTTCTGGCAAAAGGGTGGATTGTGAAGTCCAAGTCACCTTATTCTGCACTAGTAGTCTGTGTCTGAAAGAAGGATGGTTTGCTCCGCCTGTGTATAGATTATCGTCTCCTCAATAAAAAACTGTACCAGATAGGCACCCTTTGCCGAGAATCCAAGACTTGCTTGATATACTGGGGTGTTATGCATGGTTCAGTATTCTTGACAAAGGAAAAGCTTACCATCAGGACTTCATAGCCGAAGGTTCCAGGCACATAACAGCTTTTATAACACCTTGGGGGCTTTATGAATGGGTAAGAATTCCATTCGGCCTGTCCAATGTACCTGTAGCGTTCCAGCACAGCATGGAGGAAATACTGGATTCCCTCAGGGACGAATGTTGCATACCATACCTTGATGACGTGCTATGTTATGACAAGTCTTTTGATGAACATGTGGAAATGATTTGCAAGGTTCTCCAAGCCCTCCAATGTCATGGGGTCAAACTTCGGCCTGAAAAATGTGAGCTCTTCCATAGTGAAGTCAGATATGTGGGTCATCTTGTGTCTGCTGAAGGTGTGAAAATTGATTCCAAAGATCTTGAAGCAGTACTGTCACTCAAAGATCATACTCTACAGACCATTGGTGAGGTAAGGAGGCTTCTCGGCTTCCTAAGCTACTATCACTCATTAATTAAAAAAAAATTCATGTGCGGCCAAGCCTATCTATGAGCTTCTCCAGGCAAAGTCTGGGATGGCACCAGTTCAGCCTAGTGGAAGAAAGACCAAGGGCCCAAAAATGCCCTCCCGAACCCCTGTGGAGTGGACAAGAGAGCACCAGAAAACGCTTGAAGTATTGATCGACATGTTGACAAAACCACCAATTCTAGCCTACCCAGACTTTAATTTACCATTCACGCTGCACACCGATGAATTAGAAAGGGGCCTAGGAGCTATCCTCTACCAGCATCAGTATGGAAAGTTGAGGGTCATTGCGTATGGCTCCCGGACACTCTCCCCAGCCGAAAAAAAATTACTGCCTACATAGTAATAAACTTGAGTTTCTTTCACTTAAATGGGCAGTGTGTGAAAAATTCAGAGACTATCTGTTCTATGCTTCACACTTTACCATTTACACAGACAAAAATCCCCTGACCTATATCATGAGCACTGCAAAGTTAAATGGGGTTGCCCATCACTGGGTGGGAGAATTGCCCAACTACTGCTTTGATGTCAAATACCGGCCTGGTAAAGTAAATATTGACGCTGATACACTTTCACGTATCCCCCTTGACATGGAAAAGTATGCCACTAAGTGCACAGAGCACTTGTCATCTGACGTGGTGCATGCAGTCTGGGATGGAGCTCGTGCCTCCACAAGGAAAGATGTGGCTTGGATTGCAGCGCTCAGTATGTCCACCATGGAAACTGACCCACCATCCCACAATTCATTGTTGCCAAGGAAAAGTAAAGACAAACTCTCCAAAGCTCAAAGGGAGGATCCAGATATTGAAGATGAAAAAGGATGTCAAGGCACCAGATGAGAGTCTAAAAAAAACAGTGACTGGAGATGCCAAGAAACTCTTGCATGAATGGACAAGCTTATTCTAGAGGATGGATGTCTCTATAGGAAAACAGCTCAAAACAAACAGCTTGTTCTCCTAGCTCAGTATAAACAACTTTCTTTGGAGTACATGCATGACAAGATGGGGCATGTGGGCACAGAATGGGTACTTTATCTAATGAGACAAAGATTCTACTGGCCATTTATGAAAAAGGAAGTAGAGGAGTATGTCACAAAGAAGTGTCCCTGCATCAAGCAAAAGAAAACAGTAGCCCATGTCAGAGCACCCATGGGATGAATAACATCCAGCTCACCTCTAGAACTTGTCTGCATCGACTACTTGCACTTACAGTCAAGCCATGGTGGATATGAGTATATACTAGTGGTCGTAGATCACTTTACTAGATTTGCTCAAGCTTATCCAACAATAATTAAGTCTGGCCATACGGCAGCTGAGCATCTTTTCAATGACTACATCCCCCAGTTTGGCTATCCTGGAAAGCTACATCATGACCAAGGCAGGGAATTTGAGAATGAGCTTTTCCGGAATCTTCGGCAACTTGGAGTACACCATTCAAGAACATCTCCTTATCACCCTCAAAGTAACCCAGCTGAGAGATTCAACCGGACTCTCCTCCAAATGCTCCATACTCTGGCTGACAAAGAAAAGTCAAGATGGAAAGATCACCTTCCTCAGATCATACATGCATATAACTTCACATGCCATGAGTCCACCCATTGAAGAGGATGAGGGGGTGACTCACAAAGGATTTGCTCAACATTGGGCTGGAAAGAAGGCGTATCAAATAGCAAGTGAAAACAGCAGGCAAGCAAGTGCACAAGGCAAAGCTCAGTATGACTTAAAAGTCAAAGGTGTGATTCTAAAGCCTGGAGACAGAGTCCTTGTCAGAAACTTGAGTAAGCGAGGAGATCCAGGAAAACTCAGGCCATACTGGGAGAAGATAATTTATGTGGTGAAAGAGCAGGTAGCAGACAATCCTGTATATGTGGTGAGTCCTGAGAATTGGAACAAAAGAGGAACCAGAACCCTACACCGAAACGTACTGTTATTAGTGAATGACTTGCCTGTGGAGACACCACCACAACCACTGAAACCTGCATAACAGAGACAAGGTAACAGAGAGTCAAAGATAAGAGAATCTTCTTACCCTAGTGACACAACCACTTCGGATGAGGACAGCTCTGGAAGATACTGGTTGAGAATCCCTGAGAGTTGGCATCATCAGCACCTGAGATAAAAGAAAAAGAAATAGATCAAGTACAAGTCTCACTAAAGGAGAGAAACAATTTGACAGAGAACCAATTGCCAGATGAACTGATTCTGAATCCAACATTTCCACCTGGGGCTAGTGTAGATAGTGAAAGTGAAGGTGCCCAGTCTGATGAAGTGGAAAGTCTGACAGTAGAAAACAATATCGAGCCAAGATGATCTGTAAGAGAGAGAGAAAGCCAAAGCAAATGTGTACATATGAAACACTGGGTCAGCCATCACTACAACCACAGACATTGCTCCACAGTGTAGCAGCATATACCTTTCCTCACTTACCTGTATGGGCTACACAATATTATATGCCACCACTCTCATATCATACACCTCACAACCCATACAATGTGGCACCATACATTCCAACAGTGACAGTATATTAAGTTAAGAAAGTTGTGTTTCAGGGTAATACAACTGTGACTGAGTGTATATATGTTTTAGTAGCTGGAGCCATTTTATTTTGTCAGGGAGAATGTGACACATAAAATATATGTGCACAATTGTATAATGTTTTATGCAATTTTCATATTTCATATTGAAATATGTTTGTTTAATTGTATTTGTTTGTTGTATTTGTTTGTTGTGAGAGCATGTGACTCTTATTTTGACATGGACTTATGATCCTGAAGGATTGTGGGAGATTATGGGTGGAGCAATGAGACTGTTTTTGTTTTACCTCATAACCATTGAGGATTATGTGACGTATACACCCATTCTATTTATTTCCTGTTTTAACAGGTAACATTTAAGCTGCTTACTGGCCTCCTGAATGGGGTCTGTAACAGATTCTTGGGGGCTCCTCCTGGGATCCCCCTAAATAAAATCTTAATTAAAAAACCTAAGCTCCCCATTGCCCTGAAAAGGGCATTTGGATGGGCATTGCCCTTAAAAGGGCATTTAGCTCTTTTTCCACCCAAAAGCCCTAATCTAAAAATAAAAGCCACCCAATAAACCCTTTGAAAAAATCTAACACTACAGTTTTTGAAGACCCGACATCCATCCTCAACAAAGCCGGCAGAAGTCCTCAATGAAGCGGCAGAAGTCTTCATCCAACCGGGCAGAAATCTTCATCCAACTGGGCAGAAGTCTTAATCCAATCGGGCAGCAGTCTTCATCCAGATGGCATTTTCTATCTTCATTCATCCGGCGCAGAGCGGGTCCATCTTCAAGACATCCGGCGCGGAGCATCCTTTTCTCTTGACGTCTAACAAAGAATGAAGGTTCCTTTAAGTGACGTAATCCAAGATGGCGTCCCTTGAATTCCAATTAGCTGATAGAATTCTATCAGTCAATCGGAATTAAAGGTGAAAAAATCCTATTGGCTGATGCAATCAGTCAATAGAATTGAGCTTGCATTCTATTGGCTGTTCCAATAAGCAAATAGAATTATACTGATTATATTGTATCTAAGCCTCTGCAAACTGCCCCTTTATTTCCATTCTTTTGACAGACTTGCAGTTTAGCCAATCAGTGCCTGCTCCCAGATAACTTCACGTGCACGAGCACAGTGTTATCTATATGAAATACGTGAACTAACACCCTCTAGTGGTGAAAAACTGTTAAAATGCATTCTGAAAAGAGGTGACCTTCAAGGTCTAAGAAATTAGCATATGAACTTCCTAGGTTAAGCTTTCAACTAAGAATACCAAGAGAACAAAGCAAAATTGGTGATAAAAGTAAATTGGAAAATTGTTTAAAATTACATGCTCTATCTGAATCATGAAATTTATTTTGGCCTAGACTGTCCCTTTAATGCTGCTTTTTCACTCATACCGCAAAACTTGTATTCTAGCCGTTTATTTACTATAGAAGCAAGAAAATCTGTTGCTGTATTACACATATAGAACTAGGTTGTAACTGGAGTATAATTGATAGTGTAGGGTGGGTATCTTGCACTCAGTCTTTTTCAGTGTGCCCTATATTTGTAATGGAGAGCGCAGACAGCGCTTTAGCAAGTAATACAAAAAGAAAACCCTTGAAATGTTTATAGCATTGCTCCCCTTTAAATAAATGTATATCCCAAACCTTGAAATAATAAAAGAAGCCTAAAAAGTCAGCTATACAAATAAATGTGACAATAGATTGTTAACTAAATATAATTGAATGCGTGTCTACACAGAAAAAACTATTTATTAAAACAATATGAATCTTAAAACAGTAAAGTATTCTACGGCCACCGGTGGTCTTTGAAAACAAACAAAATATATAAAATGTTACTGCTGAAAAAAGTTACTGTTTTTAGGTGCACTCTCCACTTCTTTTTCTCAGCGCTTTAGCAAGTGTTGTGCTTCAGCGCAATCCAAAATACCACTGTAAAATGAGAAATGAAGTAAACCCTTATTATTAATAATATAGATCAGAACTACATGAGAAATTTCACTATTTGCACACCATAAGCTTTGTTCTCAAGTGATATCCGACATGAATTTTACTGCACACTCTCGTAGAACTCTATGGTTTATATTCACAAACACCTTGATTATGAGTTTTGCGCTAAACAGGGTGCGAAAATAAATCGCGTTCTTGCACTCTTCATAGCACTGCCATTACGAGTTACTGAAAAACCTCCTTGTGCTGTGCGTTATGGTGCGTTAATCTCCATAACACACAAAAGCCAAGGGCTGAGTTCACGTGCTCGTGCACACTTTCCCCCATAGACATAAATGGGGAGAGAGTGTTAGAAAAAAACCTAACACCTGCGATTGCGGAATCGAGATCTCCTTAACGTAACCTCATTGATGTCTATGGAGCAAATAAAGTTACATTTAAATCTAACACCCTTACATAAACACCAAGTCTAAACACCCTTAATCTGCTGCCCCCGACTTCGCCAGCACTAATAAAAGTTATTAACACCTATTCCACCACCCCGTCATCGCCGACACTAATAAAAGTTATTAACCCTATTCTGCCGTTTCCCGACATCGCCAACACTAACAAAAGTTATTAATCCCTATTCCGACACTCGCCGACACTAATAAAAGTTATTAACTCTGTAAATAAGCCTAATAACCCCTAAACCACCAGCTCCCCACATCGTAACTGCTAAACTAAACCTATTAACCCCTTAACCGCTGACCCCTCCACATCACAAAAAACTAAATTAAACTATTAACCCCTAAACCTAACACCCCCTAACTTTAAAATAAAATTACAATATAACTATCTTTAAAAAAATAAAAATGTACCTGTGAAATAAAAAAAAATAAGTTTAAACTATAAATTAAACTAACACTACAAAAACATTTAAAAAAATAATTAACACTACGAAAAATAAAAAACTCTTACAGAAAATAATAAACAAAATTATCAAAAATAAAAACAATTACACCTAATCTAATAGCCCTATAAAAATAAAAAAGCCCCCCAAAAATAAAAACACCCCTTAAACTACAATAAACTACCAATAGCCCCTAAAATATATTTTATTAATGTTGGCAATGTTGGGGAACAGCAGAATAGGGGTTAATAGCTTTTATTAGTGTTGGCGATGTCGGGGAGTGGCAGAATAGGAGTTAATTACTTTTATTAGTGTTGGCGATGTAGGGGAGCAGCGAATTAGGGGTTAATTGGTTTATTTAATAGTTGCAATGTGGGTGAGCAGCAGATTAGGAGTTAATAAGTTTAATATAGTGTTTGTAATGTGGGAGGATGGCAGTTTAGGGGTAAATAGGTCGTTTATGGGTGTTAGTGTACTTTGTAACATTTTAGTAATGAGTTTTGTGAAACATTTTTGTTACACAAAATCCATAACTACTGCTCTAAGATAGCGGTATGGATTGTGTGGGTATAGGCTGTAACGCAAGCATTTTAGCCGGACTGCACAACTGTAATACAGGCGCTATTACTCAACTGTAATTTTTTGAGTGCGGAATGGACATTGCGTTACAGGCTAAAATGCTTGTGGTATAGTTATACCACCGCGACTCGTAATATGCGTTCCTGGCCATTCCATGCGTAATGGCCAATTTTTCAGCGGTATAGCTGTACCGCAAAACTCGTAATTTAGCTGAAGATAATTGCAGGTGAATTGTAGGTGATTTTAAATCTTTCAGCAACTGTGCATTATGAAGAGTATCTCCTAAAAGAAGAGCTGAGTTAGCCCTGCACAATGCATAGTTAAAGGGACAGTAAAGTCCAAGAAAAAGTTCTTGATTTAAATAGTGAATGTAATTTTAAACAACTTTCCAATTTACTTGTATCACCAATTTTGCTTTGTTCTCTTTGTATTCTTAGTTGAAAGTCAAACCTAGGAGGTTTATGTGCTTATTTCTTAGAACTTGAAGACTGCCTCTAATCTGAAAGCATTTTGACCACCAGAGGGCATTAGTTCATGTGTGTCATATAGATAACATTGAGCTCATGCACGTGAAGTTACCCTGGATTGAGCACTGATTGGCTAAAATGCAAGTCTGTCAAAAGAACTGAAATAAGGGGGCAGTTTGCAGAGGCTTAGATACAAGGTAATCACAGAGGTAAAAAGTGTATTTCTATACAGTGTTGGTTATGCAAAATTGGGGAATGTGTAATAAAAAGATTATCTTTCTTTTTAACCCCTTAACGACACACGTTGTACAGGGTACGTCTTGCACAAACTGGTCTTTAAGATAACTTTTATTTTAGTACTGGCAGACTTTGTCTTATAAAAAAAATATATACATGTCAAGGAATATTCAGGGATTCCTGAAAGATATCAGTGTTCCAATGTAACTAGCGCTAATTTTGAAAAAAAAAGTGGTTTACTTGAATTTATTGCCCTATAACTTGCAAAAAAAGTAAAGAACATGTAAACATTGGGTATTTCTAAACTCAGGACAAAATTTAGAAACTATTTAGCATGGGTGTTTTTTGGTGGTTGTAGATGTGTAACAGATTTTGGGGGTCAAAGTTAGAAAAAGTGTGTTTTTTTCATTTTTTCCTCATATTTTATAATTTTTTTATAGTAAATTATAAGATATGATAAAAATGACGATATTTTTAAAAGCCCATTTAATGGCGAGAATAACTGTATATAATATGTGTGGGTACAGTAAATGAGTAAGAGGAAAATTACAGCTAAACACAAACACCGCAGAAGGGACACTGAACCCAATTTTTTTATTTTGTGATTCAGATAGAGCATGCAATTTTAAGCAACTTTCTAATTTACTCCTATTATCAATTTTTCTTCATTCTCTTGCTATCTTTATTTGAAATAAAAGCCATCTAAGCTTTTTTGGGTTAAGAACTCTGGACAGCACCTTTTGATTGGTGGATGGATTTTTTCCACCAATCAGCAAGGACAACCCAGGTTGTTCACCAAAATGGGCCGGCATCTAAACTTAGATTCTTGCATTTCAAATAAAGATACCAAGAGAATAAAGAAAATTTGATAATAGGAGTAAATTAGAAAGTAGCTTAAAAATTCATGGTCTATCTGAATCACAAAAGAAAAATGTTGGGTTCAGTGTCCCTTTAAGGGAAGGAAATTGAAAAATTGCCTTGTCCTTAACGGGTTAAACAACAACAATTCTGGTGTTGACTGTCCCTTTAAAGCTGCATACAATTCACTTGTTATTCTCCTGTTTTAGGTGAATTGTACACAGTATTAAAGGGACAGGAAACCAAAAAAATATTTTTTGATTTGGATAGAACATACAATTTTAAACAACTTTCCAATTTACTTCCATTATCACAGTTGCTTAATTCTCTTATTATCCATTGCTGAAGGAACAGCATTGCACTACTTGCAGCTAGCTGAACATATCTAGTTAGCCAATCACACAAGACAAATGTGTGCAGGCACCAATCAGCAACAGCTCCCACTAGTGTAGGATATGTGCATATTCTTTTTCAACAAGGGATACTAAGGGCTCGATGATTGAAAGCTCTCTGGGCTGGCGAGATTATTAAAGAATGCTCGCCAGTCCTTCTATTTCCCTGGTGGAATGATCTAATGCCACCTTTTACCCTGAAAACAGGGTGTCTCACTAAGGGGCGTATACTGCATTTTCATATGAAAAATGCACAATTAAATTTGTATTTTAAACATCATACAAAACAAATATTTGAACCATTCACACAAAAATAAGCAGGGAAAAATTGTATTGTTAAGGTGCATCAAAAATCATAAAAAAAATTCTTCACTAAAAATCGTATTTTAACAAAAAAGTAAAATTAGTATGTAATTTACACAGGAATAAATCAAATTAAATAAGCACAGCGTAAATCGTAATTGTAGTGCACTGGATGTGCAAAAATCACACAGAAATATGAACTTATAAATACAAAATGCAAAGCGTAATTGTTGTTTTTTCGTAAAATGGGCTGAACATGGGCGTTCCGTGGACGTATATGAAAATGTCTCTCTAATCTCAGGTAATTCTATAAAGATTTTCGCACTGCAAATCTCACAGTTTTTTCTCGCCAACTGAAAGGTGGCAAGCTTTTCTCAAAACAATACGAACACTTATAACCCCAATAGAAAAACAAATGCGTACTAAAATATAGGCGAATGTAAGATGCTATAAGCAGAAAGCAGCGTAATTTGAGTTATATTGGCTGCAGGAGTTTAATTTTAAAGTGCTCCCCCTGCTCCCTGCTAACTTCGCACTAAGGAGCGAAGTTTCCCTAACCAGCAAGCTCCAATACTTTTAATTGGAGCCATCTCGCCACTCGCAGGGACTGCCCCTTTTTTAAGATCATTGCAGCGGGGCAGCCCTGCGAGAGTCGGCGAGAAAAAGTAGGTTTGAGCTGGCGAAGATTATATCATCAAGCCCTAAGAGAACAGAGCATATTTTAAAAAAAGAAGTGAATTTAAAAGTGTCTTAAAATTACATGCTCTATCTGAATCATGCAGGTTTAATTTTCACTTTCCTATCCCTTTAACAATGAAATCAGCTCTTCTTGCTGGAGTTACTCACTGGATTTGGTCCTTCATGATGCATAGTTAATGGAAGGAATTGAAATGTTTCAATTCACCTGTCATTCAGCTCTTAATGAATAGATCCCTATTATGTGAGGAAGTTAGGGCACCTGTAATATCCAACATACAGATGTTAGTGTATCCTTGACTAACGCTAAAAATATCTTAAGACTTGAAATATTAGTGCACATATAGAAGCAATGTTGATTGTGCTTGAGTGATGTTAACACACAATAGCCCTAGTGTTTTTACATTATTTTAATCTAGGTTTTAATTAATAATGTTTTGAGAGGGACTTTAGGGGGTTCTTGGAAGTCCTATACAGTTGCAAACTGTCTACAAAAGAAAATAATAAAGCTCTTTGGAATAAAGATTCACTTAAGGAAAAACTGAATATTACATGAACCCCCTGGCACTCATCGAAACATTTCTTGAAGCAAATACAAATTTAATTGAGCTGTATACTTTAGTTTACATTCACTTTTTGTTTCACATACATGTGTTTACTATCAGTGTAATAAATTCTTTGTTTATTTTGAGACAAACTTGCTAGCATACATTTGGTAAGATAAATCAGCAAGAACTGAAGGGGTACATTCTTACAGACTAGGATAACAATTTTGAGAGAATTACAAATACACAGCTGAGACTGCAAGATTCATTTCATGATTTATATTTGTACTTTGAGAATGATTTCTATTAATTAAATTATGATTTTTACTTTGTACTCTCTGTAAGCATATTACACTGCTTAACTTATAAGCTATATAACAATGTATATGTCTCTCCTACATATACAAAAATGTAGAAAATAACCCTTAATGAGATAGACAACTCTGAAGGTAATAGTTTCTTTTTCAGAATCCTGTGAAGGACTTCATAGTACTGATGGAACTTTTTGCATAATCTTGCCCGAGCAGACAACTTTAGAGACATATATTCCTTTTTTATTCACTATTTTATTTTATTTTTTCAGAAGTTTCCATAAGGTAGTATATAAGAAAAAAATAAAATAAAATAAATGAAGACATAAGGGGATATTAATTTGAATGTGAAGTTCCAATTCAGTGCTATCTCTTACTTTATTCATAAATTATATGTTACCAATATTTTTTTTTACCAAAACCAAGGCTTCTTCAGAGCTCCAAACCATACTCCCAAAATACTGTGAGATGGACATGGTTGGGAGCTGTTATTTCTATCCTGGCAATGGGGAATGTACAAACTAGGGCCCATTGTAGTACTAAAAAAGGGAACTGATTCTGAAGAATACAGAAGAATAATAAGTGTTTATAAGGAACTTAGTGCAATAACATTCACTAAGCAGTGATTAAACTTATAAACGCATTACATATTTCAGGGTTTCAAATAAGGTACTAATAGCATGCAACAGAGCTGAGAGCCATTATCCAGTGGAACACAGTCAGATGTTGTATGTTCTCTACAAGATGTTACACAACCCCCTTAGTAATTCTAGTAATTAAAACTACACATTTTGCAGGTGTGTCTACCATTATGTCAATCATATCTTTTCATCTAGATTTTAAGTTCCCACGGAAACAGGGCCTTCAATTCCCCTTGTTTTTGTTTGTTAAACTTTGTCTGGTGTCTTTTATAATGTATTGTACTGTACTTTTATCTTTGTACCCATGGACAGCGCTGCGGATTCTGTTGGCACTTTATAAATAAATAAAATAATAATAATTTAGTAGGTATCTAATTAGCTAAGATTGTTTTTCATAACAAACAAATATTCTCACACTAGCCTAGTACCATCTGTCTATGAATCTTACATCCCACTCTTTCTAGATAAACTCTGCTATAAGAACAGAAAGGCAAAATGAGTCTAACATTTCTTAAATGCATATGTGTGTTAAAGGAATATATATTTATATATGTATATATTATATATACATATATATGTATGTAAACATACTGTGCATGTGTGTTCTAAAAGCAAACTTTGAATATAAACTGCTAATACATTAACTGTTTAATTAATTATTAGTGCATGGAAAATTAAAGGACGCTTGCTATGTTGTCCTTCCTACAGCTTTACAGATTTTTTCTTTAATGTTACTGTCTTGATTTTCAAAGAGAAACCAGAGACTTTTCAGAGTTCATCTACTGCCAAACCTTATCTATGACACATCCAACCCTGACCACAAAACATACATTACTGCAACCATCTGTCATTGCTGTACGCACATCTGCATTGTACAAGAGAATCTAGCTTGTAGGAACTTCAAATATTCAAATAGATTTTTTAAAAAAAGCTGAGAACTCAAAAGTTGGATCTTTACAAAATAAAACAACAAAAACAAATGTAATTTATTTTAACAAAAATGAAATTTTAATTTTGCAGATGTACCTTTTCTTGGTGCCACTGTGAAAAAACAATATTTAACCTTTCCTTGAGATATTTGTTTTTCCATATTAAGTTAAACAGCTTAAATCTTTAAATGTTCCAGTGTCATATTATCAATATATTAATGTCCACGGGTGTTACAGTACAATCCTTTTTAAACCAGAAGAAAAATAAGTAGCAGTTTGAAAAACATTTTTTAATGCATTCTCCTACAGTCTTGTTGTTAAATAATTAAGTTCATAACAAATCAGCTACTTTCAAGTTCTACAATCATCCAAAGGACCTTCACGTTGCAGGACTTCAAATAAAGCAGGAGCAGAACATTAAAGGGATACTAAAAAAAATAATTTCTTTCATGATAGAGCAATTTTATGCACCTTTCTAATGTACTCCTATTAAAAATGTGCCTTCATTCTCTTGCTATCTTTATTTGAAAAGCAAGTATGTAAGCTTAGTAGCCGGCCCATTTTTGATTGAGCATCTATGTTGCGCTTGCTGATTGGTGGCTAAATGTAAATAAATGTGAATTAAAGGACATCAAACTACAATATAAGTGTCCATAAATAAGTGTTCAAAAGTCAATCCTTTTGGTCAAAAAGGCAGCTCCTCCTTATCTGAACCTAGTTCAAGTTCACCAATACTCCAATTTGAAATCACAAAGCAAATAGGGGACAGCACATAGTTTTTCAAATGGCTTGACACAGACAAATTCTTATACTGTTCCAAACAGGCACTCACAATAGGTTACCACCTATAAAGCAGGTGTGGCAGCACAGGCTGGGACTTCAGAGTAGCTCAGCAAGCTCACTCTCCGGTGGATACAGAAGGATTCTAGAAATCCATTCACCACAATCAACACATATAATATTGTTATACATTCTATTGCCTCTGGCCGTTACATCAAGCAAATGATGATAGAGTGATGTACAACCAAATATATATCTAACATAATCATTAAACAATTTAAAACATATGAGTGTCTTCCTTTTTCAGCCTTATTAACCCCATAATTGCCACATTGGATAAACAAACCTCTATGCAAACCTATTAGAGATTGATCAATTATATATTTATAGCTGTATGCTACAATAGCCACCATTCCAGCATTATCAAATATGCCAGAAATCTATGGAGTGGGAAAAAGACTATATACCCCTTTTGATGACATATAACATATTCGTTGGTATCAGGATGATGACACATGATATCTATATCAGCATCTCAATGATGACATCAGTGGCAAAAATCACTCAATGTTAAGGTGACTTACGGCCACAATAAATATATATCTAAAACAAACCAATGGATTTATAAAGTTAGTACAAAGACGCCATCTTTGATGTTGGCACACCCACTAAAACCACTACTGAAAAAAAAAAAATAATAATAATATATATATATATATATATATATATATATATATATATATATATGTATATACATATATATATATAAAAATTTTAAATATGAAGCACTGAAAAAAGACAAGTTAAAAAACCAAAAAGGTAAACAACAATTAATTAATGAAAACACCCATGCGTATTCTTAACAAATATACTAAAAGAATAATGTATATATATATACTGTATATATATATATATATATATATATATATATATATATATATATATATATATATATATATATATATATATATATATATATATATATAATGCAGGAAAAAAGCAGGCACTCTACGTTTAAATCCACAAGTTTCCTTTACTGTGTATCAAGTGACGTTTCGGGGTTTCACCCCCGTCCTCAGACTTACATATAATGTGCACAATTCATCCTATACTTATACCCTTATCCTAAACCATTTACATAAATCATCTAATTAATTACAGTCATTAGCATATTAAATATACCAAATTCACTTCGTGTCCATACGGCCTCTAGCGGTGTTTAAAATATCTATCTATCTATCTATCTATCTATCTATCTATCTATCTATCTATCTATCTATCTATCTATCTATCTATCTATCTATCTATCTATCTATCTCTCTCTCTCTCTCTCTCTCTCTCTCTCTCTCTCTCTCTCTCTCTCTCTCTATATATATATATATATATATATATACTACATATATATATATACTACATATATATATATATATATATATATATATATATATACACACACACAAATATTAAAAATTAATCAAAAATCTGCTAAATCAATATTCTGGATTCAATGGGGTCTAGTTATCAAGCCGTCAACCTCAAATACGCTAGAATTCCGCAGCGTATTTGTGGCAAGGCTGATTCGCCTTAGTTATCAAGCCTTAGATACCGGCAAAAGTACAATTTAGTGACGTAAGCTTCGATCCGCCGGACTTAGTCCGACACAGATCGATTCTTACTCCAGATATTCCGCACACAAGTGCGGCACAATCTGACTACTTTTGCTAGTTATCAAAAAACTAGCAGGTACGATCGGCACTTTTCCGGCCCAGCGTACCTGGTTTTCAATCCTAGAGGCGGCGGATCCCATAGGAATCAATGGGAGTCTGACCATAGCAAAAGTTCATGTTCGCTGCTGCCAGACATCCCATTGATTCCTATGGGAGCTGTCTACACCTAACACCCTAACATGTACCCCGAGACTAAACACCCCTAATCTGTCCCCCCTCTACACCTCCGCAACTAAATAAAGTTATTACCCCCTAAACCGCTACTCCCGGAGCCCACCGCCACTCTAATAAACTGATTAACCCCTAAACCGCCGCTCCCGGAGCCCACCACCACACTAATAAACTGATTAACCCCTAAGCCGCCGCAAGCTATACTAAATATGTTAAACCCTAAACCGCGGCTCCCGGTCCCCGCCGCAACTATAATATATGTATTAACCCCTAAACCACCGCTCACAGACCCCGCCGCCACCTACATGATACCTATTAACCCCTATCCTGCCTCCCCTATACCGTCACCACCTATAATAAATGTATTAACCCCTATCCTGCCCCCCACTACACCACCGCCACTGTAATAAAATTATTAACCCCTAAACTTAAGTCTAACCCTAACCCTAACACCCCCTTACTTAAATATTAATTAAATAAATCTAAATAATATTTCTCTTATTGAATAAATCAATCCTATTTAAAACTAAATACTTACCTTTAAAATAAACCCTAATATAGCTACAATACAAATAATAATTATATTGTAGCTATTTTAGGATTTATATTTATTTTACAGGTAACTTTCAATTAATTTTAACTAGGTACAATAGCTATTAAATAGTTATTAACTATTTAATAGCTACCTAGCTAAAATAAAGAGAAATTTACCTGTAAAATAAAAACTAACAAACATTTAAAGAATATTACAACAATTTTAAGCTACTTACACCTAATCTAAGCCCCCTAATAAAATAACAAAGCCCCCCAAAATAAAAAAAATCCCTACCCTATTCTAAATTAAAAAGTTCAAAGCTCTTTTACCTTACCAGCCCTTAAAAAGTCCTTTTGCGGGACATGCCACAAAGAATTCAGCTCTTTTGCCTGTAAAAGAAAAATACAACCCCCCCCAACATTAAAACCCACCACCCACATACCCCTAATCTAACCCAAACCCCCCTTAAAAAAAACTAACACTACCCCCCTGAAGATCATCCTACCTTTAGTCGTCTTCAGCCAGCCGACCATCGATGGAACCGAAGAGGAGATCCGGAGCGGCAGAAGTCATCATCCAAGGAGCGCTGAAGAAATCTTCCATCCGATGAAGTCATCATCCAGGCGGCGCTGAAGAATTCTTCCATCCGGGCGATGTCATCTTCCAAGTGGCGTCTTCAATCTTCATCCATCCGGAGCAGAGCCATCTTCAGACGAGTCGACGCGGAGCCATCCTCTTCTTCCCGACGACTACCGACGAATGGATATTCCTTTAAGGGACGTCATCCAAGATGGCGCCCCTTCAATTCCGATTGGCTGATAGGATTCTATCAGCCAATCGGAATTAAGGTAGGAAAAATCTGATTGGCTGATTGAATCAGCCAATCAGATTGAAGTTCAATCCGACTGGCTGATCCAATCAGCCAATCAGATTGAGCTCGCATTCTATTGGCTGATCTGAATCTTGGATGACGTCCCTTAAAGGAATATCCATTCGTCGGTAGTCGTCGGGAAGAAGAGGATGGCTCCGCGTCGGCTCGTCTGAAGATTGCTCCGCTCTGCTCCGGATGGATGAAGATTAAAGATGCCGCTTGGAAGATGACACCGCCCAGATGGAAGAATTCTTCAGCGCCGCCTGGATGATGACTTCATGGGATGGAAGATTTCTTCAGCGCCCCTTGGATGATAACTTCTGCCGCTCCGGATCTCCTCTTTGGTTCCATCGATGGTCGGCTGGCTAACGATGACTAAAGGTAGGATGATCTTCAGGGGGGTAGTGTTAGTTTTTTTTTAAGGGGGGTTTGAGTTAGATTTAGGGGTATGTGGGTGGTGGGTTTTAATGTTGGGGGGGTTGTATTTTTCTTTTACAGGCAAAAGAGCTGAATTCTTTGGGGCATACCCCGCAAAAGGCCCTTTAAGGGCTGGTAAGGTAAAAGAGCTTTGAACTTTTTAATTTAGAATAGGGTAGGGAATTTTTTTATTTTGGGGGGATTTGTTATTTTATTAGGGGGCTTAGATTAGGTGTAAGTAGCTTAAAATGGTTGTATTATTTTTTAAATGTTTGTCACTTATTTTTTTTATTTTTTGTAACTTAGCTTTTTTTATTTTTGGTACTTTAGATAGTTTATGTAATTGTATTTAATTGTAGTTATTTGTAGGTAATTTATTTAATTAATTTAATGATAGTGTAGTGTTTAATTGTAACTTAGGATAGGATTTATTTTACAGGTCATTTTGTATTTATTTTAGCTAGGTAGTTATTAAATAGTTAATAACTATTTAATAACTATTCTAACTAGCTAAAATAAATATTAAGTTACCTGTAAAATAAATTTAAATCCTAAAATAGCTACAATGTAATTATTAATTACATTGTAGCTATATTAGGGTTTATTTTACAGGTAAGTATTTAGTTTTAAATAGGAATAATTTATTTAAATATAGTGTAGTGTTAGGTGTAATTGTAACTTAGGTTAGTTTTTATTTTACGGGTAAATTTCTCTTTATTTTAGCTAGGTAGCTATAAAATAGTTAATAACTATTTAATAGCTATTGTACCTAGTTAAAATAAATTGAAAGATGCCTGTAAAATAAAAATAAATCCTAAGATAGCTACAATATAATTATTATTTATATTGTAGCTATATTAGGGTTTATTTTAAAGGTAAGTATTTAGTTTTAAATAGGATTAATTTAGTTAATAAGAGAAATATTATTTAGATTTATTTAATTAATATTTAAGTTAGGGGGGTTTTAGGGTTAGTGTTAGACTTAGGTTTAGGGGTTAATAATTTTATTACAGTGGCGGCTGTGTAGGGGGGGGCAGGATAGGGGTGTAATACATTTATTATAGGTGGCGATGGTGTAGGGGGGCAGATTAGGGGTTAATAAGTTTAATATAGGTTGCGGCGGGGTCTGGGAGTGGCGATTTAGGGTTTAAACTATTTATTTAGTTGCGGCGAGGTCCGGGATCGTCAGGATAAGGGTTAATAACTTTTTTACAGGTAGCGGCGGTATAGGGGGGGCAGGATAGGGGTTACTAGGTATAATGTAGGTGGCGGCGGTGTCCTGGAGCGGCGGTTTAGGGGTTAATACATTTATAAGAGTTGCGGCGGGGTCTAGGAGTGGCGGTTTAGGGGTTAATAACTTTATTGAGTTGCGGGGGGCTCCGGGGGCGCCGGTATAGGGGGTAGAACAGTGTAGTTTAGTGTGGGTGCTTAGTGACAGGCTAGCAATAAAGCTGTAAAAAAGCCGAAGAGCAGCGAGATCGGATGAGTGAAAACTCTCACAATCCGCTGCTCATCGCCCGGTACTTGGTGCGTGGCTTTTTGACAGCTTTTTTGATAACTTAGGCGAAATTTTGCAGGTCCGCGGCGGCGATGGTAGGCAAGCTTAGGCGGGCGTATTGAACCGGTGAAGGCAGGTAAAGTAGACCGCTTGATAACTAGGCCCCATAGTATGCATCTTATACATCTAGAAGGCTTCTCTTTGTCTCAATTTGGTGAACCTGAACAGGTATCTGCTTAATAGAACAAGGAGGGGGTGGTGTGAGTGCTAACTAGTTAGGTGTAAGCTTAAATCCCTAAATAGTCTAATATAATCTCCAAATATAAACTTGAACAAGCAATGGAAAGTGGGAAGGAGTGGGATAAGCGCTCTGGGAGGAGCAAACCTAAAATGGTGAAATGTAATAATATTATAAATTTATATCGAAATTAATCAAGATGTTGAATATATGTGTGTTGAAAAAAGGTACCAATGGTGACAAAAAAATGTCAATTTAATATAAAATAAAATAAATATATATCAACAAAGTATACAAATTAAACATATAACATAAGATAAAATATAATTCAGAAGACTCATATGAATCTAAGATTCCGGCATCAAAGAGATAGAATGTTAACCTATATGAAATTTATAACCTTTTAAAATAGCGGTTGCTAAGTTAAAAACAACAATACACAAAAAGACTTGATTTTGCTATAAATGTGCTGAGGCGGTCCAATCTTATGGGCACTTAATGAGAGTGAAAAAAGAGTAATAAAACAGATCTGTGATGAATAACAACAAACCAGCAGCTTATGTTTGTGTCCGTTAGAGACTATGAAGCGTGTGATCCGTGAATGATGACGTCACGTCATGTGACTAGTCGTACTGGTCCAATAGTATCCAAACAATTATAGTGTAGCTTTATATTTGAAAAATGTGTATACTGGTATAAAAAAGGAGAAAATAAAATGTCAAAACTTTTCCGTAACAAAAGAGATACTTGCAAGTAACAGGTCACTGTCCTCCAATCTCTCCCGTGGGAGAAAAGCAAATCAGCTGTGATAACCAAAAGTTATCTAATAGTGTGATGATTTAAATATGGAAAAATAAAGGTTTTGTTGCTCTTTTCTTAAAATAAGCAAGAGAAAATGATTTATTAAACTTACTTATTTAAGGTGAGTCATTAATTTTGTAATTGATAGAATATTATGAAACTTCACTAAGGTATGAATATATAAATATTCAGGAAAGATTATGAGTAACTGAGATTTAAGTTCAGAGAAAGTCATATGTGTTACAAAATTATGCAACAGTAAATGCTGATTAAAGCAGATAAAGCAAAGCAAAGGATTAGACTGCTTGATAAAGTAAAGGTAATTTCTTCACGCACTCACACTTTCACGCAATAAAATATATACACAGTCCAGACATACTAGCTTGAATACCAAACCGCAATTTACTGAGTCAGATGAGAATCACAATAAAGGTTATAGGTATCTCCAATAACAAACAATGGTGTTTAAGGTTTAACCTTTATGAATGAATAAATTGTAGCGTGGAGAGCGGTACTTATCTTAACAGTAGCGGTGGTATGAAGCGTGGGGAGCGGTAATGCCTTTTGGATATAAAGGTTGAGAGGTAAGTTGCAGCTCTTAGGTTCAGCGTCTGTTTGGTGTGAGCGCGACTTCGGCGTGGTGAAAGAAGTTCCGTTTGGCGGATGAATCCGGAAGATGGTCCCGGTCAGGATAGAGGCAAAAGTAGATACCCAGCGGGTATCGAAGGCGATGTAAAAGACCTGAAGGTTAAGCAACAAATGCACAATGTGGTAGTAGCTCCTCAGAGGAGCAAGGAGAAGTGAGAAACAACTTCAATTTTCAGGCCCTGATTAATGGGTAAGCACTTCCTTAAATAGGAAGGAAGTGCTAATGCAGGTTTTAGATTTAAAGGGATATCACATGCCCCCCCTCCTCAGGGAATCACCCCTGGGGATTCTGCGTGAGGTTTAAGTGGATATTTCTTATGGAAGAACTTGATCAATCGGGGCGAATGGACTTCGGAATGAATGAGCCAGGAGTTTTCCTCAGGGCCGTAACCTTTCCATTTAATGAGATATTCCAGTTTATTTCTGTGTATCCTAGAATCCAGTATGGATTCAACCTCGAATTCTTCTTGATGATCAACCATAACAGGTGGTGGCGGAATAGAAGAAGGATGGTTTTTGGTTGGGAATGGTTTCAACAATGAGATATGGAAAGAAGGATGTATTTTGTAGTCTTTTGGCAGTTTAAGTCTAACCACATTGGAATTTATCACATGTTCTATTGGAAACGGACCCAAGAATTGATTCGCAAGTTTCTTGCTAGGAACTTTGAGTTTAAGATTTTTTGTTGAGAGAAGTACTAAGTCCCCAACCTTATAATCAGGACCCCTACGATGTTTTAAGTCATAGTATGATTTTTGATATTGTTTGGCTTCATGTAGATGTCTTTTCAGGACAGTTAACCTTTCGTGGAGGTTAGATGTAAATTCAGTAGCTGTGGGAGAGTTTACAGATTTGTTAGAGAGAGATATAGTGTTTGGGTGGTAACCATACGTTGCAAAAAAGGGAGAAGTTTTGATTGAAGTACTTATGGAATTGTTATATGTGAATTCGGCCATGGGAAGAAAAACGGTCCAATCATCTTGGAGATGTGATATGTAACATCGTAAGAATTGTTCTATGGTCTGATTAAGTCTCTCTGTGAGTCCATTAGTCTGGGGATGGAAAGCAGTGGTATAAAGGTGGTCAATCTTTAGCAATTTACACAGAGATCTCCAGAAGGATGAGGTAAATTGCGTTCCCCTATCTGTAATTATGTTGGAGGGTAAACCATGTAGTCTGACTATATGATCGATAAATACCTTAGCCGTAGTCATAGCTGAGGGTAATCCCTTAAGTGGGATAAAATGAGCTAGTCTGGTTAAATGGTCAATTATTACCATGATAGTATTATATTGTTGAGTGAGTGGGAGTTCAACAATAAAATCCATGGCTATGGTACTCCATGGTTTATCTGGGATAGGCAGAGGTGTAAGTAGACCAATTGGTCTCTTATGAACTAATTTATTTCGGGCACAATTTTCACATCTTGATACATAGTCATATATATATTTGTTCATGCCAGGCCACCAGAAATTACGTCGGGTTAGTTCAATGGTCTTTTTAATTCCAGGATGACCAGACATTGTATCATCATGGGTGTGTGTGAGTATTGATGATCTCATGCTCTTGGGAATATACAATTGACTGTTATGATAGTACAATCCAGATTGAGAGTCTTTAACACAAGTTTGGTGGGGTATTGAATCTTGTTTTAAAGCCTTGTGAACCTCTTGTTCTATAGGTGTCAGGACGCCTATGATTTTTTCAGGAGGGATAGTAAAATTAGGTGGTTCATGAGTTAAGCTTTCGTTTATACGTGATAAAGCATCAGCCTTAGTATTTTGACTGCCTGGTTTGTAGGTAATTATAAAGTTAAAACGGTCTAAAAATAGAGACCATCTCGCTTGTCTGGCTGTCAAAGTCTTGTTCTTTTTTAAATATTCAAGATTCTTATGGTCAGTAAAAATAATGAATGGAAGTTTAGATCCTTCTAGGAGGTGTCTCCATTGTTCAAGGGCACTCTTTATTGCTAACAATTCTTTGTCCCCCACACTATAATTACTTTCTGCACTAGTTAAGGTTCTTGAATAAAATGCAATGGGGTGAATTTCCCCATTCTCAACTTGTTGTTGGGAGAGTACTGCTCCTATGCCAGTATTAGAGGCATCTGCTTCAAGTTGGAATTGGAGATCAAAGTTGGGTAGTGATAAGATTGGTGCTGTAGAAAATAACTCTTTAAGTTTTTCGAAGGTTTCTTGAGCTTTTTGAGACCATTTAAATTTTTGATTAACACTAGTCAGTTGTGTCAGTGGTCTTACTATTGAAGAAAAGTTTTTAATAAACTTTCGATAAAAATTAGCGAAACCGATAAAGCGTTGTAACGCTTTTACAGTAGTGGGAGCTGGCCAATCTTTAATGGCAGACACTTTGTCAGGATCCATTTGTACATGGTTAGGAGTTATTATATAACCTAAAAATTTTATCTTAGAGACATGGAATACACATTTTTCTAGTTTAGCATATAATTTGTGCTCCTTTTATGGCTCCAATCTCCATTGGGGTCTGATTAGAAGTACCCTTTTCCTGGTTGGGTGTGTAAAGATACGGACGTCTAGTTGGTACGTCACAGGTAGCTCTCTCAGCCTTCCTTTCACGTATTCGCCGATCCAGGGTAGTACTTAATTTCATCAGTCCATTCAGGGTTTCGGGCATCTCCAAACGGGACAACTCATCTTTTAACAATTCTGAAAGGCCCAGTCTGAACTGGTTCTTCAAACTAATTTCATTCCATTTAGAATCATCTATCCACATTTGGAATTCAGTAATATAATCTTCTATATTCCTCTTACCCTGTTTTAGGGATCTCAGTTTCGTTTCTGCCGTCATCTGTGAATGAGAGTCCTCATATAAGGATGTCATGGCTAAAAAAAATTCTTCCAAGGAATCTAAGATTGGATGGTTATTCTCAAAATATCTATTAGCCCATGAGCGAGGCTCCCCCTGGAGGAAGGAGATGGTAGTACAAACCTTGATTCTCTCAGAGTGATAAGTTTTAGGCCTTAATGAAAAAAGTAATTTGCAAGCATTTTTAAAGTCTCTATATTCACTTCGTTTACCAGAAAAGGGTTGAGGATAGTTAATGTGAGGTTCAGGGACTTCTGAGCTCTTGGCTGGTAAACATTCTTTTACTAGAGTTTTAAGTGCTTTATTTTCTGATTGTACCTCAGTTAAGGCCCTGGCTAGATATTCTAATTTTTTATGGATGTTGGTGAATTCATTTTTTATTTCACTAGGATCCATCCTATATTTTACAGGTTATAACCTTATAGGCCTGAAAATTCTGTGATAACCAAAAGTTATCTAATAGTGTGATGATTTAAATATGGAAAAATAAAGGTTTTGTTGCTCTTTTCTTAAAATAAGCAAGAGAAAATGATTTATTAAACTTACTTATTTAAGGTGAGTCATTAATTTTGTAATTGATAGAATATTATGAAACTTCACTAAGGTATGAATATATAAATATTCAGGAAAGATTATGAGTAACTGAGATTTAAGTTCAGAGAAAGTCATATGTGTTACAAAATTATGCAACAGTAAATGCTGATTAAAGCAGATAAAGCAAAGCAAAGGATTAGACTGCTTGATAAAGTAAAGGTAATTTCTTCACGCACTCACACTTTCACGCAATAAAATATATACACAGTCCAGACATACTAGCTTGAATACCAAACCGCAATTTACTGAGTCAGATGAGAATCACAATAAAGGTTATAGGTATCTCCAATAACAAACAATGGTGTTTAAGGTTTAACCTTTATGAATGAATAAATTGTAGCGTGGAGAGCGGTACTTATCTTAACAGTAGCGGTGGTATGAAGCGTGGGGAGCGGTAATGCCTTTTGGATATAAAGGTTGAGAGGTAAGTTGCAGCTCTTAGGTTCAGCGTCTGTTTGGTGTGAGCGCGACTTCGGCGTGGTGAAAGAAGTTCCGTTTGGCGGATGAATCCGGAAGATGGTCCCGGTCAGGATAGAGGCAAAAGTAGATACCCAGCGGGTATCGAAGGCGATGTAAAAGACCTGAAGGTTAAGCAACAAATGCACAATGTGGTAGTAGCTCCTCAGAGGAGCAAGGAGAAGTGAGAAACAACTTCAATTTTCAGGCCCTGATTAATGGGTAAGCACTTCCTTAAATAGGAAGGAAGTGCTAATGCAGGTTTTAGATTTAAAGGGATATCACATCAGCTGATTTCCAAAAAGCAACAATGTAGATGAAATGAAAACAAGTGTCCGTTTTTTTCTTTCTGAACTCCAAGTTGATAGAAATTCCTTGTAAGGTGCTCTTTATTCAGCAGTCCTTTAGATAGATAGTAATGTTGTAACTAAAACCAGAGGTAACTTGCAGGCATACAGGAATTATTCATATATCCAGCTCAGATATTGTATATGAGCCAGAAATTAACCTGTTATTTGTGCCGCCGTGGAACCAGGTGAGATAGAATGGAGCTCTGTGGATATTTACACTTATGAACGCCGCACACAGGAATTATTCATATATCTTACTCTACTTGAATTGTAGAGCTCGAAATGAACCTGTAATGTGCAGGGTGGAAGAATAAGTGTATTTCTCTTAGTAACTGTAAGCAAATCTACGCGTTTCGGCAGAGTTACCTGCCTTTATCAAGATGCTTACAGGATGTGACAAGGAGCCTTATATAGGGAGAGAGTGTGGGTGTATCAATTAGGATATGGGCGTGTTAATAATTAACCCTTTTTTGAACGGGTCATGAATAAGATATTTAACTCATATCTATATATAAGTATAAATAGAAATACATAATAAACAATTATGTCTCTCTGATCACTTCTATTTGATCTAGAACTATCATTACTCCATTCATTTTTACAAAATTATTGCACTCCCTTTATTTGTATCATCTAATCAAAGATGTTGAATATATGTCATTATGTAGTAAATATCACCTAAAGTTTAACCATTTTATATAAACATATAACCACTTTTATATAAACATATAAACTATGCCCAATAGTGTATAAGTCAAGTATTGAATGTATATTTTTTTGCTTGATTTTTTAGCCATTCAAAACATACATAATTGGGTATGTTTATACAGTTATAATAATCCTTTATATACATTGTGCATTTCTATATATTGTTTATATTGTTTACTTTGATTTTTATAAACCGCAATTTATATAACTGAAAAATATTATACATTATAATTACTTATGATTCTATTTATACTTATATATAGATATTAGTTAAATATCTTATCCATGACCCGTTCAACAAAGGGTTAATTATTAACACGCCCATATCCTAATTGATACACCCACACTCTCTCCCTATATAAGGCTCCTTGTCACATCCTGTAAGCATCTTGATAAAGGCAGGTAACTCTGCCGAAACGCGTAGATTTGCTTACAGTTACTAAGAGAAATACACTTATTCTTCCACCCTGCACATTACAGGTTCATTTCGAGCTCTACAATTCAAGTAGAGTAAGATATATGAATAATTCCTGTGTGCGGCGTTCATAAGTGTAAATATCCACAGAGCTCCATTCTATCTCACCTGGTTCCACGGCGGCACAAATAACAGGTTCATTTCTGGCTCATATACAATATCTGAGCTGGATATATGAATAATTCCTGTATGCCTGCAAGTTACCTCTGGTTTTAGTTACAACATTACTATCTATCTAAAGGACTGCTGAATAAAGAGCACCTTACAAGGAATTTCTATCAACTTGGAGTTCAGAAAGAAAAAAACGGACACTTGTTTTCATTTCATCTACATTGTTGCTTTTTGGAAATCAGCTGATTTGCTTTTCTCCCACGGGAGAGATTGGAGGACAGTGACCTGTTACTTGCAAGTATCTCTTTTGTTATGGAAAAGTTTTGACATTTTATTTTCTCCTTTTTTATACCGGTATACACACTATAATTGTTTGGATACTATTGGACCAGTACGACTAGTCACATGACGTGACGTCATCATTCACGGATCACACGCTTCATAGTCTCTAACGGACACAAACATAAGCTGCTGGTTTGTTGTTATTCATCACAGATCTGTTTTATTACTCTTTTTTCACTCTCATTAAGTGCCCATAAGATTGGACCGCCTCAGCACATTTATAGCAAAATCAAGTCTTTTTGTGTATTGTTGTTTTTAACTTAGCAACCGCTATTTTAAAAGGTTATAAATTTCATATAGGTTAACATTCTATCTCTTTGATGCCGGCATCTTAGATTCATATGAGTCTTCTGAATTATATTTTATCTTATGTTATATGTTTAATTTGTATACTTTGTTGATATATATTTATTTTATTTTATATTAAATTGACATTTTTTCGTCACCATTGGTACCTTTTTTCAACACACATATATTCAACATCTTGATTAATTTCGTTATAAATTTATAATATTATTACATTTCACCATTTTAGGTTTGCTCCTCCCAGAGCGCTTATCCCACTCCTTCCCACTTTCCATTATCTGCTTAATAGGTTAGATCTTAATAGAGTTAACTTTACCCTTATGTTTGGAACAAAACACGTCAAAAGACACCATAGGGCCAATTTATCAATGTCTGTCCGACATGATACGCTGTATCGTATCGTGTCCGACAGACATCGCTGAATGCCGACAGAATACACTGTTGGCATTTAACATTGCACAAGAAGGTCACCAGAACTGCTTGCTTGTGCAATACCGCCCGCTGCAGATTCTCGGCCAATCGGGCGCTAGCAGGGGTTATAAATCAACCCCATCGTATAGGATCGGGTGGATTGCAGACCTCATCCTCAGAGGCAGTGGACCAGTTATGGAGCAGCGGTTGTAAGACCGCTGCTTCATAACTGCTGTTTCCGGTGAGTCTGAACGCTCGCGCAGAAACGGGGGCATTGATTGATTATTCGGCCCTCATGTCTCAGTCTACCTTTTTTCAAATTCATAAGGCATTCAGATTATCTTGTTTTCAATTTTCAACAGATTTTACCAATATATTGTATCCCACATTTGCGCTGTAAAGGATATATTACATAACTACAAATACAATTCATTTTAAACTCTATTTGAAAGGATTTTGCGTTTTTGTTGACTTAAATTCAGTAACATCTAAGAACAATGTCTTCCTGTTACATCTATAAACTCCCATTAAATTATTTTTATTCAAAATATTCCTTAGCCAGTTATCACTACTTTTTGTTCTACTAAATGTACGTTTAGCCTTGGAGGCAACTACACCACTTGATGCTATTTAAGATTTAACTGTAAGTGCCCTCGCATAGATAAACCTAGGAGTTTTTTCTAAAATTTGTTTGAGGATTGGGTCTTTTTGTAGAATACCCCAATGTTTATTGAGAATTTTTTTTATTTTCATTCCCATTATACTAAGCAATAAATAACAATCGCCTAGATTACGAGTTTTGAGCGCTATAGGGAAATTAACGAACGCAACAAAAGTGGCGTTATTTAATCCCCTATACCGCTGCCATTACAAGTTTTAAAAAACCTGGCATATCTGGGCGATATGGGTTTTTTAAGCTCCATACCACACCAAAAACAAGCGCTATTTTGACGTGCTCATGCACGCTTTCCCCATAGACATCAATGGGGAGAGCGGGTCAGAAAAAAGTCCTGCGATCGCGGAAAGAAAAACTCAATAATGCAGCCCCAGTGATGTCTATGGGGAAAAAGAAAATAGCCTTTAATACTAACACCCTAACATAAACCCCACATCCAAAAGCCCCTAATCTGTTGCCCTCGACATCGCCAACGCCTGCCTACATTTATTAACCCCTAATCTGCCGCTCCCAATATCGCCACCACCTAAATAAAGGTATTAACCCCTAATCTGCTGCTCCGGATATATGCCGCCACTATACTAAAGTTATTAACCCCTATTCTGCCGCACCTCAACATCGCCCACACTATATTAAAGTTATTAACCCTATTCTGCTGCTCCCTGACATCGCTGCAACTAAATAAAGTTATTAACCCCTAAAACTCTGGCCTCCCACATCACTACCACTAAATAAACCTATTAACCCCTAAACCGCCAGCCCCCCACATCGCAACAACCTAAATTAAACTATTAACCCCCTAAACCTGACCCTAACGTAACCCTAACCTTAACGTAACCCTAACACACCCTAACTTTAACATAATTAAAATAGAGCTAAATTAAACTTACAATTATTAACTAAATAAACCTCCACATCCCATCAACTTAAATTAAACTATATTAACCCCTAAACCTAACCCTAACATAACCCTAACCATAACCCTAACCCCACTAACTTTAACATAATTAAAATAGAGCTAAATCAAACACCCCAAAATAAAAAACCTAATCTAGAATAAACTACCAATGGTCCTTAAAAGGGCCTTTTGAAGGGCATTGCCCTAAAGATATCAGCTCTTTTTGCAAATACCCACTAACATTACAAACCCCCCCCCCCCAAACCCACAAAATAAAAAAAAAACTATCTAAAAAAACCTAAGCTACCCATTTCCCTGAAAAGGGCATTTGCATGGGCATTGCCCTTAAAAGAGCATTTAGCTCTTTTGCTGCCCAAACCCTAATCTAAAAATAAAACCCACCCAAAAAACCCTTAAATAAAACCCACCAAAAAAACCCTTAAAAAAAAACTTAACACTAATCCCTGACGATCCACTTACAGTTTTTGAAGTACCGCTTGAACGATCTTCATCCCGGCGGAGAATTCCTCATCAAGGCTGTGAGAAATCTTCATCCAGGTGGCCTCTTCAATCTTCATCCTGGTAATGAAGTCTTCATCCAAGCGATGAGAAGTCTTAATCCAGACGGCCTCTTCAATCTTAATCCAGCAGCATCTTCTATCTTGATCCCGCCGGCACGGAGCGGGTTTAGGGGTTACTAGTTTAATTTAGTTTATTGCGATGTGGGGGGCTTTCGGTTTAGGGGTTAATAGTTTAATTTATTATATTTTGTTGTGGGGGGCTTTTGGTTTAGGGGTTAATAGGTTTTTTATAGTGGCGGCGGTGTAGGGCTCAATAACTTTAGTATAGTGGGGAAGATGTGGGCGGATGGCAGATTAGGGGTTAATAATATTTAAATAGTGTTTGTGATGTGGGAGGGCCTCGGTTTAGGGGTTAAGAAGTAGTTTATGGGTGTTTTGTGTACTTTGTACCAGTTTGAGTTTTATGTAGCATTATAAGTTTTATGTTATGGATTTGTAGCATAACACTCATAACTACTGACTTTAGATAGTGTTACGGATCTTGTCGTTTTAGGCTGTAACGCCATTTTTTAGCCAGAATGCAAAATTCATAATACCAGTGCTATGGGGATCCCATTAAAAACGTAATTTTTACTAAGACGTTACTGACATTGCGTTACAGGATAAAAGGCTTTCGGTACAGCTTTACCGACAAGACTTGTAATGGCTGCAGTGAAGTTTTAACTCTGAAAATACCATCTTTAAAACCTCTCCTCTCATCCTTTTCCTACCCTGAACAATCTGCCACTATAATTCCACCCTTATATCTGTCCTTGACAATCTCGCCCCTCTTACCATAGCTCGGAAATCACACACTCATCCTCAGCCCTGGCATACACCTCTGACACAGTACCTACGCAGATGTTCCCATACTGCTGAGCAGAACTGGAAAAAAATTCTCTTCATTACAAATTCATCTTGAACTCCTACTATTGCCCTTAATCTCCATAAGCAACACTACTTCTCTACTCTTAACTCTAATCTTTCTTCAAACCCAATACATCTGTTCTCCACTTTCAATACTCTCCTCCGCCTTCCCCCACCTCCTAATATAACTTCTCTGTCAGCTCAAGACTTTGCCAGTCACTTCAATAACACAATTAACTCCATCATAAATGAAATCAGCTCTCAACATAATTCCCCCCCCCTCAAATGCTCTCAATCAACCACAACCCACATAACCTTAAACTTAGCTCATTCTCCCGTTACTGAGGAAGAAGTTTTGACACTTATATAGCACTCTCACCTCGCTACCTGTCCCCTTGACCCTATCCCCTCACAGATACTCCCCTCCCTCTCTGCTACCCTTAACCCTATAATAACACACATTTTCAATCTCTCCCTCAGCACCGGTATATTTCCCTCATCGCTGAAAAATGCACTGGTCACACCTATCCTCATAAAATCTTCGCTTTATCCTACCTTTCCATCCAACTATAGCCCTATTTCTCTCCTCCCTCTTGCATCAAAGCTTCTCGAAAAACTAGTATATGCACACCTATCCCATTTCCCTACGTTAAACTCCCTTCTTGACCCACTGCAATCTGGATTTTGTCCCCATCACTCCACAGAGACAGCAATTGTTAAGGTTACCAACGACCTACTTACAGCAAAATCAAAATGCCACTTCCGTCTGCTTATCCTCCTTGATCTGTCCGCAGCCTTTGACATTGTTGACCACCCTCTTTTGCTCCAAACCCTCCAATCCTTTTGCATATGTGAGACAGCCCTTTCGTGGCTCTCTTCCTACCTGTCAAACTGTACCTTTAGTGTAGCCTTCTCTGGAGCCTCCTCTGCCCCATCACTACTTTCTGTCAGATTACCGCAAGGCTCTGTCCTCAGTCCCCTTCTCTTCTCAATCTACATGTCATCACTAGGTTCCCTAATAAAGTGCCACGGTTTCCAATATCATTTGTTTGCCGACGACACCCAAATCTACTTCTCTGCACCAGACCTATCTCCTTCCTTGCTAACCCGTGTCACTAACTGTCTATCTCACATCTCTTCCTGGATGTCCTCTCATTACCTCAAGCTAAATCTCTCCAAACTGAGCTCCTCATCCCCCCCCCTTCTTCCAAAATCTCCACCCCCTATCCCTCTATAACTGTTGACAACTCCATCATTACCCCTACCCCGCATGCCCGATGTCTTGAGGTCACATTTGACTCAGATCTTTCTTTTACTTCTCATATTCAGTCCTTGGTTAAAGCCTGCCGCTTCCACCTTAAAAACATCTCTAAAATTAGACACTTCCTTACACAAGAGACAACTAAGATTTTAATCCACTCTCTCATTCTTTCCCGCCTTGATTTTCTGCAACTCTGTCCTCTCTGGTCTCCATACCTGCTGCCTAGCTCCTTTACAATCTTCTCACTCTGAAATACAAAGCCCTCAACTGCACTGCTCCCCCCATATCTCAGACCTTGTCTCCAGATACTCTCCCTCCTGTCCTCTTCGTTCTGTTCATGGCCTCCTACTCTCCTCCTCTCTAGTTACCTCATCGCACTCCCGTTTACAGGACATCTCCAGACTGGCTCCCATCTTGTGGATCTCTCTGCCTCACTCCACAAGACTCTCCCCTAGTTTTGAAAGCTTCAAGTGTTCCCTAAAGACTCTACTGTTCAGGGATGCATTCAACCTATGCTAACCTTACTTTATACCCGTTCCACTCCTCCATTGCTATCCCATGAACCCCCTTAGCATGTAAGCCTAAGGGCTCGATGATTGAAAGCTCTCTGGGCTGGCGAGATTATTAATGAATGCTCGCCAGTCCTTCTATTTCCCTGATGGAATGATCTAAAGCCATTTTTTACCCTGAAAACAGGGTCTCGCTAAGGGGCGTATACTGCCTTTTCATATGAAATTTGCACAACAAAATTCGTATTTTAAACAGTATACAAAACAAATATTTGAACCATTCACACAAAAATAAGCAGGGAAAAATTGTATTGTTAAGGTGCATCAAAAATCGTACAAAATTCCTCACCAAAAATTGTATGTTAACAAAAAAGTAAAATTAGTATGTAATTTACACAGGAATACATCAAATTAAATATTCACAGCGTCTATCGTTATTGTAGTGCACTGGGTGTGCAAAAATCACACAGAAATTTGAACTTATAAATACAAAATGCAAAGCGTAATTGTTGTTTTTTTGTAAAATGGGCTGAACATGGGCGTTCCGTGGGCGTATATGAAAATGTCTCTCTAATTTCAGGTAATTCTATAAAGATTTCTCGCCAACTAAAAGGTGGCAAGCTTTTGTCAAAACAATACGAACTCTTATAACCCCAATACAAAAACAAATGCATACTAAAATATAGGCGAATGTAAGATGCTATAAGCAGAAAGCAGCGTAATGTGAGTTATATTGACTGCAGGAGTTTAATTTTAAAGTGCTCCCCCTGCTCCCTGATAACTTCGCACTAAGGAGCGAAGTTTCCCTATCCAGCGAGCTTCATTATTTTAAATAGGAGCCATCTTGCAACTCGCAGGGACTGCCCCTTTTTTCCGATCATTGCACCGGGGCAACCCTGCAAGTGTCAGCGAGAAAAAGAAGGTTTGAGTTGGCGAAGAATATATCATCGAGCTCTTAGAGTCTTAAGAGCTGACTACAATAGTGCAACTCTTGGCAGGGCCCTCTACCCATGTGATTCCTATAATTGTTTTGTTGTACTCCCCCTTTGTTTATAGCGCTGCGGATTCTGCTGGCGCTCTACAAATTACCAATAATAATAATAATATTTTCAACGTTAAGAGCCGTAATGCACAACTCGTAATCTAGCTGAATGTGTTGTTAAAACCATTATACTTTTTTATAATAATGCTAAACTTATTAACCCTCTCTATACTTTTTTTTTTTTAGAGAACAGAACTACTATCTACATTTTTAGCTCTCAAACAACTATCATCAACTAAATCAACCATATACCCTTTTTCTCTTTCCATTTGGCCAAAATAATCATTGTGTTATTATTATTTTTTTTGTAATGTAATTATAAAACTGTCACTTTCTGGACAACAAAGAGGACTGTTCTATGCTAATGCTAAATGCAATATTCACTAGATGTTTAGTAACAACTTTCTTAATCTGAAAGCAATTTATTTTTTGTTTAAAGGGACACAGAACCCATTTTTTTTTCTTTTTTTTTCTTTTGTGATTCGGATAGAGCATGCAATTTTAAGAAACTTTCTAATTTACTCCTATTGTCAATTTTTCTTCGTTCTTTTGCTATCTTTATTTGAAAAAAAAAGGCATCTAAGATAAGGAGCCAGTCAATATTTGGTTCAGTCCCTGGACAGCACTTGTTTATTGGTGGGTGAATTTATCCACCAATCAGCAAGAACAACCCAGGTTGTTCACCAAAAATGGGCCGGCATCTAAACTTACATTCTTGCTTTTCAAATAAAGATACCAAGAGAATGAAGAAAAATTAATAATAGGTGTAAATTAGAAAGTTGCTTAAAATTGCATACTTTATCTGAATCACATAGAAAAAAAATTGGGTTCAGTGTCCCTTTAAGGAAGATTTTATTGATGAAAAAAGTTAAAGTGAGTAGGTGATCTTTAGAAGATAATGGCATTTGTGTTGCTTGTATGATGTGAAATCATATCTCATTTTATGTTTCTATTTAAAGGTAAAGTAGAGTCAAATTTAATCTTACACAATTCAGATAGCGCATGCAATTTTAAACATTTTTTCTTTTTACTTCCATTATCTAATTTTATTTGTTATCTTGGTATCCTTTAAAAAACATACCTGGATATGCTCAGGACTAGCAATGCACTACTGGGAGCTAGTTTCTGATTGGTGGATGAACATAAGTGCCTCTTGTATTTGGCTTACCCAGTATATTCAGCTTGCTCTCAGTAGTGTATTGCTGCTCCCTCAACAAACGCTATATAGGGCAAGGTTATGAGTGGCACACTTACAGTTACGCACAAGCAAAAAGTTGTTTATCTAAGGTGTTTGCACGCGTCAGTTGTAGTGCTCGCATTAGAAGTTGAAAGAAAACGCGATCGCTTGAGCGCAATTGAAGTTAACATGTGTATTTTATATTACTTATGAATGACATTTAACAAATTCTGATTGCACTTTCTATTTATTATATTTAAAATAAAACTGAAAAACTGACAACTTCAGTTTCCCACAGTGCCTTATTACTTCTAAGGGCCTGATAAGCAAATATTCTCTAGTTTGGAAAATCTTAGCTTATCAGAAAAAAGGCGGAACCTCCAAGAGAGATGAGAGATGCCTTCGTTAGAAAGTAATGAAGTTCTCTGGGATACGGAATTTAACAAGGGAGTAGAAGGTAACTGGAAAACACCTGGGGATGATATAAAGGCTTAGTTTGCATCAATTACAAATGAAACAAAATGTTTTCATTACAACTTAACTTGTTTTCACCTATAGTTTAGTATATACTAGATTGTGAGTGGCACACTAATAGTTGCACACAAGCGAAAAGGAGATTATCACTGCTGTTTCTGCAAGTCAGGTTTTTCGCTTGTATTACAAGATATAAGTAAACTTGAATGCTTGAGCACAATTCAAGTTAACAAGCATCGGGTTAGCATGACCTCAATGCTCTGGTTAACTGTTTTTCAAAACAAAACATTGTCCCAAAACACATCAAAAATACATTACAAAGTACAGTTACATTCATAATAAAACTGATAAAAATGATTTTAAAAAATGCACAAAAATGTTATAAGGGCTGAGGTATATAAGGTCTCAGGTGTTAGGAAAAAAATACAGGCAAAGGACTTTAACATAGAGATACATACTGTACATATACATGTCTAAATATCTGTATGTATATAAATATATGTGAACAAATACATGAGCGATCCCCAAATGCCTGTGCTCTTGTCAACAAGTGTTGTAGTCAACGTTACTCAATATGTGTGATATCCAGAGTATTAATCCATCAGTATGGCTGTAGTGAGGGATGTAGGGTGTATGTGGAAGTTGTTTACTGTGAAATGTGATTACGGGAAACAAGCTGTAAAAATTCTACCCCAAGGTAAGGGAAAAACTTACTTCAATGGCAACCAGGCGTGTAATATTCGTCTTCAGAAGCACCGTTACCCACAGCACCTTGAGAGTCGAATCCCGCCCTATGGATTACCAGGTTACCTCCTTAGCTTTCAGGGGTTTTGGAATCTTCGTGCAGTATCCACTTGTCACCAATTTCTTCCACATCTTCACTGTTCCTCACACCGTCCAGTAGAGAAACACTGAATACACCCGGGTTCAAAGTCCAACCCCTCACTATATCACGTGACTACTTGCCACCAGTAGGAAAGGTATTCAGTGCGATTGTAATCCAAGGACTTAGAGGTGCACGGCTGTATAGGTAAATAGTTTTAGAAAAAATTATCATGCAAACAGTCTGCACAACTTCTGTTAAAAGTCTAATTTATTCAACAAAGTTAAAAGGAAAAACTGCTGTGAGCAGCTTAACAACAATAGCAATAAAAACCATCAGTCTGACATGTTTCGGCCGTAGCCTTAATCATAGACATAATTAAAACATTGTGTGTGGTTAAAATAAATACCTTGTGCTCTGTTGTCATTGGCTAACCACCAATTGAATAATAAAAACCTGAATGCATTCTTCATAGATTCATTTGACCCCTTGTGTTCCTATTTCTCTAATTATGTTAATCAAATCACAGTGAAAAGGATACTGTGTGGCTTGAAAATACACTAGTATTACGCTATAAACACTTTAAATAAAACTTACCATCACTTACTTAAACATATACAAATGTAAATGTATGAATGCAGGTGTATGTTTAGCGTTTAACCCTTGTGCATGTGATCATATATATATCATAATAATCATATTAGCCTCTTTGATATTTAAAGTTATTGATCAATAGTCTATGAGTTGTATTTATCTCTTAAATCGATGGTATCTTACCTTTGTTTGCATGAAAAATTTGAATAGAAATCTACAATGCTAAATTTGAAGATTTTTATGGGTCCCTATGCGATTAAAAGACATATGTATATATATATATATATATATATATATATATATATATATATATATATATATATATATATATATATATAGTACATTGAATCAAATAAGGGGGGGTAAGCCAAAGGCTAGATACATTTACTATTGATTAGTTCTTAACTATATAACTCCCTACTACGTTAAGTATTTTATACTCAGTGCGAAATATAATTGGAAGTCACTGACCCTATGTGTATCTTTGTTTCTTAAAGGTATACTATATTTCAGGGAAATGGACCCATGTCTTTGCATATAATTATGGACATCTTGTATTCTACTAGGATTAATTACTTGCCCCAGTTAATTCACTCCCAAAAGTTGATAATGTCATAAATGGAGTTGTAACCCTTAGGGACCCTTGTGTCCAGGGTAAAAATCCAAAAGGCCTCCCGTTTAAGTAATTGTTTGTTCAAATCTCCCCTTCTTTTGGGTTTCTTTAATCGTTCAATGATCATCCATCCTAATGTCAAATTGAAACTTTTATGTTCATGTATAAAATGTTTAGCTAATTCTGACCTGGCATCAGATCTCTTGATGTCCAACAGATGCTGTTGTATTCTCTCTCTTGCCTCCCTGGAAGTACAACCTATATATTGTTGCTTTGTGCATGTACACCATGCCATGTATATGACAAATTTGGACCTGCAGTTTATGCAACTTTCTATCCGATACTCTTTATTGTTTACCTCTGACCTGAATTTGTCGCTTTTTTGTATAAAACTGCAGGGGATACAAGGGCCATAGCCACATCTAAACATTCCTTTTGACGTGAGCCAAGCACTTTTTGCCATAGTTTGTGGTAAATCACTAGGTGACAAGATGTTTCCTAACGTTACCCCTTTCCTATAGGAAAACCTACAACCTTTACTCAGTGTCTCTATTAATCCCTCATCTGCATTTAGCATTGGTAAATGTTTTTTAATTACCTTGCAGACATCCTGATAGTCAGAAGAATAATGGGTGACAAACATCACTCTCTCTGAGTCACTGTCAGTCCTAGATCGGGCAAATTTAGGAATGTCTTTGAGCAACTCCTTCCAATCTAGCATGTCCACCTGTTTTTTCTTTTTCTTAACGGTGTGTTTGTTATATCCTCTCTTATATAGTCGCCTAGTGAGACCATCACTGTGTGTCTTATACTCCCTCTCACTTGAACAACTTCTTTTTAATCTAACAAATTGTCCTTTAGTTATTGATTTTTGCACACTAGCTGGGTGATTGCTTTTGCCATGTAAAAGGGTGTTCCCCAAAACTGGTTTCCTATAATTCAAGGTTTCAATTTTGCCAGTTATGTTGTTAGAAGAAAGTTTTAAATCAAGGTAACAAACTGTGTAATAGTAGTACTCTAAGGTGAATTTAAGGCCCCAAATGTTGTGATTAAGGGAATCTACAAAATCTAATGCCTCCCTCCTGTCTCCCTTCCATATGAAAATCAAATTGTCTATAAACCTGTGATAAGTTTTGATCTTGCCTGAAAAAATATTTCCTTCGCCATAAATGACGTGAGGTTTGCAAATGAAGGGGCAAATTTTGCCCCCATCGCATGACCCTTAAGATGAAGGCAGTAATTACCATAAATTTAAAATAATTGTGCTTCAGGAGGAAATTAATTACCTCAAGTGTATAATTAATAAAGGCAGGCATGTAAGATGTATCTTTTTCCAGAAAGAATCTAACTGCTCTCAACCCCATATCATGGGGTATAGAGGAATACAGAGACACCACGTCCACTGTCAACCAACTAAACATGGGTTTCCAAGTGCATTTTTCCAAAATTTGTAGAAATTGCTTTGTATTTCTTAAATAACTACTTAGATTTAGAACAAGTGGTTGTAATAGGCTGTCTATCCACTCTGAAAAGGGTTCACGTAGTGATCCAATCCCTGATACTATAGGACGCCCCTTAACTTTGGTTATCGATTTGTGGACTTTCGGGAGAATGTGGAAAATTGGAATTATGGGTTCTTGGACAAATAAGTAGTCATGAGTATCACGATCAATGTGATGATAGCCTGGCAAAGGTAATATTTTTTCAGGCAAGATCAAAACTTACCACAGGTTTATAGACAATTAGATTTTTATATGGAAGGGAGACAGGAGGGAGGCATTAGATTTTGTAGATTCCCTTAATCACAACATTTGGGGCCTTAAATTCACGTTAGAGTACACCGATTCCACAATTTGTTACCTTGATTTAAAACGTTCTTCTAACAACATAACTGGCAAAATTAAAACCTTCGAATTATAGGAAACCAATTTCGGGGAACACCCTTTTACATGGCAAACGCAATAATCCAGCTAGTGTGCAAAAATCAATAACTAAAGGACAATTTGTTAGATTAAAAAGAAATTGTTCAAGTGGGAGGGAGTATAAGACACACAGTGATGGTCTCAATAGGTGACTATATGAGAGAGTATAGAACAAACCATTACGAAAATGAAAAAACAGGTGGCCATGCTAGATAGGAAGGAGTTGCTCAAAGACATTCCTAAAGTTGCCTGATCTAGGAATGATAGTGACTCAGAGAGAGTGATGTTTGTCACCCAATATTCTTCTGACTATCAGGAGGTCTGCAAGGTAATTAAAAATCATTTACCAATGCTAACTGCAGATGAGGTATTAATATAGACACTTAGTAAAGGTTGTAGGTTTTCCTATAGGAAAGGGGTAACGTTAGGAAACATCTTGTCACCTAGTGATTTACCACAAACTATGGCAAAAAGTGCTTGTCTCACGTCAAAAGGAATCCCCTGCAGTTTTATACAAAAAAGGGACAAATTCAGGTCAGTGGTAAACAATAAAGAGTACTGGATAGAAAGTTGCGTAAACTGCAGGTCCAAATTTGTCATATACATGGCATGGTGTACATGCACAAAGAAACAATATATAGGTTGTAATTCCAGGGAGGCAATAGAGAGAATACAACAGCATCTGTCGGTCATCAAGAGATCTGATGCCAGGTCAGAATTAGCGAAACATCATACATGAACATGTAAGTTCCAATTTGACATTCAGATGGATGGTCATTGAACTATTAAAGAAACCCAAAAGAGGGGGAGATTTGAACAAACATTTACTTAAACGGGAGGCCTTTTGGATTTTTACCCTGGACACAAGGGTCCCTAACGGTTACAACTCAATTTATGACATTATCAACTTTTGGGAGTGAACTAACTGGGGCATGTAATTAATCCAAGTAAAATACAAGATTTTCATAATTATATGCATAGACATGGGTCCATTTCTCTGAAATATAGTATACCTTTAAGAAACAAAGATACACATAGGGTCAGTGACTTCCAATCTAATAACTTATAAATAACATATTGATATATTTGGTATATATTATATATATATATATATATATATATATATATATATATATATATATATATATATATGTCTTTTAATAACATAGGGACCCATCAAAATCTTCAAATTTAGCATTGTAAATTTCTATTCAAATCTTTCATGCAAACAAACTCAAGATACCATAGATTTAAGAGATAAATACAACTCATAGACAATTGATCAATAACTTTAAATATCAAAGAGGCTAATATGATCATTATGATATATATATGATCACATGCACAAGGGTTAAACGCAAAACATACACCTGCATTCATACATTTACATTTGTATATGTTTAAGTAAGTGATGGTAAGTTTTATTTAAAGTGTTTATAGCGTAATACTAGTGTATTTTCAAGCCACACAGTATCCTTTTTACTGTGATTTGATTAACATAATTAGAGAAATAGGATCTCAAGGGGTCAAATGAATCTATGAAGAATGCATTAAGGTTTTTATAATTCAATTGGTGGTTAGCCAATGACTACAGAGCACAAGGTATTTATTTTAACCACACACAATGTTTTAATTATGTCTATGATTAAGGCTACGGCCGAAACATGTCAGACTGATGGTTTTTGTTGCTATTGTTGTTAAGCTGCTCACGGCAGTTTTTCCTTTTAACTTTGTTAAATAAATTAGACTTTTAACAGAGGTTGTGCAGGCTGTTTGCGTGATATTTTTTTATATAAATATATGTATATGTGTTTGTATTTATATATTTTTATCTGTAAATATGTATTTACATACATATATACACATACACATAAATACATATATATATATATATATATATATATATATATATATATATATATATATATATATATATATATATATATATTAGAGAGAGAGATGGAGAGGGCGCCAAATAGCGTAATATTGTTTCAGAAAGAGATAATGCAAAAGACAGAGAGGTAATGTGCTTACCAATGACTGTGGTACTGTGCTATGACCAGTACTATCTCGCCTGCTAGCACTTTAATCAGTGGCTAGTACACTGTTGGATAAGATCCTTCCCGGGGCTTTTCCTTGGTTCAGCAACTTCACTGTATTGCTCAATTAGGTTTCGATTCAAGAGAGATACACAACTTCCAAAGTTTAAAAGAATTTTAAAAGGCTTTATTATAACGCGTTTCTCGACCACCAAGGGTCGTTTCTTCAGATATCAAAGCGCTTTGATATCTGAAGAAACGACCCTTGGTGGTCGAGAAACGCGTTATAATAAAGCCTTTTAAAATTCTTTTAAACTTTGGAAGTTGTGTATCTCTCTTGAATCGAAACCTAATTGAGCAATACAGTGAAGTTGCTGAACCAAGGAAAAGCCCCGGGAAGGATCTTATCCAACAGTGTACTAGCCACTGATTAAAGTGCTAGCAGGCGAGATAGTACTGGTCATAGCACAGTACCATCTATCTATATATAAAAATATAAAAAAGTGCATTGGAGTCCTTTGCAGTAAAGTAGATGAAAACATGTAAAAGCATATTTATTAAAAAATCATATTTAGTAAAATGTTATACTGTATATTTTCTGTAGATATTTCACATTCCAATGTTCTGCAAATAACAGTATATGTTATATGTATTTATAAATAGATATTGCCATATATATCTGCATATGTCTATACCTATATATAATTATATATATATATATATATTGTGTATATATATATATATCTATATATCTATATATATATATACATATATATATATATATATATATATATATATATATATATATATATATATATATATATATATATATATATATATATATGTGTGTGTGTGTGTGTGTGTGTGTGTGTGTGTGTGTGTGTATAGATACAGGTATATATTTTACAAACAAAAACATCAGATATATGTAGAGATATGTATTTATGAATGAATAGAACTTATTCTGCTATGTGAAGAACATTGGAATGTGAAATATTCATATTTTCATGTCGGGTTAGCGCACTTGAGTTTCTGTTGAGGTTTATTTTTGTAGGTTTTCTTTTTTTTTACTTCTTGTTGCTCCATTGACTTACCTGGGGGAATAAGTTTTTTTTTTACACGTTTTGGGTTAGCTCGCAAGCAAAAACTTTTTACTTTCAACTTGTAATATGAGCGCTATCCAACCCATGCAAAAAGCTTACTTTTAGCTAGTGTGTAAATGGGAGCGTTTTTATCTGGCCCATAATGCAGCACATTTGATAAAGAAAACTGGGAGGTTGTTTAAGATCACATTCTCTATTTTAATCCCGAAAGAAAAAGAAAAAATGGGTTAAATGTCCCTTAAAATACTACACGTAATTTTTTTTTTTTTTTTTAAATTAAAGTTTTTATTAAGGTAATTAGCAATACAACATTCATAGCATGACATCATGAATATTACTTCCACAATATGAAAACTAGCATTTGTTAGAGTAACCTCAAGGTTTAGATGTCATATTACAGAAATACAACTCCTGATACTTATCGTAAACTGAATAATTAAGCTTAAACAAGAGGATCATATAGCGCATGGAAGCCTACGAAGTATATTCTCATGAACTAATATGGCATACCAAAATTCTAATATGTCACAATTTTACATATTGCTGGTCTTGCAATGATACCTTACAATTTTATTTTTAGTTACTGTAGTAACTCTTTATCGTGTAATTATGCCTAATATAATGATACTTAAATTGAACTGCTTAACCAAATAACATATTACCTTAAAGGGCCATAATACCTAAACGTTTAAACACTTGAAAGTGATGCAGCATAGCTGTATAAAGCTGACTAGAAAATATCTCCTGATCATCTCTATGTAAAAATGAAAGATATTTTACCTCAAAAGTTCCTCAGTAGCCACCTCCCATTGGAAAGGATTTCTAAGCAGCATTTTAGTGTGTCTGTCCTAGGACAGCTTAGGGGATGAGCCTCGTGAACTCTCATATTATTTCACCAATCAGGTAAAGAAAGCTTACTATGAAATCTCATGAGAGTTAAGTCAAATCTCATGAGATCACAGTAAGAGTTCATGACCTCAGCACTGCTGATGCTGATTGGCTGCTGTTCATTTCTTCATTTTTTTTGTTTATTTTTACCTGCAGCTGGGAGCAGGTGAAGTATAAATTTTTACACAGCACTTACTCTGCTGAGCTGAGGAGAATGTGAGGTAAAATATCTTCCTTTTTTACATAGAGATGCTCAGGTGATATTTTCCTGTCAGCTTTTTACAGTTATACTGCATCAGTTTCAAGTGATTTAGCATATGAGTATTATGTCCCTTTAATTGAGAGGTACAATTCTTTACCATAACACATGTAACACTAATTGTTAAACCTCCAAAACCGGGTCAGGTCACACTTGTACCCTAACAATTGAATATGAAACTGGGGAGGGTAAAATAACAGGTTAATTAGCATTGGCCAACGGATTAATACCGCTAAATAATTCACCAAATTGGGTGAATGTTAAGCTAACTTTCTTTTGATAACATAGCTAATACCGCTAAGATATTCACCATAATAGGTCAATAATGTGAGGAGGTGGTAGTGGGGGTGGGGGGTAGATTCTGTCACCTGTGGAGCAATATCTAGGAAGTCCCTGCACAATGTGTAATATACATCAAAACTGGTTACTCCAGTGCCAGTAAAGATTAACTCAGGTGTGGAGAATGCTACATGGGAAACATGGATTATAAAGAGGAGCTCAGGATTGACTGATGGCAACTAGTAAGCTCCAGCGCTAGTGTAGGGAAACTCAGGTGTGGAGAATGCTACATGGGGGACATGGGTTGTATTCAAGATAGTAATAGATCTGTAGTACGAATGTTCATGGAATATTCTCATATCAACTAAGATACCCCTTTAAAATAGGGTATGCCTAATAATACCTTTTCATTAGGTTTTTACATTTTAACTATAAACAATGCGACAATAACAAACCTGGGAGTGAAGCATGGTTGTATACAGGTAGTAAAAACTAATCTGGTACCATAGCTTAGGTAAGTGGTATTAGGAGACAATTTCTAAAAGTAAATACTGGAAGCAGGCTTAAACTTTACATTAGGTAAATCAATATAGCCATCCTCAGAAATAAACTCCTTACTTATGTGCTAAGTGTACAACTCAGTATTAAACCGCATATTTTATATCTTTGGGTTAGTGTTGCACATCTGTATAATGGCACTAGCTTACTCAAGATTAAATTTTACATAGCTATGTGTGATGTTGAGGACAACCTAACATATTCAGCTATAAGAGAGAGTAAGATTAATAGCCCGTATATTGAGCTTGGGATTTTGTAAAAGGGTAGAACCCATTTGCTTAGTCAGTATAATATCCACTTGCAAAGGGTGTTAGAGATGGAGGGACAGAAACTAGTGGTCTTAACAGCAGAAATGGCTATTGGGTTAAACAGTATAATACCATATATAAATCAACGTCAAATTATGTAAACAGGGCATTTTAGCGACATGGGTTTCTGAAGGAGCTCCACATTTATGAACCACACTTCCCCACACCAGATCTAACTATAGATGCAGATAACCTCAGAGAGAGCTTGAGGCAAGCCTCCTTCATAGCCCATGCAAAGCCAGGTATGTCTGCAGAGTACCGGAGGCATCTGGGGCTAAGATCTCCCTCTATCTGCATTATAGTGAGATTATCATCATGGGACAGCATAGCTAGACTGAGTGGACTGTGTAGTTGTTCCGGTAAATGTGCGTCCCAAAACACTTGAGCTGGCTCCACCCCCTCACACATATATTTTTTATTGTTCCGCTTATGTGTGAACATGTTGGATAGGCAGATAAATAAAATCCATCAGCTATAAACATTTTTTATTTTAAACACACACACACAATCCCCCAATATTATTGATGTTATTAATCTAAAGTTAGAGTATGTTTTATCTTATCTATTAATTGTGATAATATTTCAAAATTGGGAGTGGTGCTATCATCTATTCATATTAGAAAATTCATTTTGGAAAGAGTGATGCCTAAATAGCACTCTATGCCCAAACTAATGTAAGGCTGTTATGCATGCAATACATGACAGCACAATGATACCATATGATGAACTATATGCGTATATGTAGATATCAAGGGACAGACCTAATGAAGGGAAGACAATACATATGAGGATCAAAAAATGTGATCCAGACTAGAATACATGATTTTGCTTGTGGATATTGTTATGACTGTCCCGCTCTCCCCTGGAACCATTTGGTTTATTCCCAATAATTAATGAGATCAAATTCTGCATTAACTCCTAATGGTACCTTAGTTGAGAGTTTAAAAATGTATAATATTTCACATCTCTCCAAAAGTCTTTGTCTGTCTCCACCTCATCTAGGGGGGTCACCTTGTCAATAGCTAGCCATTGAAAGCTAGAGACATTTTTCCCATGTATATTGAAGAAATGTTGTACTATAGGTGACGTAGACTTCCCTGTATTGATTTTGGACAGGTGTTCTCTAATCCTAGATCTGATGTCACGGGTCGTGAGTCCGAAATGTTGTATATTGCAAATGGTGCATGTGATAAGATATATCACACATGTAGATGTGTAATTAAGACAATAATTGATCTTGAACGAACGACCAGTGACAGTAGATGTAAATGTGTCTGAGACATCTATGTAGTTGCAAGCTTTGCATCTATTGCTACCACATCTGTACATGCCCTTGCTAGTGAGCCATGAGCTGGTGATCGTAGTAGTCCTAGGTAATACATCAGAAGGAGTTGGTAGGTCGCTTACAGACAAGAGGTTATCCAGGCAGAACTATCAAGAGAGCCGACTTTATTCCTTTCTCACTCATTGTGACTTTAACAAATATAATATAGCTTACCTACGTCATTTTTCGAGACAATCCTGTTCTTAGTTCACTAAGTTGCAACATGCCTGTTTTTCTATATACTGTGTAGGAGTTTTTTTGTATATATATATATATATATATATATATATATATATATATATATATATATATATATATGTTTTGTATATTTTGTATATTCTGTGTGTTTGAATACTTAGTGTATTATTGTAGAATGTTACATATTATTGTGTTCTGTAATGGACACTATTTACATTGTGCTTATGTGTTTTTTGTATCTACACGTATTGATGCACGGATATTGGTTTCACCAAGTATTGGTTTTAACCAATGGGGGTTTAGTACACCCTTTTTAAACAACTTCTGAATGTACCATTTTATCAGTAGTGATATAGTATATGTATATAGTATATGCGTATACTGTCTTTTGTATCCATTTTTTCTACAATTGCCTCTCCCTCCTTGGAGCATGTATTTTAAACGGAATAATAACGATTGAACTTTTTATTTAAAGTTGCTGTAGCCATCTACCTTTTTGGACTGTTTATGCCTTTTGCCTGTCTGGTAGCAGCATTCCTCATACATTCGTGGTGCTGGTTCCCCATTGGAGAAACACTGTGGCTATATCCTCCTATACCTGCCATCGATTTGATCTGAGTGAAGGGTGATTGGCTGCCATGTCGGAGACATTAGGTGACCTGAATACGTCAGGAGGAACCTAGGAAAGCTTGGTGTTTCAGCCCAATGGTGGTGGCGAGTCTGTAACGGTTGAGAGGTGGTAAGAGAGTGCAAGTCTTCACTTCTTTTTCCTTTTCTATAGTTGCCCCACAGCGCTGCACATAGCGGTTAAGCGGTTCTACAGCCTCTGATCTCATTACCACTGACTGAAATTTTGGGACACCCTTTCAGCTCAAGCCTCAGTAGGGGGATAGGAGGTATCAGCATGGTCTCAGAGCTGACATGGATTACAGCTCTTTCCAAGTGCTCCATGATCTGGACATTGTTTCAGGACACAGGTAACTTTCTATGTATCATGTACTGGGTTGCAGTTAGGCAACATCTGCGATATATTTGAATATTACTTCATTAAGTGGACTTAAGCACTTGAACCCATTTTATATACATTTACATATACACACATCTACATAGCAGTTTTCCATACACTATACATGGGAACAGCATTGATGCTATATAGCAAGCCACGCATAGTAATTACCCAGCCCAGCACTGTTCTTTTTTGGTCTTGTATATATACAGTATATATATATATATATATATATATATATATATATATATATATATATATATATATATATATATATATATATATATATATATATATATATATAATATATATATATATATATATATATATATATATATATATATATATATATATATTCTAAACAAAGTAGAATACACCTGCAACTAGCGTAGGTGTAAGCTTTGTTAAAGGGAGCGCAAAAACCTCAATGATATCTAAAGGAGGTTAAATGGAAATACACCATAAAGGATTTCAAGTGAGTTTATACATACCTAAGCACCTGTCCACAATATATGGGTGGTTAAAACTCAAATGAGTTAGATTAGATATCTACAGATCCACATAAGGGTGTGGTGGTATACTAGCTGCTATAAATAATTCCCCAGAGGTGTGGGATTACCTTTCCCAAGTTATCCCTAAAATAAATAAATACAAACAAAGAATATTGGAGAATATTAAGCACTAGGTAACCACCTACAAATAGTCACTTAATTAGTCCACTGTAGACTGTATTCTAGAGATTTAGAAAAGGGGAAAAGATATCCAATTAAGACATATATGCAAGTGATGACGATATAGAATGGTTCCCGTGACACCCCTTCTTGTATTGTACTCACAAGATTATACCTCAATCAAATGAGGTAAGGATACTGCAGCGTGTTGATCACTAGCACCGTTGCTTCCTGCGTGACATTATTCATCCACTTTTCATGATCTCACATTTCCGGCCTCACTGCTTCTCAATTCAATCGGCTCTTGTTTCCACTCTCACCGTAGGTGGGGATGATCGTGTAGGTGAAAATGAAAGCAGAGAAGCACATATATAGTGTAATATTGTTTAATAAAGTAAATCTGAGTGAATTGAATAAAAATGCACACTTACAAATTCAAACCTCAATGGATATGAGGTAACAATGAAGCGATGATCAAACAAAATCGAAAACACAAAATAGGAGTTGCAATGAACTGCATCAGCCGATTGCTGTTATTGTTCCATGGCGTTTAGACAGGCAACAAAGAGTCAATTGGCGGCAATAAAAACTTGGTGTACTTCAAATTTACACCATCACCTGACGCGTTTCAAAGGGATAGCAAAATCTGCACCTTCTTCCTCAGAGGTAAATTACCAAATTTAGACTCTACGATATCTATTTAAAGATTAGCGCTAGTGAACTCCTCCCCTAAAAATGAATTTTAAATTTGTGCGGTCTCATACACTCCCACCAGGATGTCACATAAATAAATTAGCCTTTCTCTATTGGCTTTCATGAGCTATAACTGACCAAGTCTAATCTGAACCCTTGTCAATACTCAATGTCAATACTCAATGTCTCTATTGGTGCGGAGACAGCACACCCTCCAGTACACGTCACACTAGTGACATTAGCCGTGTGCTCCCTTACCGCCGTACAGACACCGGCGTTCAGCTGTTATAGAGACTCGATACAAATATTGTCGTTCGTTATATTATATCAGCTGAAAAACGGGAACATAAAACAAAGGGAGGGTGCTCATTCAAACTATATTTCATGATAAATTCATATATTATGTTGAAAGCAAACTTATTTAGAACTTATTAAAAAAACTCCTTGTTTTCTTCGATATTAAAAATTAAAACAGGATGCATATATTTGGATAGTGAAAATTGATATTAAAAAGTTAATAATGGAAAATTACGATATAGACTCTTTGAATTTTCCAAACGCCAATAGTAAAAAAATATATATATATAAATATAAAAGGTGTTAGCAATACAATACACAAGCTACTTCTAGCATTTCTTCACGTAACTTTTTATATAGTTCAATGTATAATTTAACCATTCAAAAATATATTATGTAAAAACATATAGATTAATAAATAAAGAGGATAAAAGAAAAAATATATAACAAGAAAAATAACTTGAATCTATAAGCTAGAAGCAATAAAAATAACTATGTATTCCTTTAAACTAAAAAAGTTGCAAAATCGATATCTTTATTAAGCCCAATTGGAATGAGGGTCCCCATTTTATGGATCCAATAGGACTCCCTACGTCTCAAATCTAAAATTCTACTTCCTCCTCTCTGTCTTTGTTTTACAGTTTCAAGTATTGTTACCCTTAAGCATGTGGGGTCCTGATTATGGACATTCTTATAATGTAGGGGTAAATTGTGAGACTTGAGTCCTTGTTTAATATTAGTAATATGTTCCAAAAATCGGGTTTTGTATGGTCGGGCCGTACATCCTATGTACTGGTAATCACAACTACATTGTACCAGGTAGACCACAAAATCAGTTTTGCAGTTACATAAGGTGTTTATATCACAGGTAAAACCATTACTGGTGGCTGTTACTTGTTTAGTTGTTTTTTTTTACCATAATGGTGTTCACACACCACACAGTTGGCCCTATTACACTTGAAAAAAACACTACTTTGTTGAGTCAACCAATCCTTTCCTTTTTTCCCAGTTTTAAGTTGGCTAGGGGCCAACACATTTTTCAGGCTCTTATTTTTACGAAAAATAACCTGAGGACCATTATCCAATAGGTCTTTTAGTAATAGATCTTGTCCTAGAATGTGCCAATATTTCTTGATAATGGCTTTAATATCTCTTGCCCCTTCATTATATGTAGTAACAAAATTGGCCCCATTGTATTTATTTTTGTTCTTTTTAACTCTTTAAGGTGACAAAGGTTCTGTTCTATTACAATTTTTGGCCTTGATATACGCTTCTTTAATATTTTTCTCTTGATACCCTTTCCCTGAGAATCGATTCATCTTAAAAGCAGATTCTCTTTCATAATCCTCCATTTTACTACACTTCCTGTGAATCCGCTGGAACTGTCCGAACTGTATATTTTTTATCCGGTTCGGATGATGGCTACTCTTTGTGTGAAGGTAGACATTCCTATCTGTTTCTTTTTTGTATAATTTGGTGATAATTTTGTCTTGTTCATGCATAAGGGCAAGATCCAGAAAATCTATTTCCTCATAACTATTTTTATAAGTGAAGGATAAGTTTTTGTCATTATTATTTACATACTCAGTGAAACTCACCAGTTTCTCATGACTACCTATCCAAATTAGTATGATGTCGTCAATGAATCTTCCCCAAAAGACAATGCAGTCTTTAAAAGGCTTATTGTTCCAAATTTTCAAATTCTCCCAATACCCCATGTACATATTAGCATAACTGGGGGCAAAACGTGTGCCCATCACTGTCCCGCTAATTTGAAGAAAGAATTCATCTTCGAAAAGAAAAAAGTTATGCTCCAATATGTATTGAATGGATGTAAGGAGGAAATTTTGTTTATCTATAGGTAATGTGGTTCGCACCTTAAACCAATAATCTATGGTTTCAAGACCCTTCTTGTGTGGAATGCAAGTATATAGACTACTAACATCCATAGTTACGAATTGGAAACCATCTTCCCATTTTAAACTAGAAAATTTATACATAATATCCATTGTATCTCATATATAAGAATCCAAAGTGGGAACGATAGGCTGTAGGTAAGTGTCCACAAACTCTGATAATTTAATTGTCAGTGAATTTATACCTGATAAAATGGGTCTGCCTGGAGGGTTTAAAGGATGCTTGTGCACTTTTGGTAGATGGTACAGAATCGCAGTTGTAGGATCCGTAATATTTAAATAGTGAAACATTAATATTAAGTATATTTAAATCTCTTGCGTTATCCAAGAGGTTATTGTATGTGTGTAAATACTCTACTGTAGGGTTCTTCATGAGTTTTCTATATACCCCTATGTCTCCCAGTAATCTGTAGGCTTCAGCGACATAATCCTTAAATAAATAATAATGACAAAAACTTATCCTTCACTTATAAAAATAGTTATGAGGAAATAGATTTTCTGGATCTTGTCCTTATGCATGAACAAGAAAAAATTATCACCAAATTATACAAAAAAGAAACAGATAGCCATCATCTGAACTGGATAAAAAATATACCGTTTGGACTGTTCCAGCGAATTCACAGGAACTGTAGTAAAATGGAGGATTATGAAAGAGAATCTGCTCTTCTGACGAATCGATTCTTAGGGAAAGGGTATCAAGAGAAAAATATTAAAGAAGCATATATCAAGGCCAACAATTGTAATAGAACAGAACTTTTGTCAACTAAAAGAGTTAAAAAGAACAAAAATAAATACAATGGGGCCAATTTTGTTACTACATATAATGAAGGGGCAAGAGATATTAAAGCCATTATCAAGAAACATTGGCACATTCTAGGACAAGATATATTACTAAAAGATCTGTTGGATAATGGTCCTCAGGTTATTTTTGGTAAAAATAAGAGCCTCAAAAATGTGTTGGCCCATAGCCAACTTAAACCTGGGAAAAAAGGAAAGGATTGGTTGACTCAACAAAGTAGTGTTTTTTTCAAGTGTAATAGGACCAACTGTGTGGTGTGTGAACACCATTATGGTAAAAAACCTACCAAACAAGTAACAGCCACCAGTCATGGTTTTACCTGTGATATAAACACCTTATATAACTGCAAAACTGATTTTGTGGTCTATCTGGTACAATGTAGTTGTGATTACCAGTACATAGGACGTACGACCCGCCCATACAAAACCAGATTTTTGGAACATATTACTAATATTAAATAAGGACTCAAGTCTCACAATTTATCCCTACATTATAAGAATGTCCATAATCAGGACCCACATGCTTAAGGGGGAGCAATACTTGAAACTGTAAAACAAAGACAGAGAGGGGGAAGTAGAATTTTAGATTTGAGACATAGGGAGTCCTATTGGATCCATAAAATGGGGACCCTCATTCCAAATGGGCTTAATAAAGATATCGATTTTGCAGCTTTTTTAGTTTAGTGGAATACATAGTTACTTTTATTGCTTCTAGCTTATAGATTCCATTTATTTTTCTTGTTATATATTTTTTTCTTTTTTCCTCTTTATTTATTAATCTATCTGTTTTTACATAATATATTTTTGAATGGTTAAAGTATATATTGAACTATATAAAAAGTTATGTGAAGAAATGCTAGAATTAGCTTGTGTATTGTATTGCTAACACCTTTTACATTAAAATATATATATTTTTTACTATTGGCGTTTGGAAAATTCAAAGAGTCAATATGGTAATTTTCCATTATTAACATTTTAATATCATTTTTTCACTATCTAAATATAAGCATTGTGTTTTAATTTTTAATATTGAAGAAAACAAGGAGTTTTTTTTAATAAGTTCTAAATAATTTTGCTTTTAACATAATATGTGAATTTTATCATGAAATATAGTTTGAATGAGCACCCTCCCTTTGTTTTATGTTCTCGTTTTTCAGCTGATATAATATAATGAACGACAATATTTGTATCGAGTCTCTATAACAGCTGAACGCCGGTGTTTGTACGGCGGTAAGGGAGCACACAGCTAACGTCACGTGTACTGGATGGTGTGCTGTCTCCGCACCAATAGAGAAGCTGGAGTATTGACAAGCGTTCAGATTAGACTTGGTCAGTTATAGCTCAAGAAAGCCAATAGAGAAAGGCTAATTTAGTTATATGAAAGGCTAATTTAGTTATATGACATCCTGGTGGGAGTGTATCAGACTCAATCAGAGTCCTATCAGCCAATCGGAATTCGAGGGATGCCATCTTGGACGACGTCATTTAAAGGAATATTCATTTGTCGTTAGTTGTCGGCCTGGAAGGATGTTCCACTCCGGAGGTCTTCAAGATGGAGTTGTTCCTCATCGGATGGATAAAGATAGAAGATGCCGCTTGGATGAAGCCTTCTCCCGGTCCGGATGTCCTCTTCTGCCCGGATAGGATGAAGACTTCTGCTGGTCTGGATGTCCTCTTCTGGCCCATTGGATGAAGACTACTGGACGGATCGGATGACCACTGGTGCCTGGCTGGTTGAAGACGGCTCAAGGTAGGGTGATCTTCAATGGGGTAGTGTTAGGTTTTTTTAAGGGGGTATTGGGTGGGTTTTAGAGTAGGGGTGTGTGGGTGGTGGGTTGTAATGTTGGGGGGTATTGTATTCTTTTTTTTACAGGTAAAAGAGCTGATTACTTTGGAGCAATGCCCCGCAAAAGGACCTTTAAGGGCTATTTTTATTTAGTATAGGGTAGGGCTTTTTATTATTTTGGGGGACTTTTTTATTTTATTAGGGGGCTTAGATTAGGTGTAATTAGCTTAAAATTCTTGTAATTTTTTTTTATTTTCTGTAATTTAGTGGGTTTTTTTCCGTAATTTAGTTTATTTAATTTAATTGTAATTAATTGTAGGTAGTTTAGGTAATTAGTTTAATGATAGTGTAGTGTTAGATGTAATTGTAACTTAGGTTAGGATTTATTTTACAGGTAATTTTCTACTTATTTTAGCTAGGAACTTATTAAATAGTTAATAACTATTTAATAACTATTCTACCTAGTTAAAATAACTACAAAGTTGCCTGTAAAATAAATATAAATCCTAAGCTAGCGGGGACAACCTGACATACATGAACTCATGCTGATGGCATGGGAAGGAAACCACACAGGCTAATGGACTAGTAGGGCGCTACACACAGGGATAGCATTGCTAACTAGTTGTTCCTTCTTCCCCTTCTCCCCCCATACCTGACCCCCTCCCCTTTATATTCTAGCCTTCTCCTTACCCAACCCCCCCTTCCTAACTTTTCATACTTGATTAAGCTGATATCCAGGGACAGAACGTGTATAACCAAAACATTCATCTTGTATTGTCCTGATTTGAGAAATGTAAAATGTTAAAATTTAAGGCAAAACCACCACAAATACTGGCAGCATTGGAGGTCTGACTTCCAGACCCCCTCATTAACAACCAGGTAGAGACTCAGAAAGGATAGCTGGACATTTGTATTTAGAAACTAACCGAGCTTTGAATGGTTGAATTTTCATCGTATGAACATTCCATTGCTGTCTGTGTCTTTTTCTTGTACTTATGTTTTGAAATTAATAAAGATTTGCCTTAAAAAAAAAAGATAATTTTGTTAATAAGGATGAATAAGATTCTTCATAAATAAATCCTAAGCTAGCTACAATGTAACTATTAGTTATATTGTAGCTAGCTTAGGGTTTATTTTACATTTAGTTTTAAATAGGAATAATTTTTTAAAAAAATTTAAATTTATTTCGTTTAATTTAAATTATATTTAAGTTAGGGGGGTTAGGGTTAGGTTTAGACTTAGGTTTAGGGATTAATACCTTTAATATAGTAGCGGCGACGTTGGGAGTGGCAGATTAGGGGTTAATAAATGTAAGTAGGTGTCGGCGATGTTAGGGCAGGCAGATTAGGGGTTAATAAAATGTAACTAGTGTTTGCAAGGCGGGAGAGCGGCAGTTTAGGGGTTAATACATTTATTAAAGTGGCGGCGATGTCCGGTCGGCAGATTAGGGGTTAATAAGTGTAGTTAGGTTGCGGCGACATTGGGGGCGGCAGATTAGGGGTTAATAAATATAATGTAGGTGGCGGCGATATTAGGGGCAGCCGATTAGGGGTTCATAAGTATAATGTAGGTGGCGGCGATGTCCGGTCAGCAGATTAGGGGTTAAAAAAATGTATTATAGTGACTGCGAAGTGGGGGGCCTTGGTTTAGGGGGTTAATAGGTAGTTTATGGGTGTTAGTGTACATTGTAGCACTTTAGTTAAGTGTTTTATGTTCCGGCGTTAGCCCATAAAACTCTTAACTACTGACTTTTAAATGCGGTAGAAGTCTTGCCAGGAGAGGGTCTACCGCTCACTTCTTCCAAGACTTGTAATACCAGCGTTAGGCAAATCCCATAGAAAAGATAGGATATGCAATTGACGTAAGGGGATTTGCGGTAGCCACGAGTCACGGAAGAAAAGTGAGTGGTAGACCCTTTCCTGCCTTACTCGTAATACCAGCGTTAGATAAAAAGCAGCGTTGGGACCTCTCAACGCTGCTTTTTAAGGCTAACGCAAAACTCGTAATCTAGCAGAAAGTAAGTTACCTTTGAAATAAAACCTAAGCTAGCTACAATATAACTAATAGTTATATTGTAGCTAGCTTAGGTTTTATTTTTATTTCACAGATATGTTATTTATTTTAACTAGGTAGACTAGATAGTAAAAAATAGTTATTAACTATTTACTATAACTACCTAGTTAAAATAAATACAAACTTACCTGTGAAATAAAAATAAAACCTAAGCTGCCTTACACTAAAACTTACCATTACAAAATAAAAGAGACTAAAATTACAACAAAAAAACATTACAAAAAATAACAAACGAAATTATCAAAAACAATAAAAACTATTCCTATTCTAGTAACCCTTTTTTTTAAAAAAAAAAGAAAAAGCTCTTTTCCTACAAAAGAAAAACACAAAGAACCACTAACATTACAAAACCCCCACCCACCTAAACCAACAAAAAATAAATAAAGTTAAACCTAATCTACCCATTGCCCTGAAAAGGGCATTTGTATGGGCATTGTCCTTAAAAGGGCATTCAGCTCTTTTACTGCTCTTAAAAGGGCATTCAGCTCTTTTAGGAGTGCCCACCCTATTCTAAAATAAAAAACCCAGCCCCAAAAAGAAAAAAAAAAACATTACACAAAATAACAAACAAATTATCAAAAATAATAAAAATCATTCCTATTCTAATACCCATTTAAAAAAAAACACCCCAAAATAAAAAACCTAATCTATAATAAACTAACAATAGCCCTTAAAAGGGCCTTTTGTAGGGCATTGCCCTAAAGAAATCAGCTCTTTTGCTCACAAATAAATATAAAGACCCGCTAACATTATAAACAACATTATAAACCCCCACCTCCCCAAACCCACAAAATAAAAAAAAATATCTAGAAAACCTAATCTACCCATTGCCCTGAAAAGGGAATTTGTATGGGTATTGCCCTGAAAAGGTCATTCAGCTCTTTTACTGCCATTAAAAGGGCATTCAGCTCTTTTAAGAGTACCCAACCTAATCTAAAAAAAACTAACACTAACCCCTCTTTAGGTACTCACAGTTGTTGAAGTCCCGCTTGAACGATCTTCATCCTGGCGGCTTCATCTTCATCCAGGTGGCATCTTCATCCAGGCGGCGCCATCTTCATCCATCGCTGGACCGGCATCTTCTTCATCCCTGCAGAGGCACAGGGATGAACAGCCAATAGGAATAAGAGCTGTTTAACTCATATTGGCTGATTTGAACAGCCAATAAGATTTAAGCAGCTCTTATTCCTATTGGCTGATTCAAAATTTTCAGCCAATAGGTATGCAATGGTACCCCCATTATAAAAGAGGTAACTTGCATTTCAATCCTCAGTGTGCGGCGGACGAACGCATGAAGAGGACCTCCACATCGGATCAATGGACCTCCGCCTGGACCTCCACCCGGACTTCGGTCTGGACCTCCGCCTACGCGTACTGCCGCTCCGCCTCCGCAGGGATGAAAAAGATGCTGGTCCTGTGATGGATGAAGATGGAGCCGCCTGGATGAAGATGGAGCCGCCTGGATGAAGATTGTTCAAGCGGGACTTCAACAACTGTGAGTAGCTAAAGAGGAGTTAGTGTTAGGTTTTTTTAAGGTTTTTTGGGGTGGTTTTTTTTTTAGATTAGGGTGGGCAGTCTTAAAAGAGCTGCAATGGGTAAATTAGGTTTTTTTAGATTTGTGGGTTTGGGGGGGTGGGGGTTTGTAATGTTAGTGGGTCTTTGCGTTTTTCTTTTGTAGGAAAAGAGCTGATTTCTTTAGGGCAATGCCCTACAAAAGGCCCTTTTAAGTGCCTACAAAAGGCCCATTTAAGGGCCCTTGGTAGTTTGTTATAAATTAGGGATATTTTTATTTTGGGCTGGTTTTTATTTTATTAAAAGGGGTGTTAGAATAGGAATAATTTTTATTGTTTTGGATAATTTTGCTAGTTATTTTTTGTAATGGTAGTTTTTTTGTTGTAATTTTAGTGGGGAGGTTTTGTAATGGTAGGTTTTTTATTTTGTAATGGTAGCTTTTAGTGTAAGGCAGCTTAGGTTTTATTTTTATTTCACAGGTAAGTTTGCATTTATTTTAACTAGGTAGTTAGTAAATAGTTAATAACTATCAGCTAGATTAAAAGTTTTGCGTTATCACTCAAAAAGCATCGCTATGGCCCATAACGATGCTTTTTCCCTACCGCTGCTATTACAAGTCTTATCAGAATAGCTGTACCGCACACTTTTTTGGCCGTCACGCAACGTCAGTACCGCACTTTAAGAAAAGTCCTTTTTCAATGGGACTTCCATAGCACCGGTATTACGAGTTTTGCTGTGAGGTCAAAAAGTGAGCGGTACAGCCTAAAATGACAAGATCTGTACCGCCATCTAATGTCAGTAGTTATGAGTTTTACGCTACAAAGCTGTAGCATAAAACTCATAACTAAACTGTTAAAAAGTACACTAACATCCATAAATTACCTATTAACCCCTAAACCAAGGCCCTCCCGCATCGCAAACACTAAAATAAAAATATATTAACCCCTAATCTGCCGCTCCAGACATCGCTGCCACTTAAAAAATGTATTAACCCCTATTCCACTGCTTCCCGACATCGTCACCACTATAATAAACATATTAACCCTTAAACTGATGCCCTTCTGCATTGCAAACACTATTTAAATATTATTAACCCCTAATATGCCGTCCGCCCACACCGCCACTTTAATAAACCAATTAACCCCTAATCGTAACCCTAACACCCCCTAACTTAAATTTTATTAACTGTTTACTAGCTACCTAGTTAAAATAAATACAAATATACCTGTAAAATAAAACCTAACCTGAGTTACACTAACACCTAACATTACAATAAAATTAAATAAATTAAATTAATAAAATACAATTATCTAAATTACACAAAATAAAAAAAGAAATTATCAAAAATAAAAATGAATTACTCCTAATCTAATAGCCCTATCAAAATAAAAAAGCCCCCCAAAATAAAAAAAACCTAGCCTACACTAAACTGCCAATGGCCCTTAAAAGGGCATTTTGCGGGGCATTGCCCCAAAGAAATCAGCTATTTTACCTGTAAAAAAAAATACAAACAGCTCCCCAATAGGGCTATTAGATTAGGAGTAATTCGTTTTTATTTTCGATATTTTCTTTTTTTATTTTGTGTAATTTAGTGTTTTTCTTTTTGTAATTTAGTTAATTCTATTTTATTAATTTAATTTATTTAATTTTATTGTAATGTTAGGTGTTAGTGTAACTCAGGTTAGGTTTTATTTTACAGGTAAATTTGTATTTATTTTAACTAGGTAGTTAGTAAATAGTTCATAACTATTTACTAACTAGTCTACCTAGTTAAAATAAATACAAACTTACTTGTGAAATAAAAATAACACCTAAGCTAACTACAATGTAACTATTAGTTATATTGTAGCTAGCTTAGGGTTTATTTTACAGGTAAGTATTTATTTTTAAATAGGAATTATCTAGTTATTAATAGTAAGTTTTAATTAGAATTATTTTAATTATGTTAAAGTTAGGGGGTGTTAGGGTTAGGGTTACGTTAGGGTTAGACTTAGGGTTACGTTAGGGGTTAATATATTTTTTTAGTGTTAGTGATGTGGGAGGTCAGAGGTTTAGGGGTTAATAACTTTAGTATAGTGGTGGCGGCGACATTGGGGGTGGCAGATTAGGGCTTAATAAGTGTAGGTAGGTGGCGGCGACGTTGGAGGCGGCAGATTAGGGGTTAATAAATGTATGTAGGTGGCGGTGACATTCGGGGCGGCAGATTAGGGGTTAATAAGTGTAGGTAGGTGGCAGCGACATTGGGGACGGCTGATAAGGGGTTAATACATTTATGTAGGTGGCGGCAACATTGAAGGCGGCAGATTAGGGGTTGATAAGTGTAATGTAGGTGGCGGTGATGTTAGGGGCGGCAGATAAGGGGTGTTTAGACTCAGGTTTATGTTAGGGTGTTAGGTTTAAACATACATTTTTTTCCCATAGACATCAATGAGGCTGCGTTACGGAGCTTTTTATTCCGCGATCGCAGGTGTTAGGCTTTTTTTTAGCCGGCTCTCCCTATTGATGTCTATGGGGAAATCGTGCACGAGCACGTCAAAACACTGCTTGTATTTGGGTGAGGCATGGAGCTCAACGCAACCGTATCTCCCGTGCAAGCCATTTTTTTTTGCAAACCTGTAATAGCAGCGCTATGAAAGGTGAGCGGTGAAAATAACGTATAAGTAATTAGCGAGCCAGCCATAATGCAAAACTTGTAATCTGGCTGTATGTTTTACTAACTAGTCTACCTATTTAAAATAAATAAATTACCTGTGAAATAAAAATAAAACCTAAACTAGCTACAATAAAACTATTAGTTATATTGTAGCTAGCTTAGTTTTAATTTGACAGGCAAGTTACTTTGTATTTAGATTTAAATAGGTATTATTTAGTTAATAATTTAAACTTTCATTTAGGTGTATTTAAATTATGTTAAAGTTAGGGTGTGTTAGGTTTAGGGTTAGGTTTAGGGGTTAATATAGTTTAATTTAGTGGGGGCCGGCGGTTTATGGGTTAATAAGTTTAGTTAGTGTTGGCGATGTGGGGGAGGGGTGTGGTTTAGGGGTTAATAGGTTTAATTAGTGTTGGCGATGTCGGGGTACTGCGGTTTAGGGGTTAATAGGTTTAGTTAGTGTTGACGATGTTTGGGAATGGCGCTTTAGGGGTTAATAAGTTTAGGTAGAGTTGGCGAAGTGGGGGGTGCGGTTTAGGGGTTAATATTTTTAGTTAGTGTCGGATAACAGAGGTTTAGGGGTAAATACTTTATTTAGTGATTTATTTATTGTTAGCAATGTTTGGGAACAGCTGTTTGGGGGTTAATAGGTTTAGGTAGTGTTGGCGATCTGGGGGTGTGGTTTAGGGGTAAATAGGTTTAGTTTGTGCCGGCGATGTCGGGGAACTGCGGTTTTCGGGGTTAATAACTTAATTTCGTTATTTCATTATTGTTGGCGATGTGGGGGCTTAATAGGTGTAGGTAGTGTTAGTGATGTGGCGGGGACAGCGATTTAGGGTTTAATAGCTTAATTTAGTGGCGGCAGTGGTGGCGGCGGCGGCGACGGTTTAACATAATTTTGTTTTGGCAATCACCAGAACATTATTTAGAAATAATGATTCGGTTCATAATAAAGATTCGGTCCAACATTAATAATAATTTGGTAACGTTTCGATTGCATCCGAATTTCAAAATTCGGAACGACACGCATAAATTCCAAAACCGAATTACCAACACATACCAAATTATTATGAATGTCTCAAACCAAATTTTTTTATGACCCAAATTGCAAACCAAATGAAGCAAACCTAATTTTTCGATTGCGCACAAGTCTAATGATAACCAACGAACAAGCAAAAAATGTATATCTTCCGGTAAAGGAAATCAATAAATCCCTAAGAAACTGGCGGCCTGCCGCCTTTGATAAAGCCTTAAACGGCAAAACGCGTCAGGGGGGTTGTGTGGACATTAGAGTCCATTTTGCTCTATTTTTAATCATTGAGAGTAATCGGAATATTAGTTATTACGCTACTAATGTGGAACCTAAATGATAGTTAACAACTAAAACCAATCCTATATATATATATATATATATATATATATATATATATATATATATATATATATATATATATATATATATATATATATATAAATAATAACAGTGTTGTTTTGTGGCATTTGATTATTGATGACATAATCTAAGTTAGCACATTTTATTGTGTTGATTATTCAGCAGCTATTCAACACTACTAGCAATTACGCTTAGTCTAATGCATTTTTCAGCCAATAAATAGACACTCAGTCCCACAAGCATTCGATTGTGATATACAGGCAGTGGTAAATAGACAAGAAACACTAGTGTATCCAAGTGATAATCACTAACACACAAGATTTGTGTTGACTTAACATAACATAAATACTGTGAAAATCATTGAATGCTTGGCACACACGCTCTAGATTTACCTAGCCCAATATAATAGGGTGTAAACGATGTGGTACAAATAAAATTGAACAGCCATTAATAGTGGAAACATCAAACACTTATCAATACATTTTGATTCAAATATCAGTAAAGTAACTGCTTATGATACACAGTTACCACTACTGAAAGCCCATAAAATCTGTTATACACGAATATCCTAAACTGACAGTGAATATCACGATTATATGGTATAAATGAGACATGCACCGAAATACCACTTGAGATAGGTTTCATTTTAATAGTGGATATACTGAAAACCTGAAATACAATCTAACTGAACCTACGAATATAACATAAACTGCATCACAGAAAATACTTCACAATTTGATCCCAGTTGATAATTATTAACAATATCCACCTTATTAACAATTCTCGAATCTTGATATGGTATGATCAGATCTAGATAAATAGCTGCCAACTTAGGCCTCGCTTCCATTGAGTCGTTAAAAATGGATCCGTAAGCTACCGAAGCGACAGACATCTAAAAGTAATTTACGGCTCCATTTTAGTACCAGGTTTTCATTGAAATATTTTGCGGATAGCATGCAGTCGCTCTTTTCGTGTAGCTGTATGTTAACGTTGTATTAACGCTTCCATCTGACGTCAGATTTCTTGAAAATCAATTAGTTGCTAAGGTAACCCGACCTTACGCTATAGAATTTACGTTTAACGTCCGTGCTCCTTACCTGTGATCACCTCTCAAGAAAAATAAAGATACACTTATCCATATTTTTAATAATCAAATACTATTTTTTAATATAATTATATTTACCACTTCATAAATATAAGTAATATGTATTGCTGCCCTAGGCATAGGTCTAGTTTGCATTCTGTAGATATGTTCTTGCATATATTATTATATTTACATATATACTGATATTTCTATTAGAATATAAGTTCAACTATTCCTATACATGAGACAACAATAAATATTACTTATAACAATTTATTTCTACATTAAAACACTTGCATTATTTGCAAGTTTTATAATTTCAATAGAAAACAGGTCTCAAAAAAGCACAATATTCCTCTTTTACACCTAGTTGAGCTGGGTGTAATATTTCTCAATGTATCGACAGCCTCCAACAATGTATTAACGGTTTGCGCTTTCATTGGAAACCTGGTATGATTTATCGATTAACAGCTTCTATTACTTTCTTTTTTTTTTTTTTTGAATTATTTATTTATATCCAACAGAGTGTACAATCAAATAAAGTCAGCCTCTTTATGCCACGCAGGGCTAGGTAGACAAAGTATATAACAAAACGAAACAGTTTAAGTCAACAGATTCACTTTCTCTAGGCAAAATAATAATCCCCTTATATACGAAAATTGTACACTGAGCTGGGATTTTTCTCTTTTAAGTACATGGAAAGATACAATTGAGCACTCAAATAGACAGAAACAGATAATAAAGATAACGAAAAAGAAAAAAAGAAAAAAAAAAAAAAAAAAGAAAAAAAAGAAAAAAAAAAAAAAAAAAAAAAAAAAAAAAAGGTCTTCTCCCCATCCTCTGCCCCCTCTCCCCTTCTCATCTACAAAATCGATTGTCTCCAGAGTTCTGGATAATTATCTGATAACATTAGTAGTAGAAATTCTGCTGATTTACTAAAATATCTTAATACTTGTAGCTGAACTTCCTTAGATTGACTTAGGATAACTTTGTCCCATTTTGCTAAATATTTTTTGATCTTATTTTCTTCAAATATTTGTGGGTCATGCTGCTCTAATAGCATTTGATATTGAACATTACGAGTAATCGAAGCTATACTTGGGCTGGTTCTATCCTTCCACCTTCTTAATATCGCCTGTCTCACTAATAATATCGTTGTATTTATCAGAGGTTTATTTTGAGTCTGATTGTGTATCAGGAAAAAGATATGTACCGGCTTAATTGTTATTCTAATCGGTAGAAATCTGTTTAGCCAAAATTCCACCTGTTTCCATAACTTAGTGATCTTGGGGCAGGCATAAAATACATGGAAGAGATCCGCATAGGGGAATCTACATCTAAGACATGTTGTGTCTCCCTTCCATTTAGCTAGTCTACTAGGGGTGAGATAGGCTCTATTTAGTAGCTTGAAATGCGATTCTCTTATTGCCATATTGCTGGAAAAATTCTTTACCATATTAAAACTCCTTTGAAATAATCCTCGGTCTAATTCAGGAAAATCTTGTTGCCACATACGAAGAAGACTATCTATTCTTACTTCTGCATCCCTAGAGATGAGAAGTTGATATATGTGCGTGATGGAATGCTTCCCAATAGAAAATAAATGTATTATCGGCTCTAATGGGCCCAGTGACCAGCCTTCCCCCTCCAATGTCTCTAGACTGTACAGAAAATGCCTGATTTGAAGATAGGCAAAAAATGATCTTCTATCTAAACTGAACTCCTTCATTAGGGGTTCAAAGGCTTTTACCTGGTTAGACAGTGGATCCACCATCTGACGTAAAAATATCAGATTATTTGCTGACCATTTCGCAAAGGCAGAGAAGGTACATCCACTCTCGAAATCAGGATTTCCTCTAATGGGTAAATATTTAGAAAGGGTATGCCTAATCTTCAAATTTTTACAGATTTTATGCCAGGCTAAAATTACATTATATATTGTAAACTTTAGAGTGCACTTTCGCGCTTTTGAATGATGTGGGAGATGTAATAGTGCTTTAAGGGCAAAGGGAGTTACAGTGTGCTCCTCAATCTCGAGACTGGAGACATAATTGGCATTGGTCAGCCAATCGAGAGCAATTCTCGCAAAACAGGCTAAATTGTAGTTTACCAAATTTGGTAGGGCAAAACCGCCCATTTCTTTTGGATGCATTAATCTAGATAGTGCGATGCGGGGTTTTTTCGAAGCCCAAAGAAAGCGAGAACATCCTGCATTGAATTTTCTAATATCGGCCTTTCGTAGGAATACAGGGATGTTTTGAATAAAGAATAGAATTCTTGGGAGGGTTCGCATTTTAATTAGTGCGATCCTTGCCGATAGTGACAGTGGTAATCTTTCCCACTTCTGCATCTCACAGAGACATTTCCTCCATATAGGGGCAAAATTTAAATCATACCATTTTTCTGGGTTTCTAGAGATATTAATTCCTAAATATTTAATATAGTTATCAGTTAATTTGAATGGGTTTTCCAGGAGGCTATTTTTTTTTTTGATTATCCAGAGGATTTCTGATTTAGATAGATTTACTCTATAACCTGTAAAATTGCTAAATTCCGCCAAAAGATTTATTAGGATTGGAATGTTTTTCGATGAGTTCCTTATATAAAACAATATATCGTCCGCGTAGAGAGATAGAGTTACCTTTTGGTGTTTTAAATTGATGCCTTCAAGTATTTCTCTGCTTTTTATGGCTAAGGGTTCTATTGCCAGATCGAACAGCAGGGGTGAGAGAGGACACCCCTGCCTTGTTCCTTTGCAGAGAGTTATCGGTGGAGAGAGAATATTATTTATACTGAGAAATGAGATAGGGTTCTGGTATATTAGGGAGATATATGTAAGGAAATGACCTGAAAACCCAAAGTTCTCTAGTGTCGTTAATAAGTGATCCCATAGGACAGAGTCAAAGGCCTTTTCGGCATCGACTGTCAGTAACGCAAAATCATGCTTCGGATCTGACCCCGCCCTATGGGATACCTGTATATATTCAGTCAATAGCATCGCCTTTCTTATATTTTTCTGCGCTGTTCTGCCTGGTATGAAGCCGGTTTGATCCGGGTGGACCACGTCTCCAATTACTTTCTTAAGGCGTGAAGCTAAAATGGTTGCTAATAATTTATAATCATTATTGAGGAGTGAGATAGGTCTATATGAATCTAATGACTTGGGATCCTTATCCTTTTTTAGGATTAACGTAATATTGGAGGCCGTAAAGTTTTGGGAGGGTTTGCAGTGTGACAAAAAGTAATTGTTAAATAGCTTGGTCAAAGTGGAAACAATCTCTTCCTTAAGTATTTTATAAAATTCAATAGGTAGTTGGTCCGGGCCTGGTGCCTTGCCTAGAGTTGAGTCTTTGATGGCTATTATGATTTCTTCGGCTGTAATCTCTTTATTTATTATATTTAGCTGGGCCTGAGAGATTTTTGGAGTCTTAATGCTATTCCAAAACCTATCTTTCGTTTCCTGATTGACTTCAGCAGGCGCATATAACTTCTGAAAAAATAGATAAAATTGCCTATTGATGTCCTTTGGGGTAATATATGTTTGGCCTTCCGATGTTATTGATCCTATATAGTTGTTTTTCCTTTTATTTTTGGAGATATTAACCAACATTTTTGCCATCCTTGGGGAGGCAGTACCAAACAGTACTTTATTTTTAAATTCAGCTTGTAGCTGATTTTGTATCAAAAATATTTCCCTCTCCTTTTTAGCCCTCTGATAAACGTCCCAGTTCTCTCTACTCGGATTGTCGATATATCTAGTAAATTTATTCTTCAATGTGTTAGTTAATTGGAGTTCCCTAGCTTTTGTCTTTCTTTTCCTTTTGACCATATAGGCCTTAATCTCTCCCCTAAGAAAAGCCTTGGCGGCCTCCCAGTATATTTCTGTCTTATGGGAATAGTCCTTATTAAAAGAAACATAATCTCTCCATTTTTGAGTAAGCCAATTCCGAAAGTGGATATTGGCCTGAAGAAAAGAGGGGAAAAAAAACTTGCCACACTGATTCTCTCTGTAGTTCCCCAGCTGGACGGATACAGAGATAATAGCGTGGTCCGATAGGACTATGTTCTGTATCTCTGACTTAATTTCAAAACGTAGAAGCCTTTCCGTTACCAGGAACATATCTATTCTGGAAAATGTATGAAAGGTCTTTGACTCACACGTAAACATTTTCTCATCCGGGTGTTGTGTTCTCCATATATCCCTTAGCCCAAGACCCTTCATAAAAGATTTCAGAATTTTAGCCTCCTTTCTGGACCTATAGGAACCGCTTGCTCTTAATCTGTCCAGCTGGGGAGTACAGACGCTATTGAAGTCACCGCCGATAATCAATTGTGAATCTGCAAATTTAATTAATTTTGTATGTAGCTCGTCCCAAAAGTCTGGACGACACTCATTTGGTGCATAAAGGTTGCATAGTGTATAGTGACATTTGTTAATTTCTATTTCTAAGATAATATACCTGCCCTCTGCATCACTATACTGTGATACAAACTCAAATTCTAGTTCCTTTTTAAATATACAAGCTACACCTCTCTTTTTTTTAACTGCTGGGGCCGCATACACTTCCCCAATCCATCCCATTTTTAGTTTCTCTATTTCCTTCAGACTCAGGTGTGTTTCCTGTAGGAAAGCAATATCAGGTTTATGGCTCTTTAAATGGTGAATAATTTTTTTCCTTTTAATGGGGGAGGAGAACCCCCCCACATTCCATGACACTAACTTAAGCATGCTTTTCATCTCTATTGCAATGCTTTTTTATAGCTACTGACAGAACCCGATAGTATGGGGTAACGGCAGGGGGAGACAGAGGGTGGAGAGAAAAAAAAAAAAGAAAAAAAAAAGAAGGGGAAAAAAGAGAAAAGATAAAGACGAAGAAAGACAAAATAAAAAGGTGGTAGAAAACAACCCACCAAATAACCATTTACTTGGTCCAAAATCAGAATATAGCTTAGTTCAAAGAGATTCTTATTTTTCTAAAAATTGCTTAACTTCCTCTACTGTATTTAATATAACTGTCTCAGTATCAAGAAAAATTTTGATTCTTGCTGGGTAGATCATTGTGGCTCTAAAACCTGCATTAATCAGCTTTGTGCACCAAGGAGCCATCAGTCTCCTCCTGTTAAAGGTCTCCGCAGAGAAATCTTGAAATATAAAGATACGCTCTTTATCTATCTCTATAACGCCTTTTTTCCTGTAATAGGAGAGGAATCTTTGTTTGTCCTGAAAATTCAACAGTTTTACTAGAACTGGTCTTTTAAATTTTGAATCATTATTTTTTTTAGCCCCTAGTCTATGAGCTCTCTCCACAGCTATCTCTGTACCATTTAAAGGCATATCTAATAGTTTTGGCAGTGTAGTGTTGATAAAGGTTATTAAGTCAGAGAATTCCACACTCTCCGGAAGACCCACTATTTTCATATTATTTCTCCGTGACCTATCTTCTAAGTCGTCAATGCGTGCTAACAGAGTATCTATGGTCTTAGTATGTGTATTTATACATGTCTGATGGGTGTGCTGAAGGTCCTCAATGTCCGAAATCCTCTTCTCCATTTCTCCTAACCTATTTGAGACCAGTTTAAGTTCGTTTGTCAGAGTCACTAAGTCTGTTTTAACTTCTTCAAAATGTGGTAGAAATAAATCCGACATTTGTTTTACCAGATTATTGGTGTCTATCAGAGTATTTGAGCTCGATATGTGCTCCATTACCCCTGTTTCCGTACTGCCCATACTTGACCCGGGCTTTCTGTCCTTTGTTTTCGGTGGCATTATGCTTATCTCCGGTCTACTAATCCCTAAAAATTTATCCATCAATTGAAATATGTGGGGGAGAGACAGAAGTTATCAAATCCGTGAGTCTAAGTGTGTTCCTATTGATGTGTGAATATCTATATCTATCCTTAAGATAAAGTTTGATTGGCGTGTGAATACCTGTGTTTATCTATTAAGTGATATACAGAAGATCCTGGTAGTATCCTTCCTTTCCCCTCCCCCTCTCCCCCCCCCCCCTGAAGAATACAGGGGAGAGAAGAAGGGAGAAAAAGAGAGGAGCGGAAGAAGAGAGAAAGAGAAAGAAGAGGGAAAAAGAGAGAGAAAAAAAAAAAAAAAAGGAGGTGAAAGAACAGCTATGTGCAAATAGTGCAAGAGTGATTCAGTGAAATAGTACGTGACTATACGTGTCCTGTGAGTGTAAAGTCCCCCATTCCTATTTCTCAAATATTTCTGCTGTAAAGGGTTAGTAGTACTATTAGGGCCTTAGCCGTTCAAATTTAAAAAAAAGAGCCACAAAGCTCAATAGACTCCCTAAATAAAAAAAAAAGGAAGGGACAAATACCCCTGTATGCATATAAACTCAGAGGGATAGATAGATGGTTAACTTCTACCATGCCTATGAGGGCGAATCAGTTCCAGCCTTAACTTCTCTGATACTACATGAGGCGCCGCTGTCTTAGTAGGTATAGTCTTATCTGAGTGAGTAGAATAATTTGTATACACAGCCTAATACAAATACAAACAGTATCAACTTAGCCTTGCGTGATACAGCCTATGACCATTGGCTGATTATAGAATATTTAGTAGATGTGGGTTTTATCGAGAGAATGTAACCAATAGAAGGTGTACCAGATACCCCGGTAGATTTTGCTCCTAGCAATTCACTATATCATACATATATGGAAAAAAAAAAAAAGAAAAAAAGCTGTACAAAAACAAAAACAAAAAGAGAGAGATGGATCAAAAAGGGCAGAGAACATTTCGTTAGATTACAGCATTATATAACACAGTTACAGCGGGTAACCCTTAGAGTCTCTGCCTTTACTATAACCATACTGTTCCTTTAAGCCCAGCCAGGTAAAAGGGCACAGAAGATACCAGGAAACAAAGACACAAAAACATAAGCGTCCCTTAAAAAGTAATTTCAGCTTTTGAATAGTCCCCTTTAGGAGTGTGTTTAAACAGTCAAAGCTTTTTAGGCAATTGGGGAGGAACACCGTGTTCAACAGCTTGTAAACAGTCACCTCGGCTCCACAACACCGTAAATCTTTTCCCAAACTGCTTTATCTCAGATTTTCAAGCCTGAGGCTACAGGCCAGCCGATAGTAACCTTTTTTTTCTCCTTTTATTGCTACCTAGTGCAAAGGAGGCTTATAAAGAGATTTACAGTGCAGAGGGGTATATAACTTTAGCAGGAAACAGTAACTTATCTTTTACTTTGCCGATGTCCTTCTCCTTCAGCTACTTAGACACAGTACTGCCACTACTGGTCTCCGTACTAGGAATGTCCCACAGATATGATGGCCTTCCTCTCACCTCCTATCCCGGGGTAAACAGATCATAGTTCAGGCCACAAATGGAACGGAGTACACGGCACCTATCGCCTTAGAGTCCGCACTGACACCCGGGGTTCTGGGAGGTTTATATATCCACAGGAGAAATTATATACTGTGTTCTTGACGTCTTTTCTTGGGCCCGCAGCTCAGTGAAGGATAGTGATTCTTTCAGTCAGGTGGATTGCGTCTTTAGCCAAAGTTTTCACCGGTTACCGGGATACCGGGGCTCAACTTGCCTTGCCTCCCGATAGCCTCTCTTTCTTATTTCTTTCCCTCCTATCCCGGGTCCTGGAGAGAGTCAGGAGCAGCGAAAGCCACCCCAACCCTCTCTAGACACCGGGGTCCTGGGAGTACAGCGAGGCAGGCTCGAACAAGCTGTAGAATGGTGCGGCTATGTCTGCCACCTGTGACTCTAGCCACTGAGTCTTACGGCAATATCGACTTCCCGCTATCCAGAGAGTGCAACGCGGCTAAGGTAGAAATCCCCTCAAATCCGGGCACCATCTAAGGCCAGGGCGTGAATCACCACAACGGCCGTGGAAAAGCCTGGGGGTGCCTGTGTATCGATGGAGTACTCAGGACGCCAGTTGCATGCGTCCACCTAGGCACCTCCTACAACCGGAAGTCCTCCCCCTGTTTCACCAGCTTCTATTACTTTCTATGGGACGCAAAGATTTTTTCGGCAGCCGGAGTCCAGCTGACGATATTGAGGTATAACTCACCATTGGAAACAGTCGATAAACTATATTGCTTTTGACAGCATATTTAACGGTTTGCGAGTGCACGCAAACTGAATTACAACTCAATGGAAGCGAGGCCTTTGTAGTGTATCACAGTGGGATCAATACCACAATAGAAAACACATGATTTATTAAGGAATAATAATGTTGTGTATAGTGTTTTGCACCACAAAACCATATATATATGCTCAGTGTGGAATCACATTGAGTGAATATCTTACTTGACTTACACTATATCACAGTGCTACCAATACCCACTTGTAAATAATAACAATAGTTGCCAAAGTCAGTCTCTTGTATTCATTTATATATAATCAAGGCTATTGATATAATAACCAAGAGACCACCTTTGAATATAACTATATTCATTTATCTCTACCTTTTAATGTTACTACCCCTTTTTATTTCCTGTGTGTAATTTAATAAAAGTTATGTTTTAAACTTAGTTCCAGCCTTACATTAGTCTGGGCATATAAACATTTTTTGTAAGATATTTCATAAACCTTTATAAATGATTCTTGTTTGAATTCAAAAAGTAAAAATGAACTTTTTAGTTTAAGGAAATTAAATATAGAATATGGTAACCATGGTGATATCTGAGAAGTCACTAAAGTCAGAATACAGAGAGAATTGAGAAGTGTAATTTGCTATATCTGGAACTTGTATTTCACCAGTTGTACAGCTGCAATACTTTGATAAATCACACCTTAGCATGTCTTAGTCACTAACTAAAATTTTTATTAGGAATATGAAAAGGCATTTGCATCAACTATCCTAAAAAAGAAGCATCACGGACGATTTACATATGCGGCGCAGGCTTCAGCATAACTGCAGAAATCCGCGTTGCCCGTAATTTCACATCGCACATTGGGGAATCACATATACGGAGCTGGTAGTTCATAAAGTGACATAAGTCGGATAAACTATTGATGTCTAGAAATGTGCGTAAATACAAACATTAGAAACTGCCGGCGCCTAAGAAAAAAAAAAAAAAAAGTTAAATCTCCCATAAAAGTCTAACCTGCCTCCCACATAGTGCAGAATTATATAACATTATATTAGTGCTAGCTTTCCAGAACCTAATATTGCCTGTGAACTTTTATTAAAAAAAAAAGTGTTTTCCAGACCCACTATCTGTGCTCTACTGAGCGGGTCTGTTTTTTACACTGAGCGCATCTGGCCAGCTGTCTAGTCACAGCCCGGGCCGACCGCGCCATTACACTCAGTGCAGCTCGCTCCTGCTCTGTCTGATGCCGCATATGTAATCTTGCCCCACATTACAATTTTTTATTTTTTTTTTAAATATTTTTACAGTTCATATTTAAAGGGACATAAAACACACAATTTTTTTCATGATTTAGGTAGAACAATTTTAAAGAATTTTCCAGTTTACTTCTGTTATCAAATTTGCTTCATTCTCTTGGTATCATTTATTGAAGGAGCAGCAAAGCACTACTGGTTTCTAACTGAACACATGGGTGAGCCAATGACAATCAGTATATATATGCAGCCACCAATCAGAAGCTAGAACCTATGTTCTTTGATGCTCATTAGCTTACCTATATAAACCTTTCGGCAAAGGATAGCAAGAAAAGGAAGCAAATTAAATAATAGAAGTAAATTGGAAAGTTGTTTAAAATTGTATGCTCTGTCTAAATCATGAATATCTAATTATGACTTTACTGTCCCTTTAATGTTATATGTTCTCTAAACATAATGACTTTTGAGATGTTTATTTTTAATTCATGTACCAAATGCAATACTTGACTTTTGCTAAATGAATGAAAATCATATTAAAGGGCCATTATGGGGGGGGGGGGACATTGCATGCACACATGGGCTGCAGATCGGCTCAATCATAGTTTCACTCAGGATCAGCAGTTCTTTTCGGCTCCCAACTGGTATTTTGTCTATGTGTTTAACCCCTTTGTAGGTGCAAAAACATAGAATTGCCAGGCCATTAGGAAGAAAAAAACAGGCTCTGCAGCAAGAAAAGTTAAGAATCTGATTGGCTGTACAAGACAGGAATAAGCAGACTAGTACTGAAGTAATAGTAAGTTCTGTCTCTTAGAAAGCTAGTAATCTAAGAGACCACTGAACTTCTGAAATTTGATCATTTACCTACAAGTAAAGAAAAAAAATCATATAAAGAGATAAAACACTAATTGGTTTTCTTTAAATGTGTGCTTGTTCCAAAAAAAAACCCTACACTTTGGCCCATTATGGAGCATTGGACAAAGGACAACTTTTTACACAAAAACAAAATGGTTTAAAGGGACAGTCTATACTCAATACTTATTGTTTATTACTTATTGTTATATAGCAGACAAGCATCTTGCAACAGGTTCCACATCTATAAGCTTGTTAGAAGTAAATGACACTTTTAAATATTCATCATTTGTTGTAGCTTAAAATGGCCGCCAAGCTCCGCCCACAGATTTCTCCTTGTCCAGTTAGCTATTTTCTTGTATGACAGTTCAGCAGTGCACTAATTAATTATTTTTCAGTTGGCTATTTTCATGTGCGAGTAGGAAAACTCATTTAAGAGTCAATTGTTATTGGAGAAAATTAACATACCAAAATAGACATGCAAAAGGTGGGTGGAGCTTGGTGGCTGCTAACAAATGATGATGCTTTAAAAGTTTAATGTACTTCTTACAAGCTTATAGATGTGGGACCATTTGCAGGATGCTTCTCTGTGCATTTTGCAGGGTAATAGGATTTGTACCCGGTCCATGTATTTGAATTGATTACAGATGCTTGAAATGGATTGTCTTAAAGTGAAAGTAAACTCAGGCTATACGTTATTAATATTTCAAATATTTATTAAAAATAAAGGTTACTTTAATTCATCATTTTATTTGCAGACTTTTCTAAATGCTTTTTTAAAAAAAAAAAAAAAATAAGTTTGCCCAAGTCTCTCAGCGATCCTCCACCTGTTTGAAAAATGTTTTTCCTTTGCAGTGACGAATCCAGACGTATCAAACTGATTGGGTCCCCCATTGGCGTCTAAATCAGTTCGATATACGCCCCAGGCTTGTAATGCGCATGCGGCTAACTCTGAACTCTGTCTGTCTCCCCAAGCGCGTTAATGCAAGCCGAATGCTCATTAACAAATGGAAGCCCCTACTAAGCTTACATTATAAGTTTTGCTCTTTCTAGTCTTTGGGGAATCCTTAAATGCCGACACACTGCTTGTACGATCTCCGCTAAAGTACTAAACATCAAATTTAGTGATTCATTGTTAATATCGTAAGATTGCGCATGCGCATAAATGAATTACTCCATTACGAGCACGCTTCCTTATGCATGCAGCAGGTGGTCCGCTGATCAATGTAAGAACGATGAAGCCGGAAGAAAGGTAGTGGGCGGAGGAAGATACTGCAGAGTAACATCGCATTTATATAAATATTCACAAAAACGTAAAAAATAAAAAAAATAAAAAGTTAGCGACTGAACTTGTTTATAGTCAATTAAACTAAAGCCGTATTCCAAAATGGTAAACTTTACTTTTACTTTAATGAAAATCATTTGTGCACATTCTATCATTGCTGATATGTCATCACTGTGGTCAAAGTCTCACTTTAGTGCTGATCTTATTGAGCTGGTTTTATACTTTAAAAGTTCACTTGTATTTCAGTTTTGTTTGGTCTGAGGAAATGTGTTAACACATAGTTAAAGTACATCTCAGGAGCTGATAACATACGATTTTTGATGCAGAATTTTGTTACAATTATTGATGAATAACAATACTATTTTTTCATGAGTATTTTTGAGTAAATGGTTCAATCATTCATTTTTAAAATAGGAATTTTATTCTGCATATAACATACAAAAATGAGGTATACTCCCCATAGAGAGACACCTTGTTTTTTTAGTGTAAAAAGTAGCTTTAAATCATTCAACCAGATATCATCGGACACTTTGTGTCTATGTGTGTGTTCTAAAATGCAAATAATAGTCTATATTAATTTAAAACAACAAATATAAATCTGATTACAGTACTGTATGTATATATATATATATATATATATATATATATATATATATATATATATATATATATATATATATATATATATATATATATATATTATATACGGTATCCCACAAAAGTGAGTACACCCCTGCCATTTTTGTAAATATTTTATTATATCTTTTCATGTGACAACACTGAAGAAATTACACTTTGCTACAATGTAAAATAGTGAGTGTACAGCCTGTATAACAGTGTAAATTTGCTGTTCCCTTTAAAAAAAACTCAACACACAACCATTAATGTCTAAACCATTAGAAACAAAAGTGAGTACACCCCTAAGTTACAATGTCCAAATTGGGCCAATTAGCCATTTTCCCTCCCAGGTGTCATGACTCATTAGTGTTACAAGGTCTCAGGTGTGAATGGGGAGCAGGTGTGTTAAATTTGGTGTTCTTACTCTCACACTCTCTCATACTGGTCACTGGAAGTTCAACATGGCACCTCATGGCAAAGAACTCTCTGAGGATCTGAAAAAAAGAATTGTTGCTCTACATAAAGATGGCCTAGGCTATAAGAAGATTGCCAATACCCTGAAACTGAGCTGCAGCACAGTGGGCAAGACCATACAGCAGATTTACAGGACAGTTTCTACTCAGAACAGGCCTCGCCATGGTCGACCAAAGCAGTTGAGTGCATGTGCTCAGTGTCATATCCAGAGGTTGTCTTTAAGAAATATATGTATGAGTGCTGCCAGCATTGCTGCAGAGGTTGAATGGGTGGGGGGTCAACCTATCAGTGGTCAGACCAATACGCCGCACACTGCATCAAATTAGTCTGCATGGCTGTCATCCCAGAAGGAAGCCTCTTCTAAAGATGATGCACAAGAAAGCCTACAAACAGTTTGCTGAAGACAAGCAGACTAAGGACATGGATTACTGGAACGATGTCCTGTGGTCCGATGAGACCAAGATAAACTTATTTGGTTCAGATGGTGTCAAGCGTGTGTGGCGGCAAACCAGTGAGGAGTACAAAGGCAAGGGTGTCTTGCCTACAGTCAAGCATGGTGGTGGGAGTGTCATGGCCTGGGCCTGCATGAGTGCTGCCGGCACTGGGGAGCTACAGTTTATTGAGGGAACCATGAATGCCAACATGTACTGTGAGATACTGAAGCAGAGCATGATCCCCTCCCTTCGGAGACTGGGCCACAGGGCAGTATTCCAACATGATAAAGACCCCAAACACACCTCCAAGATGACCATCGCTTTGCTAAAGAATCTGAGGGTAAAGGTGATGGACTGGCCAAGCATGTCTCCAGACCTAAACCCTATTGAGCATCCGTGGGGCATCCTCAAACGGAAGGTGGGGGAGCGCAAGGTCTTTAACATCCACTAGCTCCTTGATGTAGTCATGGAGGAGTGGAAGAGGACTCCAGTGGCAACTTGTGAAGCTCTGGTGAATTCCATGCCCAAGAGGGTTAAGGCAGTGCTGGAAAATAATGGTGGCCACACAAAATATTGACACTTTGAGTGCAATTTGGACATTTAATCTTAGGGGTGTACTCACTTTTGCTGACAACGGTTTAGACATTAATGACTGTGTGTTGAGTTATTTTGAGGGGACACAAATTTACACTGTTATACAGGCTGCACACTCACTACTTTACATTATAGCAAAGTGTAATTTCTTCAGTGTTGTCACATGAAAAGATATAATAAAATATTTACATAAATGTGAGGGGTGTACTCACTTTTGTGGGATACTGTATATATACAGCATTGTACTCTATGGTTGCGTTATTAGTGCATGATATAATTAATACATACTGTATCTCTAATTGGCCACAACAAATGGGATAAGATAAACTCAGCTGAAACTGAGTTAAAACTATGGCTAAAACATTTATTTTATAGCAATTGTACAGTTATATACAGATTTTAATTTAAGGGCCTATCACAATCCTGTAGAAAAGCTTATGAAAATGATCAGGGTGAGATTAAGTGTAAGTTTATCTTGTAATCTATTTTTTATGTGTTTTGTGACGTTTAAGTTTGGTGAAACAGTTAACCAGAGCTCTGAGGTTGCGGTAATCATTGAAGCATAAATTGAGATTCCGCTCACATGTTCGCATTTACTTTCAACTAATACGAGCGCCAGTTAACTTGCATCCAAACTAACAGAAAAACCCAATATCACATGTGCGCAAATGATAGCGCTCCACTCGTAATCAGGCCCTCAGATGGTGATTTTATGTAAAAATCATTGGATACGTTTTTGTAAAGTATTGTAATTGACTCCTTGACCTCTAAGATAATTTCAGACCAATTATTAAAAAAAATAATCACTGTATTAATTCCAGCTGTCTGAACATTAAAAAAGAAAACTTTTCAATGGTGTTTTTCATATTACCCAGGAGGCCTACGTATTGATTGATAGGCCCTGCTCTCATGAGATTGGATGCCTAAAAGCAGAGAGTGGTGTTATGCAAGCACTAAATTTGTGCAATAATTCATGCAGAGACAAACAGTGTCTGCTGCCGACTTACCCATATTAATATCCGCCACAGTTCGCAGTTTGTATAGGTTTTCACTATTAATATAAAAATAAATTGAACTTTCAGGGGCTAACAATGGGGGAAACAAGTAAATTTATGCTTACCTGATAAATTAATTTCTTCTATGGTACGACGAGTCCACGGATTCATCCTTTACTTGTGGGATATTATCCTCCTGCTAACAGGAAGTGGCAAAGAGCACCACAGCAGAGCTGTCTACATAGCTCCTCCCTTAGCTCCACCCCCCAGTGATTCGACCGAAGATACAGAAAGAAAAAGGAGAAACTAAAAGGTGCAGAGGTGACTGAAGTTTAAAATCAAAAAATATAATCTGTCTTAAAATGACAGGACGGGCCGTGGACTCGTCGTACCATAGAAGAAATTAATTTATCAGGTAAGCATAAATTTACTTTTCTTCTATAAGGTACAACGAGTCCACAGATTCATCCTTTACTTGTGGGATACAATACCAAAGCTACAGGACACGGATGAACGGGAGGGACAAGACAGATGGCTAAACAGAAGGCACCACTGCTTGAAGAACTTTTCTCCCAAAAATAGCCTCCGAAGAAGCAAAAGTATCAAATTTGTAAAATTTGGAAAAGGTATGAAGCGAAGACCAAGTCGCAGCCTTACAAATCTGTTCAACGGAAGCATAATTTTTAAAAGCCCATGTGGAAGCCACCACTCTAGTAGAGTGAGCTGTAAATTTTTCAGGAGGCTGCTGTCCAGCAGACTCATATGCCAAATGGATGATGCTTTTCAGCCAAAAAGAAAGAGAGGTAGCCGTAGCTTTTTGACCTCTACGTTTTCCAGAATAGACAACAAACAATGAAGATGTTTGACAGAAATCTGGTCGCTTGCAAGTAAAATTTTAAAGCACGAACCACATCCAGGTTGTACAACAGACGCTCCTTCTTAGAGGAAGGATTAGGACACAGAGAAGGAACCACAATTTCCTGATTAATATTCTTATTGGTAACAACTTTAGGAAGGAATCCAGCATGGAAAACAAGATAAGGCGAGTCGCATTGCAATGCAGATAGCTCAGAAACTTTTCGAGCCAAAGAGATAGCAACTAAAAACAGAACTTTCCAAGATGAAAATTTAATATCTATGGAATGCATAGGTTCAAACGGAACCCCTTGAAGAACTTTAAGAACTAAATTCAAACTCCATGGCGGAGCAACAGGTTTAAACACAGGCTTGATTCTAACTAAAGCTTGACAGAACTACTGAACATCTGGAACATCTGCCAAACGCTTGTGCAGTAAAATTGATAAAGCAGATATCTGTCCCTTTAGGGAACTAGCTGATAGCCCCTTCTCCAATCCTTCTTGGAGAAAGGACAAAATCCTAGGAATCCTGATCTTACTCCATGAGTAGCCTTTGGATTCGCACCAATAAAGATATTTACGCCATATCTTATGATAAATTTTCCTAGTGACAGGCTTTTGAGCCTGAATCAAGGTATCTATGACCGACTCAGAGAATCCCCGCTTGGATAAAATCAAGCATTCAATCTCCAGGCAGTCAGCCGCAGAGAAACTAGATTTGGATGCTGGAACGGACCTTGAATCAGAAGGTCCTGTCTCAGTGGCAGAGTCCATGGTGGAAGAGATGACATGTCCACCAGGTCTGCTATCAAAATCACCTAAGCTCTCTCCTGCTTGATTCTGGCAATCAAACGAGGAAGGAGAGGAAATGTTGGAAACACATAAGCCAGGTTGAACGACCAGGATACTGCTAGAACATCTATCAGTACTGCTTGAGGATCCCTTGATCTGGACCCGTAGCAAGGAAGTTTGGCGTTCTGAAGAGATGCCATCAGATCCAATTCTGGTGTGCCCCATTGATGAATCAATTGTGCAAACACCTCGGGATGGATTTCCCACTCCCCCGGATGAAAAGTCTGACGACTTAGAAAATCCGCTTCCCAGTTCTCCACTCCTGGGATATAGATTGCTGATAGATGGCAAGAGTGAGTCTCTGCCCATCAAATTATTTTGGTAACCTCTATCATCACTAGAGAACTCTGTTTCCCCACTAATGATTGATATATGCTACAGTCGTGATATTGTCCAACTGGAATCTTATGAATCTGGCCAAAGCCAGATGGCTCACAATAGATGTCACTTCACTGTATTCATCCATCCCCCACAACAAGGGCTTGGAAGCACTTAGTTTTTTCTTGGAAAGGTATACCACGTATGAGCAGGGATTTCGTTCTTATATATTACAAGTTACCCATTTTTTGCTCACACATAACATGTTTCTCTTTGAAGGTGTCCATTACCTGCAGAGACGTGGGACAGCTATGGGGGCCAAGTTTGCCCCCTCCTATGCCAACCTGTTTAAGGGTTGGTGGGAGCTGTCCCACGTCTATGCATGTGATGGGCACTGGAAAGAGAGAATTGTTTATTATAAATGCTATATAGATGACCTGTTGGTCATCTGGAAAGGCAGTGAGACAGAAGCAACCAATTTTGTCAATGTTCTAAACAACAATGACGTGGGTATAAAATTTACATATGATTTTAATCCAGATAGTATTAATTATTTGGATGTGAATTTGTCAGGTACTGACCAAGGGCAAATTATAACCAAGATATACAGGAAACCCATAGCGGGGAATTCTCTTCTCCATGCCCAGAGCAGCCATCCTAAAAGGGTATTTAGGTCTGTCCTTAATGGGAAGTTTATAAGGCTCAAAAGGAATTGTACTTTAAACACAGAATTTGAAAGACAGGCTCAGGATTTGGAGAGGAGATTTCTCACTAGGGGTTACAAACAGAAGGAGATCACAGCATCCAGAGAGAGAATTGCAGGGATAGATAGGAAGGATCTATTAAAGATAAGAAAGAAAACTGACATGAGATTTGAAGGTGTGACATTTATAACTCAGTATAGCCAACAATATCACAACATCTGCAATATACTAAGGAAACATTTTCCAATGCTCAAGGTGGATGATGGCCTAGCTGATATTATACCTAAAGGCTGCAGATACGCCTTTAGAAAAGGGAAAAGTATAGGTAAAATGTTGGCACCCACTCAGTTGAGGCCAGATACAAAAACTCAAAGCTCATCATGGTTAAGATTCAAGGGCACATACAGGTGTAGTTACACACAGTGCACAGCGTGTATGTACTTACAACAAGGTAATGGCTTTTCCAGTACAGCAACAGGAGAGCAATTTGGACATCTCTCTTGTTTAAATTGCAGAACCTCTTATGCTGTGTATCTCCTGACCTGTACTGAATGTGAAATTCAGTACACAGGACTTAGAACGAGAGAAACAAGGGAAAGGATAAGGGAACACCTCACTAGCATAAAAGCAGGCAAATTAACCACACCGCTAGTGCGGCATTTCAAGGAGAGGCACAATAGTAGTCCCCAGTCATTGAAATGGACCTTAGTTGAGCTGGTGAGATGTAAATCAAGAGGAGGAGATAGGGATAAATTATTGTCCAAAAGGGAGGCATACTGGATACACAGACTGAAAACGAGGGTTCCTTATGGATTAAATTCGGAGTTTGATCTGATAAATTTTTGGGAGTAATAACCTTTTGGCCTGTGTATCCAGTATCCTGAAGGTGCCATTATTATCATTATTATCTTCATTACCATCATTTCTGTCCATTTGACTTTGGAATTCCCTTTTTCAATCCCTGTGTTACTGGGAAGCTAGTGCCTTTCTAGTCCCACAAATTCTAAACATGGTTTATAACCTTTTATTTATTTTCTATCATTGTAAACCCTTAGATTGGATTAAATCCTCTATATATGTTTTCACAATAATTGGGAATTGATCAAATTTAGGTTATAGCAAGGGAACGAAATTGACTTATACTCTCCTTTCCTTTTGTGTATTATCATTTGTTTTTGTTTTTGTAATTTTACAATTTTGTATATAAATATATCTATTTTGCAATGTATTTAAATATATTGAAAAGTTGCAATTATCGCTATATGCAGTATGTACACAAATTTGTTAATTCAGACTGTTAATGTAGGTAAATGGGTAACTCTTAGCTACGTATAGTGAGGTTTATAGTCTTTAATTATTATGTGGTCAATGTTAGTACAATACTCACAATGTGTCCATATATGTAATATAGAGTTTAGACTTTAACAGGTGTATTTTGTTCCGCCCCAGGTAAAAGAAGGGTGTAACTGTTTTAACCTATTAGCTAGCTTTAACTGATATTTAAGGATCATTAAGGCAAGTGACTGCAGCTACGATTACGGCCCTTGGAGCCGAAACGCGTCAGCAAGCAGTCCCTGGGGTGGAACAAGCACCTCTCACTTGTCTATGGAATGAAGTTTGTTCAGTGATGAACTTTTAAATGTTTTCTTCAATAAACGTTTTGCAAAATCTACCAGCTACCAGTGCATCCTTGAATCCCTCAATTACCAGCTGAGGCCACGCCTGAAGCGCGTTGAATATCGCTCTCAGTTCTAGAATATTTATCGGGAGGAGAGCCTCCTCCTGAGTCCACACACCCTGTGCTTTCAGGGAATTCCAGACTGCACCCCAGCCCAATAGGCTGGCGTCCATCATCACTATGACCCATGCTCCCTGCAAAAACACATTCCCTGGGACAGATGATCCTGTGACAACCACCAAAGAAGAGAGTCTCTGGTCTCTTGATCCAGATTTATCTGAGGAGATAAATCTGCATAATCCCCATTACACTGTTTGAGCATGCATAGTTGCAGTGGTCTGAGATGCAAGCGAGCAAACGGAACTATGTTCATTGCCGCTACCATTAGTCAAATTACCTCCATACACTGAGCCACTGACAGCCGAGGAATGGAATGAAGAGCTCGGCAGGTGGTTAAAATCTTTGATTTCCTGACCTCCGTCAGAAAAATTTTCATGTCCACCGAATCTATCAGAGTTCCCAGGAATGGAACTCTTGTGAGAGGAATAAGTGAACTCTTTTTTACGTTCACCTTCCACCCGTGAGATCTTAGAAAAGCCAACACGATATCCGTGTGAGATTTGGCTAGTTGGAAAGTTGACGCCTGAATTAAGATATCGTCCAGATAAGGTGCCACTGCTATGCCCCGCGGCCTTAGAACCACCAGAAGGGACCCTAGCACCTTTGTGAAAATTCTGGGAGCTGTGGCCAACCCGAAGGGAAGAGCCACAAACTGGTAATACTTGTCCAGAAAGGTGAACCTGAGGAACTGGTGATGATCTTTGTGGATAGGGATGTGTAGATACGCATCCTTTAAGTCCACGGTGGTCATATATTGACCCTCCTGGATCATTGGTAAAATAGTCCGAATGGTCTCCATCTTGAAGGATGGGACTCTGAGGAATTTGTTTAGGATCTTGAGATCTAAAATTGGTCTGAAGGTTCCCTCTTTTTTTGGGAACCACAAACAGATTGGAGTAAAACCCCTGCCCCTGTTCTGTTTTCGGAACTTGCCAGATCACTCCCATGGTATATAGGTCTTCTACACAGCATAAGAACGCCTCTCTTTTTGTCTGGTTTACAGACAATTGAGAAAGATGGAATCTCCCCCTTGGAGGAGAATTTTTGAAATCTAGAAGATACCCCTGGGTTACAATTTCTAAAGCCCAGGAGTCCTGAACGTCTCTTGCCCAAGCCTGAGCAAAGAGAGAAAGTCTGCCCCCAACTAGATCCGGTCCCGGATCGGGGGCTACCCCTTCATGCTGTCTTGATGGCAGAAGCAGGCTTCTTGGCCTGTTTACCTTTGTTCCAAGTCTGGTTAGGTCTACAGACTGATTTGGATTGAGCAAAATTCCCCTCTTGTTTTGCAGCAGGGGAAGAGGTAGAGGGACCACCTTTGAAGTTTCGAAAGGAACGAAAATGATTTTGTTTGGTCCTCATCTTAGTTGTCTTATCCTGAGGAAGGGCATGGCCTTTTCCTCCACTGATGTCTGAAATGATATCTTTCAGTTCAGGCCCGAATAGGGTCTTACCCTTGAAAGGGATGGCTAAAAGCTTGGATTTTGATGATACGTCAGCAGACCAGGACTTAAGCCATAATGCTCAATGCGCTAAAATGGCAAAACCTGAATTCTTTGCCGCTAATTTAGCGGCATCTGTAATGAAAGAATTAGCTACCTTGAGAGCTGCAGTAGTTACAGGAACAATGCACGCTATAGGTTGCAGAAGAAAACCCTGATGAATAAATATTTTCTTTAGAAGACCCTCTAATTTTTTATCCATAGGATCTTTGAAAGCACAACTGTCCTCAATAGGGCTCAGCATTTACTCTCACACCAGACCTACTGCGCTTCCCCTGCAACCCAGGCAGCTTAGATAAAACCTCTGTGAGGGTAGTATTCATAACTGCGGCCATATCTTGCAGGGTGAAAGAATTAGACACACTAGAAGTACTTGGCATCGCTTCTGCGGGCGTTAATGGTTGTGACACTTGGGGAGAATTAGATGGCATAACCTGATTCCCTTCTGACTGAGAATCATCCTGCGATATACTTTTATTTGCAAATTTATTGCCTTTTCAGTGCATGAGGGAAACATTTTAAGCGGGGGTTCCACAATGGCTTCTAAACACATTGAACATTGGCTTTCCTCAATGTCAGACATGTTGTACAGGCTAGTAATGACCACAAACAAGCTTGAAAACACTTTATTTATTGAAAAAAATAACAATCTTAAAAAACGGTACTGCGCCTTTAAGAGAAAAAAAGCATACACGTTCTGCAAAACTGCTTTAAAATACACCAATCATTTCAAATTTTTGATATAAGATTCAATTTATGCAGTTAAGTTTGCCCCACTAGAAAAAGAAACACTTAACCCTTTATTGTGCAAACTGGATAGATAATAGGCCTAAATCCGGAAAAAACACCCCCTGCACCTCGCCACAGCCCTGCTGTGGCACCTACCTGCCCTCAGGGATTGGAAAAATGGGGTTAAGGCTTCGATTTAGCCCACCACTTCCACAAGGACCCTCCGGAGTTGGAGCTTGCTGCTTGCTTTGTAAAAACAACTGCGCATCTGAGGCGCGAAAATAGGCCCCGCAAATCTCACTCAATGTTTTGTCAGCCTCAAAGAACTGCACCAGAGCGGTTCCAAACTGGCCATGTGGGTTCTGAGACCCAAACAAGAAGCCAAGTGTACCCTCAAAGTTTTCCAAAAAACGTTATTGCCCCCAAAAAAATGTTAACAGTACTCCCAGTTCACAAAACGTTTGCCCACAAACATTTAAAAACTCAGTGTCAACCATTTTTTCATTAGTCCCTTATGCAAGCATAGTAATACCCTTCTATCTCTCTTAGGATTACTGCTTACCCTTACCCTCATGGGGATACTGTCAGCCTTTCTGAAATACCACAGTCTCTCCAGAAAAAATGACTGAACATACCTCACTGCTATATAGCATGAAAACGTTCCTCACACTGAAGTTTCTTCCAGGGAGAAGTCTTCATCCATCTGCTGCCTGAGAGTAAATAGTACACACAGGTACCATTTAAAATAAAAAACTCTTGCTTGAAGAAAATAAAAACTAACATTTTATCACCTCTTTCACTTTACCCTTCCTAGTACTTAGAGTAGGCAAAGAGAATGACTAGAGGTGGAGCTAAGGGAGGAGCTATATAGACAGCTCTGCTGTGGTGCTCTTTGTCACTTCCTGTTAGCAGGAGGATAATATAAAGGATGAATCCGTGGACTCGTCGCACCTTATTGAAGAAAACTTTACAATTTACTTCAATTATAATTTATGACTTTCTCTCCTTTGTTAAAAATGTATCTCACTGAGGTACACTCCTGAGCCTGCACACATATTTACCTCTATAAAGCGTCAGTATCAATAATAAATATTAAAACTATAGCACTGTGCAAAAGTGCACCACCCTTTCAACAATGTCCCTTTAATGCAAGAATACTATTTATCTATATAGCAGCAGTGTCTGCAAAAAAAATTCAGAACAAGGCTGCACATCTAGGGGCACATTTATCAAGCTCCGGAGCTTGAGGGCCCGTGTTTCTGGCGAGACTGCAGGCTCACCAGAAACAGCAGTTATGAAGCAGCGGTCTAAAGACCGCTGCTCCATAACCTGTCCGCCTGCTCTGAACAGGCGGACAGAAATCGCTGCAATTCAACCCGATCAAGTACGATCGGGTTGATTGACACCCCCTGCTGGTGACCGATTGGCCACAAATCTGCAGGGGGCGGCGTTGTACCAGCAGCTCACAACAGTTATAAATAGGCCACTCTAGTGTGCAGCCAATGGCTGTGTGGAATATAACAGTGTTCTGCACTTCCATTTCTAACAGGAACTGAGAAGCTAACAATTTTAGAATGGAATTACAGGAAAAGGGGACAAAATAATTAATGAAAGTATATTGCAGAGGGTTTTTTTTATTTATGGTTTATCGTTTTATATTACCACCTCAAAGTGTTTAAAGGGACATGAAACCCAAAACTTTTCATTCATGATTTAGATAAAGCAGACAACTATAAACATTTGTCTAATTTACTTCTATAATCAATTTTACTTTATTCTCTTGGTATCCTTTCTTGAAGGAGCAGCAATGCACTCCTGGGAACTAGCTGAACACATTGGTAAGCCAATCACAAGAGGCATATATATATATATGCAGACACCAATCAGCAGCTAGCTCCCAGCTCCTGAGCCTTTCTAGATATGTTTTTAAACAAAGATACCAAGAGAATGAAGCAAATTATATAAAATAAGTAAATTGAAAAGTTGTTTAAAAAGGAAAGCTCTATCTAAATCAAGAAATCATTTTTGGGGGTTTTATATTCCTTTAAAGTCCCTTTAGAATGCTTTTAATTGCAATATTAGGTGTTTGGATATTCAGTAATGACATTCCTCTTACAGTTTTGTTAAACACGTGTATGACCCTGGCCTGTTATCTGGAGTCTGCTTTCTGCCTTCCCCTGTCCATGGCTGACAAGCTCATTGCTGACCCTTGTTTCCTGGATTCATCTGCCTGTCCGTCTCACTTTGTCATCTGGTTGTCATTGATCGTACTGGTTTTTGACCCTGGTATGTACTCTTCTGTGCAACTGAATAAACCTGACAACTGGTTGAGCTGTCCTGCTACACTAAGGACAACTGCTTGATTGTGTTTTCGGCCTGCAATACATCTCCTTCACATCTGACATCAACTACCAAATAAGGTAACTTTTGGTTAGCCTTATATGTCGATTCATGTCCATATGCTTTAAGCCACATATGTTTTTATAAAAAAGATCCACATCATAATAATCAAACACCAGAACTTTCACAGAACACCGATTGGAGGAAGCCGGATTAGTCATTGATGACGTGTGAAGAGAGGATCTCCTGTTGGGGGAAGCTGCTCTGGCTGTGAGAAGAACAGAGGTAAGTTTTTAATCAAAACGGCTGCTTTCTAAACTTTGATGAATGAAAGTGCCCCTGTTTTTAATAGTAATGTTTTAAAAAACGGGCTTACATTCATCAAAGTTTACCTTCACTTTAATTACGTTCCCTTATTTTAACTCTATGCAGAATCCATTTGATAAAGCTTGTGAATTGTTGCATCCTGTGATAGGAGCAGTGCACTTTCACGCATCTGTGGTGTTACTGGCTGTACCTTACACTTCAGTTTAACTCACATAATAGAGAACAGAAGTGTTACATTTTTGTAGCTTTTTGCACAGTTTAAAAACTGCATTTGAAATATAAGCTCCAAGATGGTAGCGCCCGGTGTTAAGATGCAGAGCTTCAATAACTGATACTTGTAAGGGGTTAAAAAAAGAGAATGAGTTTGAAAATAGCTGAAGACACAAGAGTAAAAACAATAGCAGCAGTCAGAAATGTAGTTGATTTGTTCATGCTGTTTAAAGTGTTTACACTGTATGAAACCTAAGAAGTAATATAAACAAACTGATTGTTTTGGATTAGTTTGGGCTGAGTTTTATTTTTTATGCATTAGTACACATCTGATTCTGCCCAATTATAAATTGAAATTGTAAATTAAATAACGTATAGTTTTTACGTTTAGGTGGATGATATATGAATATTAATACACCTATATTTTGATATACATACTTAAGAGGCTTTTTAAGGGGTATGTTCCTACACTACAAAACATTGCAAACAGTTTTCAGCTTTTGAAACATTTGTTTTGTATGCAGATCTTTTTCAATGAAGTGTTCAATTGCTGATAAATCTAGCCCATAGTATTTATATATAGAAATTAATTTTGAAGATATGACATAATAGTAAAAAAAAGATGGCATACTTTCATTCATTGGAGCATGAGATTTTAAGACTAGAGACCCCATACTACTGTGTGTGTAATCCTTCAAAAGGGGTTTAATACACTGTAGAAGCACTGCGGGCCCCAAGCAGAAACTGCAGCTGATCCAGACAAAAGCACTATTTATACAGCTTAGTCGTGCGACTATGCTGCTGATTGGATCAGTGGCGGTTTCCACTCAGGACATGCAGTACTCTAAGGGGCACAAGTGACGTGAAAACCAAATATTTTCTTTCATGATTCTGATAGAGCATGTGGTTTTAAATAACTTTCCAGTTTACTTATATTATCTAACTAATTTTTGTTTTTTGTTGATGTCCTTTGTTGAACAGGATACCTAGGTGGACTCAAGAGCTGCTGATTGGTTGGCTGCACATATACTGTATGTATCATGTTATTGGCTCACCCAATACATTCAGCTAGCTCCCAGTATATTGCTGCCTCTTCAACAAAGGATACCAAGAAATTGAAGCAAATTAGATTATATAAGTAAATTGGAAAGTTGTTTAAAATTGTATTCATTATCTTAGTCTTGAAATAAACATTTTGGATTTCACATTCCTTTAAAAATTATGTTTTAGGGGCGGAGTCAACTGCTGAAGCGACCAGAAGTGTCTCTGATGAGCTCCCAAATAATATTTGAGGTTAATTGTTAAATATAAGCTTTCAATTTCTACTAAAATACCCAAGATCCCAAAACATCCCTAAGAACACTGAAGGAGACAAAGAAATTGCCTTGCGATTGCACTATACTCTTCACTAAAGCCCTGTGGTGAGTATCGTCATTCAAAGCATTAGTTTATTAACTGAGAGACACACAGCTTCCGGGCTTAGACAGTCACACACTACCCCCCCCCCCCCCTTGGAAACTGGGATACAAAGCAGTTTATAACACTGCATAAATTAAGCTAAAGCCTTATCCACCTTCAACTACAGCGGCTGCAAAATCGAAGACTTCCATGTAGCAGTGCAGGGCCTATTAACAGAATTTGAAAAGGCTATGCAAGATAAGTTTAACTTTCTGATACAATATCTTAAGTCTATGATCATACAGGAAGAGATCGGTCTTGTGGAGGGGCCTGAAAGATAAAGTTCCTTCGGTAGGACATAAGCTCTCACCATGTTGTACTATTCAACTAAACGAAACCAGTTGTGACATGGACCTCTGTCTAGAAAAATGCAGGTTAGAAGACCGACCCTTCCCGCTACCAGTTAGTACTTTGGAGGTTGGGGCCGGTCATCTGGTGTGTGAAATAAGTAATCAGATGAAGGGTCTTATAATAGAACTTCCTACTACTATGCACCGCACTGTTGCTATTCAGCCAGGAATACATGTAGCCCCATTGGCCCAGGAGGACTTGACAACAATGACTTCCACTGACCAAGTTTTATCTTTATTAACGCAATGCAACATTACCTCAAATGTGGTACAGTCACTGAATATCGTGAGCTGCCCGGTCATTGCTAAATGCACAGGATTTCATATGCTTCTAAGGAGCTGGAAACAGCACTTCGTCTTGAGAGTGGGAATAGGCTGAGGACCGACTTACCACAATAAGCCTAAAGATTGCACCAATATCTATTTAATAGTAGCTGTAACTTGCATGACCTTTTACTTGCTCAAGCTTATTGATTTCTTATCAGGGGTTATTATGTAATTGACTTTATGTTAGTTATTTTCAGTAATGATATGTTAACTATAAAAATGAGGGTCAATTCACATGACAACTATATATTTGGCACTCTTAGCTGGTATACTCATGGTATAATATTAGTAGATGACCCAAATCCAGTCTATATGGCCAGGTTTAACTCTGTTTTTACAAAACTTATAGATAACAGAAAAATATATAAGGATAACTAGGCCACTCTCTAACAGTCTCCCCACGACTGTTACAAAATAAAACAGATAAAAAATGATTAAGAGGGCGCTAAATAGCTAAAAGTTAACCACCACACCTAGTCTTAGAATTAGAATTGAGAAAGAATAAAGAAACAAAAATATTATAAGTATAAAACTTTACTGCATATAAAATATATAATCACAAAACATTGAAATGAAATTTGTAAATAACAAATACTAGGGACGTCTCCCTTAAAATAAGACCATATCTCCAAAATTGTTAAAAATAGGACTGGATTACCACCCTAAAAATACGTTCAAAAGGATATATATTAGAACGTTATCAGCAAATTAGGTTGTTTTAAAAAGTTCATTCATGTATTAATTATTGTTACAATTAATAAAATAATGTCTCCAGCCAAGATGAGTTTGTTCCAAACTGTGAGTATTCAGCTACAAAATGTCTGTTTATAACAGAACCAGTAAGCACTGCATAGGTAACAAGTGGATTACAGTATAAAAGGATTTCTGGAAGATTTCCGTTTATATAAAACCACCTTATTATGTAGGTATTGACTACCTTATTGCCAAAAGGAAAAGTCTTTGCTGACACCTCTGTTATACGGTTGTATATCAATCTTTACTCACATATCAATCTTTACTCACACTTCTGTCAGTTCCCCAATTACGGACAAAGTTTCTTAGGACTGCACGCTCCTTGCAGCAGCTGCTGAACCCGGTCAGCGTCTCGAGAGACAGCACACTCCTCTGGCGTCCGTTGAGTTGAGCAGGATCCCAGCACAGGAGGGAGATAAACGTACAAAGTCCCGCACTTTGCGTTGGAACACGCGCGGGCAAGCTGAAAACTAGGTACCTAGATTTAAAAACAAGTGTCCTTAACAGGTAAACAACTCAGTTTCTTCTACGCGTTTCACCCGTGTATTAGGGCTTTTTCAAGATGACAGTTGTTCCCGGGACAAACTTTAAATATCTGTGTTGATTTCATTGGGTGTTTCACTTTCCTTCAATCTCACTTAAGGTGGAAGTTGATCCAAATATATATTTTTTAAGGTGGACTTAAGTTTTAAAGTTTTATACTTATAATATTTTTGTTTCTTTATTCTTTCTCAATTCTAATTCTAAGACTAGGTGTGGTGGTTATCTTTACAAAACTTATGTAGCATGCCAATTAGATGTCCATAAACAACTTTACATTTCTATATGCCATTTTAGCCTCTACAAAGGCACATGAGTCAATCTATTTTTATTAATTATGCGTTTAGTATTTGCAATCATCATTTTTATTATATACCAGACGTAGCACTCTTAGCTTATATGGCCATGTCATATAATAATCTTCCTGACCCTTTACTGTTTTTCATATAAGATCATTTATAGGTCTCCATTCAACATGTATTAGTAGTTGGACTAATCGGTTTAATATTACAAGATACATAATATAAAAAAACAAAGAGCACCCTCATTAACTTAGTATCTACTTCAATTATTAATTTATTCACTTCTGAATGAGACCCAAATAGGTCAAGTCTTATAGAATGGCCCTGGTTTATTGTTGAAATAGCCTGCTCTAGCTGGCATTTGCCGGTGCTTACCTAGCTGGTTGTCTTCTGCTTTTCGGATTTCCTTTTTTTCTACTATACCTAGACAATTGCTGTCAACTATGTGACCATTAAAAGGTACTAGTTTCCCTCCCTTAAGCTATATTTATGACCAGTTAGATCCAAGAGTGGCCTCCTCTGTTAGGAGGATCTATTGTTAAAAAGATGAGGTCTTATTCATGTCTATACTATACTGTGTATGCTACTTTACCAAGCCCAAGAGGGGCTATATATCTAACTAGTTTACCTCCATTGAACTATGTTAGTGCACATGGGTCCAAGAGTGATATTTCAAGAGGTCCATATGATTTTGATATCTTTACTAGTTTATATATATTACTTTCAAGGTCCATGAGTGACGGTGTATATCACTTAACTTCCTCTATGTGTAATTGGTGTACAATTGGGCCCATGAGTGACCCCTTAAGGATCGAGAGGAACTAATATTGCCAAAAAAAGAGGTTCCAAATTATTATGTTTAACTCATTCATAGCTACTTTAATTATTGTTGTTGTATGTGACACTTATTAGCCTTGTGTAGCAAAGTCACAACATGTCATTATAACTGATGGTATACTTTTTCTTGTTATCATTGTTGTAAATTGTATGCTTCATGTTTTGAGTGCTAACAACCTTAATAAACATTATTTTAAAAATTGATATTTTTACCCAAAGATACAAAAGTGCAAACGCTAGTCTTAAAGTTACATGCTCTAAATAATTAGAGCATGTCATTTGTTGGCTATTGTGGCTTTGTTTTTGTGTAAAATTGTGCTTTCCACAACACCAAAAAGCGAAATCTGTAAGCTAGGTTTTTAAACTGCTGTAAATTGCCCATACCAGCTATATGATTTGCAGCATTTACAATTTACTCACTTTCCTCTCTCGCCTTTCTATAATGTGGAGCAAAGCGCAATTTTTTCATAAAATCAAAATGTGTTTTATGCCTTTTAAGGCTTAAACGGATTTAAATCCAAGCTTTTTCTTTAATTATTCAGATAGAACATGCAATTTTAAACAACTTTCCAATTTATTTCTATGATCTCTTTTGTTTCATTCTCTTGATATCCAGAATTGAAAAGGATACCTAGTTAAGCTAAGGAGCTGCTGATTGGTGGCTGCATATATATGCCTCATGTCATTGGCTCACCCATGTACATTGTTGTTTCTTCAACAAAGGATACTAGAAGAATGAAACAAATTAGATAACAGAAGTAAATTGGAAAGTTGTCTAAAATGATATGTTCTAACTGAATCATGAAAGAACAATTTGGGGTTTCATGTACCTGTAAAATCACTCCTATACATTAGGGCTTGTAATGGGACTTTAACCTTTACTAAATCTGCAAGCTAAACAAGTTTACTGCATCTAGCATGTTTTATGGGATTGTAAAGTTGAACTTAAATGGACTGGATAGAACATGACATTTTAAACAACTTTCCAATTTAGTTCTATTGTCAATTTTGCTTAGTTCTTTTGGCATCCTTTGTTAAATAGTAATCCTTGGTGAGCTCAGTAACATTCATGTGCATCTGACCACAGTGTTTGCAACAATGTTTATTGCAATGTTATACTGTAGTTTCAAACACTGCTGCCATAGACTGCTAAAGACATGTGCACACTCCTGAGCTCACCTAGCTTTACTCTTCAACAAAGGATATCAAGAGAGCAAAGCAAATTTGGTAATAGAAGTAAAGTGGATTTTTTTTAAACTGCTTGCTCTATCTTAATCATAAACATTTAATTTTGACTTTACTGTCCACTTAAAAAACATTAAAATAGTTAAAGCAATAATAAAAACCACATACAATGCACATAAAAACATACACAATTTTCTATTGGAGTTTTCCTTGAACAATATATCAGAATATAATCATGTTCTGAGCGATCAATACATAAGGTTTTGTGTAATGTTATCTTGTGATATAGCAATTTACATTATCGTTATTTGGCACAAGTTTTTATGATTCTACATTAGGCTTGATTGCAGATATTTAGCATAAATATACTTCTACTGGTGTCGTACAGAGAGAATGACCTTGTGATTATGAGTAGAAGGATCATGATACAGCGTCATCTCTTTGTGACCTTTTATGTCTGTGCAGTTCAGTGTTAGAAACTGAAAGTGGGAGCAGGTGCTATACTGACTTTAATTTATACTGAGAGTAGATTTGCATTCACCGACAGTTACTTATGTCACTTAACTGTTGGGGACAAAAGAATGAGGATTTTATATGTGACTGGAAACAAGTACAAAAATAAATAAAGTGAATGGGAAAAAATGAGTATAAGGCAGGTTATGTGGGTAACCGTTAACCCTGTGACTGCCATTATTTCAAAATGCATAAATAAATATATAGTTTATAGATATAGAAATTACAAGTGACATATACATATTATTGTAATATAACTAGGCGGCAAGCCTCCTCGAGGGCAGTAGGGCAGTCTATTGTTGTAGAGTGAAGTTTACAGAAGCGTTTGCAGGAAATAAATATCTACCCAGGGCAGGGGATGTGGACCCCCTTCTACGTTCTGGCCCATTTTTTTTTAATTGTTGTATTTTGATTCTGTCTACTTTGAATAGATTTCTTTGCGCAACACCCCCTTTGTAGAATATGTATATTAATATTTATATTTAATTACTATTATAATATACAGATAGCCCACATAAAGCACATAACTGAAGAAAAAAATATGTTGGAAGTTGCTGCTTAACACGTAGAATGGAGGTTAATTGGCTTATAGCTGATATAGAATAATAAACTATCAGCTAGATTACGAGTTGTGCGTTAGGGTTAAAAAGCAGCGTTGAGAGGTCCCAAAGCTGCTTTTTAATGCCCGCTGGTATTACGAGTCTTGAAATGACAGGCTCACCGCTCACTTTTTTGGCCAGACTCGGAAATACCGCAAATTCACTTACGTCAATTGCGTATCCTATATTTTCAATGGGACCTGCATAACGCCGGTATTACGAGTCTAACCAAAAGTGAGCGGTAGACCCTCTCCTGTCAAGCCTGATACCGCATTTTAAAGTCAGTAGTTAAGATTTTTACACTACAACGCCGTAGCATAAAAATCTTAACTAAAGTGCTAAAAAGTACACTAACACCCATAAACTACCTAATAACCCCTAAGCCGAGCCCCCTGCATCGTAAACACTAAAATTAATTTTTTAACCCCTAATCTGCCGAACCGGACATCGCCGCCACTATAATAAATATATTAACCCCTAAACCGCCGCACTCCCGCATCGCAAACACTAGTTAAATATTATTAACCCCAACGTCACCGCCACTATATTAAATGTATTAACCCCTAAATCTAAGTCTAACCCTAACCCCCCTAACTTAAATTAATTAATTAATTAATTAATTAATAGGGCATGGAATTTTAAACAACTTCCCAATTTACTTTTATCACCAATTTTGCTTTGTTCTCTTGGTATTCTTAGTTGAAAGCTAAACCTAGGAGGTTCATATGCTAATTTCTTAGACCTTGCCTCTAATCTGAATACAATTGACCACTAGAGAGCATTAGTTCACGTGTTTCATATAGATAACATTGAGCTCAAGCATGTAAAGTGACCTAGGAGTGAGCACTGATTGGCTAAACTGCATGTCTGTCAAAAGAACTGAAATAAGGGGGCAGTCAGCAGAATCTTAGATACAAGATAAATACAGAGGTAAAACATGTATAATTATAACTGTGTTGGTTATGCAAAACTGGGGAATGGGTAATAAACGGCTAGATTTAGAGTTTGGCATTAGCCGTCAAAACCAGCATTAGAGGCTCCTAAAGCTGGTTTTGGGCTACCGCTGGTATTTAGAGTCAGTCAGGAAAGGGTCTAACGCTCACTTTGCAGCCGCGACTTTTCCATACCGCAGATCCCCTTACGTCAATTGCGTATCCTATCTTTTCAATGGGATCTTTCTAACGCCGGTATTTAGAGTCGTGGCTGAAGTGAGCGTTAGAAATCTAACGACAAAACTCCAGCTGCAGAAAAAAGTCAGTAGTTAAGAGCTTTCTGGGCTAACGCCGGTTTATAAAGCTCTTAACTACTGTGCTCTAAAGTACACTAACACCCATAAACTACCTATGTACCCCTAAACCGAGGCTCCCCCACATCGCCGCCACTCTATTAAAATTTTTTAACCCCTAATCTGCCGACCGCACACCGCCGCCACCTACGTTATCCCTATGTACCCCTAATCTGCTGTCCCTAATACCGCCGACACCTACATAATATTTATTAACCCCTAATCTGCCGTCCCCGCTATCGCTGCCACCTACATATTTTTTAACCCCTAATCTGCCGCTCCGTACACCGCCGCAACCTACATTATACCTATGTACCCCTAATCTGCTGCCCCTAACAAACCCAACCCCTATATATTTATTAACCCCTAATATGCCGCCCCCAACGTCGCCTCCACCTACCTACAATTATTAACCCCTAATCTGCCGACCGGACCACACCGCTACTATAATAAATGTATTAACCCCTAAAGCTAAGTCTAACCCTAACACTAACACCCCCCTAAATTAAATATAATTTAAATCTAACAAAATAAATTAACTCTTATTAAATAAATTATTCCTATTTAAAACTAAATACTTACCTGTAAAATAAACACTAATATCTACAGTATAAATTATAATTATATTGTAGCTATTTTAGGATTAATATTTATTTTACAGGCAACTTTGTAATTATTTTAACCAAGTACAATAGCTATTAAATAGTGAATAACTATTTAATAGTTACCTAGTTAAAATAATTACAAAATTACCTGTAAAAAAAAATCCTAACCTAAGTTACAATTAAACCTAACACTACACTATCAATAAATAAATTAAATAAACTACCTACAATTATCTACAATTAAACCTAACACTACACTATCAATAAATTAATTAAATACAATACCTACAAATAAATACAATGAAATTTAATAAACTAACTAAAGTACAAAAAATAAAAAAGAACTAAGTTACAAAAAATAAAAAAATATTTACAAACATTAGAAAAATATTAAAACAATTTTAAACTAATTACACCTACTCTAAGCCCCCTAATAAAATAACAAAGACCCCCAAAATAAAAAAATGCCCTACCCTATTCTAAAATTAAAATAGAAAAGCTCTTTTACCTTACCAGCCCTGAAAAGGGCCCTTTTGCGGGGCATGCCCCAAAGAATTCAGCTCTTTTGCCTGTAAAAAAAAAACATACAATACCCCCCCCCCAACATTACAACCCACCACCCACATACCCCTAATCTAACCCAAACCCCCCTTAAATAAACCTAACACTAAGCCCCTGAAGCTCTCCCTACCTTATCTTCACCACACCGGGTATCAGCGATCCGTCCAGGCTCCGATGTCTTGATCCAAGCCCAAGCGGGGGGCTGAAGATGTCCATGATCCGGCTGAAGTCTTCATCCAAGCGGGAGCTGAAGAGGTCCATGATCCAACTGAAGTCTTCTATCAAGCGGCATCTTCAATCTTCTTTCTTCCGGATCCATGTAGTTCATACCGCCGACGCGGAACATCCATCTTCACTGACGACTTCCCGATGAATGATGGTTCCTTTAAGGACGTCATCCAAGATGGCGTCCCTCGAATTCCGATTGGCTGATAGGATTCTATCAGCCAATCAGAATTAAGGTAGGAAAATTCTGATTGGCTGATGGAATCAGCCAATCAGATTCAAGTTCAATCCGATTGGCTGATCTGATCAGCCAATCAGATTGAGCTTGCATTCTATTGGCTGTTCCGATCAGCCAATAGAATGCGAGCTCAATCTGATTGGCTGATCGGATCAGCCAATCGGATTGAACTTGAGGTATTGTATTGTAGGTATTGTATTTAATTAATTTATTGATAGTGTAGTGTTAAGTTTAATTGTTTAAAAAGATTTAAAAAAATTAAATCTTCAATTGCAAAAAATAAAAAATACTAAATTACAAAAAAAAATAAAAAAAAATTCTTAAGTACAAAAAATAATAAACACTAAATTACAAAAAATAACAAACAAAATTATCCAAAATAAAAACAATTACACCTAATCTAATAGTCCTATCAAAATAAAAAAGCCCCCCAAAAATAAAAACACCCCCTAGCCTACAATAAACTACCAATAGCCCTTGAAAGGGCATTTTGTAGGGCATTGCCCTAAAGAAATCAGCTATTTTCCCTGTAAAAAATACAAAGATCCCCCCAACAGTAAAACCCACCACCCAACCAACCCCCCAAAATAAAAAACCTAACTATAAAAAAAAACCTAAGCCTGAAAAGGGCATTTGTATGGGCATTGCCCTTAAATGGGTATTCAGCTCTATTTCATTGCCCTTAAAAGGGCATTTAGCTCTTTTAAGAAAGCTCAAAACCCTAATCTAAAAAAAAACCACCCAAAGAAAGTTTAAAAAAACCTTACACTTAACCCCAACGATCCACTTACAGTTTTTGAAGTCCGGACATCCAGGTAGCAAGAAGTCTTCATCCAGGCGGCACAGTCTTCATCCATTCAGGCGGCGTCTTCTATCTTCATCCATGCGGCATCTTGTATCTTTATCCCGGCGGCGCGGAGCGGCTCCATCCAGAAGACATCCGGTGCGGAGCAACTTCTTCATACAGTCATCGCCGTATACTGAATCTTCAATGGAAGGGAGTCTTTTCAAAATGGCGTCCCTTTCATTCCTATTGGCTGATTTGATTTTTGAAATTCAAATCAGCCAACAGGATGAGAGCTACTGACCTTCTATTGGCTGATTTGAATAGCCAATAGAATTTCAGTAGCTATCATCCTTAACGCAACCATATCGCACACACAAGGCGGCTTTTCAAAAACTTGTAATGGCAGCGATATGGAGGGTGAAATAACGCAACTTTTGTTGTGTTGGTTTTGCACCCTCTATAGCGCAAAACTTGTAATCTAGGTAAATGTTTTGTGTTTTATTCTAAACTCTATAGACAAACAAGAAGGGGCTTATCTTTATACATTTCAAGGCCTTTCCATATAGTTACATATAACTCCTATGAGCCTCTACTCAAATAAATGCACAGTTATTCCCTCCAGGTGATCATTATTACTACAGTAATCAACTGGCAATTAAAATTTATATAAGGGCTTTATTTTAAAGAGGGGCTTATGGGCTTTATATCAAAGGTTCATGGGGGGTCTGTAGTTCCTTCTAATGGCCTATTATAGTGATATATGTATTGAAATATGTGTGTGTGTGTTTTTTATTATGTTTTATTAAATTAAGTTTTAGTCTCACATACCAAAGACACACACTGTTTGAAATAGCAGGCAATTACCTTTTTGCGTGTTCCCTGAGATTTAAAGATTTACCCCTCCTTTTAGCTCCTTTAAGCATCCCCGGATTCCCCAGGTGATAACCGCCGCTTGGCCATCTCATATGTAGGTGTAAGTTGCCATAGTGCCCCATAACTTCATCTATGCTCAGTTTTATTTGCTTGATAGGCCAATCCTTCAAGCTAATTAAAGGGGTATTAAAGGGACATTATAATGCAAATAAGTGCTAATCAGAATGATGTAGTCAAAGCAAATATTACCCAGAGAATAAAATGCAGATTTAAAAAAAAAAAATGATATTGACTGTTTTTAAATTGAAAAGGTAAGTGTAAATATTTAATTTCTATACAGTAGTGGCTAAATCCATGTTCTCTTCTGGAGTCAATTAGTGACAGTAATAAAATAAATAAATGCGTATCTAGAATGCGCAACCAATGACTTTGTGAAATATAGCAGTGCTAAAATTCTGAGTCTGCACTTTAACTTTTACAAGGAAATAGAAATTAGGAATTAAAGGGATATGAAACCTATTTTTTCTCTTTCATGATTCAGATAGAGCATGACATTTTAAACAGCTTTCCAATTTACTTGAAATATCAAAATTGCTTTGTTATTTTGGTTTTATTTGTTGAAGGATCAGCAATGCAGTACTAGTAGTTAGCTGAAGACATCAGGTGGGAGGTATATATGTGCAGTCACCAATTAGCAGTTAGCTCCCAGAAATGCATTGCTGCTCCTTAGCCTAGGTATCTTTTTTTAGTAAAGGATACCAAGAGAATGAAGCAAATTAAATAATGGAAGTAAATTGGATTTTTTTTTCGTTTTTATCTGAATCATAAAAAAAAAATACGTTTCATCTCCTTAAATTAAAGGGATACTGAACCCAAATTTTTTCTTTCAGGATTCAGATAGAGCATGCAATTTTAAGCAACTTTCTAATTTACTTCTGTTATCAATTTTTCTTCGTTCTCTTGATATCTTTATTTGAAAAAGAAGGCATCTAAGCTAAGAAGCCAGCAAATTTGTGGTTCAGAACCATGGACAGCATTTGTTTATTGGTGCTGTCCAATCAGCAAGGACAACCCAGGTTGTTCACCAAAAATGTGCCAGCATCTAAACTTAAATTCTTGCTTTTCAAATAAACATACCAAGAGAATGAAGAAAATTTGATAATAGGAGTACATTAGAAAGTTGCTTAAAATTGCATGCTCTATCTGAATCACAAAAGAAAAAATTTGGGTACAGTGTCCCTTTAAAGGAAAAGGGGACAAAATAAATCAGGAAAGTATACACAAAAGTTGTGTTACTACATATAACTAAACATTTCATATTTCAAATTGTTGAATGTCTCATTACTGTTGAACATTAAAATGCTCCTTTTCATTAGAGCATTTTGTTTTAAAATTCAATTATTTTACTATGTGTTTAACCCCCGCAAGTACATGCTCAAATAGAGCTCCATATACAGCTGGGGAGCCAATCAGGAGAAGACATATGTGTGTATGCTCAAATACAAAAGTTGCACATTGTAGAACAAAATAATTTGTTTAAAATTTAAAATTATTTAAGAAATAGGGCGTGTTAACACTAGAATTGTCCCTTTAAAGGGGCATAAAACATTTTATTTCATGATTCAGATAGAGCATAACATTTTAAACAACTTTCCATTTGACATATATTATCAAATTTGCTTCATTCCTTTGGTATCCTTTGTTTAAGGAGCAGCAATGCCCTTCTGGGAGTTAGCTGAACACATAGGGTGAGCAAATGACAAGAGGTATATATGTGCAGCTGTCAATAAGCAGCTAACTCCCAGTAGGGCATTGGTTCTTCTAAGTTTACCTAGGTATGCTTTACAATGAAGGAAGCAAAGTAAGTACCAAAAATAAAGGTGTATATTATTATTATTATTATTATTATTATTATTATTATTAATAATAATAATAATAATAATAATAATAATAATAATATTAATACTAATGGTGTATTTTATTTATATTGTTTCTACAGTTACCACAATTAATTAGTCCAAATGGAAAAAGACAGCAGATTGACATCATATGGCAACTTATTTTTAGTTACAGGTTTATCATTCATAAACTCAAAAACAAACATCACTTGAGAAAAGCTGCGTCATTGTATATGAGAAATATGGTAGTCATAGAAACACATTGCAGCTTTATTTTCACAATTTTGAAACCTTTTGACTTAGTCTGGAAGACTGATTTACTAAGCATTTGGGATAGAATCAGAATAGAAAACTTACGGCTAGATTTAGAGTTTTGTCGGTAACGACCCGCGTAGCTAACGCCGGCTTTTTTCTGGCCGCACCTTTAAAATAACTCTGGTATTGAGAGTCCATATAATGTCAGCGTTAGGCTCCAAAAAAGGAGCGTAGAGCATATTTAACGCAAATGCAACTCTCGATACCAGAGTTGCTTACGGACGCGGCCAGCCACAAAAACGTGCTCGTGCACGATTCCCCAATAGGAAACAATGGGGCTGTTTGAGCTGAAAAAAAAACCTAACACCTGCAAAAAAGCTGCGTTCAGCTCCTAACGCAGCCCCATTGTTTGCTATTGGGAAACACTTCCTACGTCTGCACCTAACACCCTAACATGTACCCCGAGTCTAAACACCCCTAACCTTACACTTATTAACCCCTAATCTGCAGCCCCCGCTATCGCTGACCCCTGCATATTATTATTAACCCCTAATCTGCCGCTCCGTAAACCGCTGCTACTTACATTATCCCTATGTACCCCTAATCTGCTGCCCTAACATCGCCGACCCCTTTATTATATTTATTAACCCCTAATCTGCCCCCCACAACGTCGCCTCCACTTGCCTACACTTATTAATCCCTAATCTGCTGACCGGACCGCACGCTATTATTATAAAGTTATTAACCCCTAATCCGCCTCACTAACCCTATCATAAATAGTATTAACCCCTAATCTGCCCTCCATAACATCGCCGACACCTAACTTCAATTATTAACCCCTAATCTGCCGACTGGAGCTCACCGCTATTCTAATAAATGTATTAACCCCTAAAGCTAAGTCTAACCCTAACACTAACACCCCCCTAAATTAAATATAATTTTAATCTAACGAAATTAATTAACTCTTATTAATTAAATTATTCCTATTTAAAGCTAAATACTTACCTGTAAAATAAATCCTAATATAGCTACAATATAAATTATATTTATATAATAGCTATTTTAGGATTAATATTTATTTTACAGGTAATTTTGTATTTATTTTAACCAGGTACAATAGCTATTAAATAGTTAAGAACTATTTAATAGCTAAAATAGTTAAAATAATTACAAATTTACCTGTAAAATAAATTCTAACCTAAGTTACAATTAAACCTAACACTACACTATCAATAAATAAATTAAATACAATTCCTACAAATAAATACAATTAAATAAACAGCCAATCCAATCAGCCAATTGGATTGAACTTGATTCTGATTGGCTGATTCCATCAGCCAATCAGAATATTCCTACCTTAATTCCGATTGGCTGATAGAATCCTATCAGCCAATCGGAATTCGAGGGACGCCATCTTGGATGACGTCATTTAAAGGAACCGTCATTCGTCGTCTAGTCGTCGGTTGAAGAAGATGGGTCCGCGGTGGAGGTCTTCAAGATGGAGCCGGTCCTCATCGGATGAAGATAGAAGATGCCGCTTGGAAGATGATGGTTGCCGGTCTGGATCTACTCTTCTTCTCGGATAGGATGAAGACTTTGGAGCCTCTTCTGGACTTCTTCAGCCGTCGGATGATGGATGTCTAGCCCCCGCTTGGGCTTAGATGAAGATTTTGGAGCCAGGACCGATCGGTGATACCCGGTGAGGTGAAGATAAGGTAGGAAGATCTTCAGGGGCTTAGTGTTAGGTTTCTTTAAGGGGGGTTTGGGTTAGATTAGGGGTATGTGGGTGGTGCGTTGTAATGTTGGGGGGGGGTATTGTATGTTTTTTTTTACAGGCAAAAGAGCTGAACTTCTTGGGGCATGCCCCGCAAAGGGCCCTGTTCAGGGCTGGTAAGGTAAAAGAGCTTTGAACTTTAGTAATCTAGAATAGGGTAGGGCATTTTTTTATTTTGGGGGTCTTTGTTATTTTATTAGGGGGCTTAGAGTAGGTGTAATTAGTTTAAAATTGTTGTAATATTTTTCTTATGTTTGTAAATATTTTTTTATTTTTTGTAACTTAGTTCTTTTTTATTTTTTGTACTTTAGTTAGTTTATTTCATTGTAGTTATTTGTAGGTATTGTATTTAATTAATTTATTGATAGTGTAGTGTTAGGTTTAATTGTAGGTAATTGTAGGTATTTTATTTAATTAATTTATTGATAGTGTAGTGTTAGGTTTAATTGTAACTTAGGTTAGGATTTATTTTACAGGTAATTTTGTAATTATTTTAACTATTTTAGCTATTAAATAGTTCTTAACTATTTAATAGCTATTGTACCTGGTTAAAATAAGTACAAAGTTACCTGTAAAATAAATATAAATCCTAAAATAGCTATAATATAAATATAATTTATATTGTAGCTATATTAGGATTTATTTTACAGGTAAGTATTTAGCTTTAAATAGGAATAATTTATTTAATAAGAGTTAATTAATTTCGTTAGATTTAAATTATATTTAATTTAGGGGGGTGTTAGTGTTAGGGTTAGATTTAGCTTTAGGGGTTAATACATTTATTAGAATAGCGGCGAGATTCGGTCGGCAGATTAGGGGTTAAAAATTGAAGTTAGGTGTCGGCGATGTTAGGGAGGGCAGGTTAGGGGTTAATAAATATAATATAGGGGTCGGCGATGTTAGGGCAGCAGATTAGGGGTACATAGCTATAATGTAGCTGGCGGCGGCGTGCGGACGGCAGATTAGGGGTTAATTATTGTAAGTTGCTGGCTGCGACGTTGTGGGGGGCAGGTTAGAGGTTAATAAATATAATATAGGGGTCGGCGGTGTTAGGGGCAGCAGATTAGGGGTACATAAGTATAACGTAGGTGGCGGTCGGCAGATTAGGGGTTAAAAAAATTTAATCGAGTGGCGGCGATGTGGGGGGACCTCGGTTTAGGGGTACATAGGTAGTTTATGGGTGTTAGTGTACTTTAGAGTACAGTAGTTAAGAGCTTTATGAACCGGCGTTAGCCCAGAAAGCTCTTAACTACTGACTTTTTTCTGCGGCTGGAGTTTTGTCGTTAGAATTCTAACGCTCACTTCAGACACGACTCTAAATACCGGAGTTAGAAAAATCCCATTGAAAAGATAGGATACGCAATTGACGTAAGGGGATCTGCGGTATGGAAAAGTCGCGGCTGAAAAGTGAGCGTTAGACCCTTTTTTCACTGACTCCAAATACCGGAGGTAGCCTAAAACCAGCGTTAGGAGCCTCTAACGCTGGTTTTCATGGCTACCGCCAAACTCCAAATCTAGGCCTTATACAGGTAGCCCTCAGTTTACGCCGGGGTTAGGTTCCAGAAGGAATGGTTGTAAATCGAAACCGTTGTAAATTGAAACCCAGTTTATAATGTAAGTCAATGGGAAGTGAGGGAGATCCAGGCCCCTCTCAAAATTGCCATAAGTAAAACCTAATACATTATTTTTAAAGCTTTGAAATGAAGACTTTAAATGCTAAACAGCATTATAAACCTAATAAAATAATCACACAACACAGAATATATAATTAAACTAAGTTAAATGAACAAAAACATTTGCTAAACAGCATTATAAACCTAATAAAATAATCACACAACACAGACTTCACTTGCATTTTTGTGCAAACAGTTCTTTCTATGCATTCCAATCTGGACTGATTTATAGACAGGAAGATCTTGTTCCTTTGAAATCTGCTCTAAAGCTCAGGTCTGGTTAAACTGATTAATTTTAGCTTGCTTGGCTTTGCTGCAACACAAGCGGACAACTCCACCTACTGGCTTTTTTAATAAATGCACTGCTTCTCAATGCTTTTCAATAGCAGTCACATGACTGGAAGAAAAGGTTGTTATTCTGAAATGGTGTAAATTGAACAGTTGTAAAACGAGGGCCATCTGTATATGATTTGTGTTATCCCTGGGTCAACCAATTGATTTTATATTTGAAACACGGTTTATTAAAAATGTTGTTTTGCAAATCTAATTTATCAATTGAAAAAAAAAAATGGGATTTTGATAAAAAATACTTTATGAAACATGTAAATAAGGCACATTGAAAAATAAGGCATAAAATCAATATCACTTTTTCAATACAGATTTTTGCCGTTTATGAAGCTGATGCGCATACTAATAGACTAGGATTTGTCACTAAACTTCATTTTCCAATATATCTATGTGTTTATCTACTTGATTAAAGTCAGTGTTAGTAGAATATTTTTCCATATCTAGAAAAAAAATAATAATAGGCTTGCTTATTTTAACTGTAAACCTTATTGATTATTTTCCTCTTAAATTAGTACCTGGTGGTAGAAATCAATGTGTGAAATAATATACTAGTTCTATTTATTTTTGATTTAGTAAGAATCTTCTGTAAAATATTGTGATAAACCTGAGAATGTTTTTTTTTATTTTTTATATATAAAGCAAAAATATAAACAGTATAGTTATGCACAGTAAAATAATTTTGCAATATATGTTCATAATTTATTTTGACTCCTTTTGTGTAATTTAACTCTGAAAAATGTACCTTTGCTAATTGCTAGAACCAAAAAACACACGTTAGTGTTCTCAAGGCTAACCATACTACATAACATTCCCTAATTTGCTTTAACTTATAAGAACTGCAAATCATCATACTAACAATATAACAATGTTGCCTTGTCAGCTGCAGACTCAAACCTAGATTGATTTTACAAAAATGAAGAAAACTCTAAATTAGAGATGCAATAACAGCACTCACAGGAACGAACAAACCAGCTCAATAACATTATTAGCCTGTTCAAATATCTGTCTTGTTACTATAATCCACTCAGCAACCTAAATATTCAGATATCTTATGATGCCCACACACTCATATACATTCATTCTGTTTTTAACATATGTTAGCCTCTTACTGTATCTTTCAAAATTATTTGATGGTGTGCTGCTGTAATTAGAGTCACACCAGCAATACAGCCAAATGAGGCAATGGGTGGGTGGAGTATTGGCTATTGAAAAGCAATGGCATACATAATGTTAACTTCTTATAAAATGTTAAGACTTGGCTGGTTTGTTACTCCCTAGCAATAAACAGAAGTGTAGGAACGTGTAGCAGAAACATGTATCTCCAGATTTAGCTGAAGTAGCTAGTGCTGTGTTTAAAATGCTGTTGTGTGGTGCATACTTAAATACACTTTGGAAACAGCTATAGCTTTTATTAGAAGCATTATTGCTAATACATGTCTATTACAAAAAATGCTTCTATTTAAAATGGAAGTTAATCCATGGATTTCAATTTTGGCTGGAATATCTGGCAACTTGAAGGAACATCCATATTTTTGCAACCCCTGCAAGTTCTGTTTTTTTCCTGTGTACTTCAACAAAAGAACGTAAACAATTTTTAAAGATTTTAAGAAAAATCCCCCTGCCTCCCTTAGCTACTTACCTTCATCCAAAATCTCTCTTCTCGCCTCGCTCTTCTTTCTCTTTTATTGAAGGGATTATAAGGGATTATGTTGATGAGTATATTCATGTAAACAAGATTATGAGTTCAAATCAGCATGGTTTTATGAGAAATAGATCAGGTCAAACTAATCTAATTAGATTATACGAGGAAGTAAGTAAAATATAGATAAAGGGGAATCTATATACCTAGATTTTGCAAAGGCATTTAATACAGTGCCACATACGAGATTAATGCACAAAATTTAGGGACAGGGAATATCTGAAAATGTTAGCTCATAGATAAATAACTGGATAAAAAACAAGGAGCAACAAGAAGTAGTAAACGGATCATACTCAGATTGGATTAACGTATTCAGTGAAGTCCCTCAGGGATCAGTACTGGGCCCTGTTCTTTGTAATATTTGTATTAATGACTTGGAACAAGGATTAAATAGCAACAGCTCTATTTTTGCAGATGACACAAAGTTGTGTAAGTGGACGAGCTTGCTTTACAAGGGGATCTGTAAAAATTAGAAGAATGGGCAGGTAAATGAAAAAATAGATTTAATACTGGAAAATGCAAGGTTCTACATTTTGGAAGTAAAAATAAGCAGGCAATCTTTTATTTAAATGGGACTAGATTTAACCCAACAGAGGAGGAATGGGATTTGTGAGTAGTAATAGATAACAAGCTAAAGATGGGTGCACAATGCAGGGCAGCAGTTTCTAAGGCTAATAATATACTAGCATGTATTAAAGAGGCATTGATTCAAGGGAGGAAAGCATAATTATGTCACTATATAAAGCCCTAGTAAGTCCTCAACTTTTGCAGTTCTGGGGACCGATTTAAAAAAAAAAAGACTTTGCAGATTTAGAAAAAGTTCAGAGAGGGGCCACAAATCTAATAAAGGGAATGGAGAATTTAAGCTATGAGGAGAGTTTAGCAAGACTTGGTCTGTTTTCTATAGAAAAAGGCACCTTAGTGGTGACATGATTGCTTTATATAAATATAATCAAGGCCCATATACAGAGATGGCAGAAGCTCTGTTTATTCCAAGAAATTTGTTTGTGACAAAGGGAGACACAATTTAAGGCTGTAGGAAAGGAGATTTAATCTCCTGCAACGGAAATGTTTTTTCACTCAGAGGGGGTAGTGAAGCCAATACCTTAGATACATTTTTTTCTAGAAACAGAATTCAGGAGTATGCTTTCTTGTTTTATATGGGTCACCTTTCAACGGGATTAATTTAAGCTCAACTGGAGCTTTTTTGTAATTATATTACATTTGTATGGACTTCAGTCTTTTTCAACCTCATTTACTATGTCACTATGTGGAAATCATAAAGAATACTTTCTACAAACTTCTGTATATAAAAGTTAAAGGTACAACACTGACCTTTAGTTCATCCTTAAAAGGACATTACCTATATTCTTAATTAACTAAATGTGATACAGCATATCTGTAAGAACCTGACTAGAACATATTACATTAACATTTCTATATTTTACCTCAAATTGTCTTGAGTAGATATATCTCATTGTAAAGGAATTTTAAAAATCAAATTAGGATGTTTGCTTGTACTATGAAATGTAACAAATATGGTGAAATTTCATGAGATTATGGTGAAATCTCATGATATTAAGGTTAAATCCCATGAAATGATGGTCAAATCCCATGAGATTATGGTCAAATCCCATGAGATTAGGGTGAAATCCTATGAGATCACAGTAAAGCAAATTGTGAATCCAGCACTGATGATGCTGATTAGCTGAGGGGGGTTGTTTGTTTTTTACCACACATTGTAAATACTTACAGAGCAGTCTTCTTGCAAGCTTACCTTAGTTTAAATTAAATAAAGAAAAAAGTACAGATATACACCATAAAATGTTTTATTTCTCATAATTGAATTAAGGATCAATGAGAATTTATGTTGAGTAGCATGTCCTTTTAAATGTAATGGACACAATTATCTAAAAGGAAGTGAAAGGCTAAAGAAAATTAATTTAAATATAGAGAATACTTCAAATTGGAAAAGTTCTTCATTCATCAGTGCTAGGGGTCCAGTTCTCTAAACCTCTTTATATATGGTCTAGTGAGCCTATCTAAGAAGTCTTGCAGCTTGCAAGTATTGTGCGATCTCTTAAATAATTACATTTTAGTTTGAGGGCTATTTATCTAGCTATACAGGATTCTGGATTTGAAGAGGAGACACCTACATTGCAATATAATGCTCAAAAAAAAAAATCAACATTGTTTCCTGATTTCTCTCCATACTGGTGAGCTTTTTATGATTTAGCCCCAGGTGATAAATATTCATATAACTGAGAATTGTGCTAAGATGGGGCACAAGTGATTTTTTAATAATTAAGCTTGTTCTAATTTACCTGTTTAACCTTGCTTTTTAATAATACAGTCCATTCATGAGGCATTTATACTTTATATTCACAGTTAACAATAAGAAAATCTTTAATTTATAACAGTTTATAAATTCCCTTCAAGTTGCTTACATTTTTTCTGAATTGTATTTCCACATCTTGAGTATCCATTGAGTGCATTTCAGTATCAGGTTAATATGCAATAAATTAACAAACGTTACTTTCCTAATAAAAAGACACACTAACTGCCATCCATGCCAGCAAGGGGTTACAATTGATTGTCTGACTAAACATATTAAAACTAGTTTTATTTAACCCAACTAGTGCCTTTTTTGATGTTTTACTACATAATAAAATAACAGAAGTCCTGTCATTATTATTTTTTATTAACACAAGTTGAGACTTACACTAATGTAAAACCAGTGTGCAGAACCTTGTGGAATTATTCTGGTTGACATTTTTCAAAAGCTGGAAATGCCCCAGGTCAAGAAGACTTATGCAACATCAAAATACAGCCAGACTCTTACAGGAACTTTTCACGTAAAGGGCATGAATGCTACCAGTAGCATAATTAAGGATGCCAGAAGCTAAAATTTCAGTATGTACTGATATCTTTGTTATGGGATTTATTCAACATTAAACAGATCTTTAGACATGTGCGATTCGTTTCGGATCGATTCGGAAATTCGGCTGAATTCGTAAAATTCGGGATTCAGATCGATTCGGATTTCCGAATTAAAATAGTACCGAATTTACTGAATAAATCCGAATTAGTTTGGATTTATTCAGATTTATTCGGATTTATACGGTAGATTCGGATGGCCATGGATTACACTAGTATTGTACAGTATATTAGGTTATATCACTCTGCTATGGGTTACACCTAATATACAGTACATAATACTAGTCTAATACACAGCACATCCCACCGAATTCCGAACCGAATCGAACCGAATCCAGACAAATTTTTTTGGAATCCGAATGAATCCGAAACGAATCCAAAACGAATTGATTCAAATTTTTCCAAATTCGAATCGATCCGAACCAAAATTCGAAAAAATCTGAATCGATCCGAACCGAAATTTCTCGCCATGCACATATCTAGTGTATATGAGGGAAAAGCAGTGAAGAAACAGAAAAGTTATATGCCTGCATCTTTTTTTGTCTCCTGCTGACAATTTTATGTAAAGGAACATGAAAGTCAAATTAAACTTTTCACAACTTTCAAGCATGCAATTTTAGCAATCATGTTACTTGTATTGGTATTATCACATTTATTTAGTTTTCTTGGAATCCTTAGTTAAAGAGCATAGCTAGGTAGGCTTAAGATCATGCACATGTCTTGAGCATGGGAGTGACTGCACAAGTCTCAGAGACTTCAGTTAAGACTGGTTCCACACTTCTAGAGGATCCATTTGGCCCTGTAATCTGTAGGGAAATAATTACACATGGCATGGTGAGGCCAGGGCTCCATCTGCATTATGTCTGGCCACTCTGTATGCCTGTTGCAAAACAGGGATCACAATTTAAGGAAAGTGTAACGATGTGCTTTTACAATATGGTGGCAGGGTTTCTAAGATGGCCACCACAGTGTTGCTGCACAGAAAAACATGTCACTATATTTGTACAGGAAGACAGCACAAGTTCCTATCTTCTAGTGAAGACTAACTTAAGGGGAGGGTGGAATACCTGTCACAGGGGAGACACTCCTTATGCAAACAGCCAGAAAGGGCACTGTTTACATTGGGGGTCCCTCCATTGCTTTTGCCCTGTTGCCCAATGAAGTCTAGTAACACAATATATCACATTGTTGTAAACACTGCTTATAATGGCCTAGATTTAGAGTTTGGCGTTAGCCGTGAAAACCAGCGTTAGAGGCTCCTAACGCTGGTTTTAGGCTACCGCCGGTATTTGGAGTCACTCAAAATAGGGTCTAACGCTCACTTTTCAGCCGCGACTTTTCCATACCGCAGATCCCCTTACGTCAATTGCGTATCCCATCTTTTCAATGGGATCTTTCTAACTCCGGTATTTAGAGTTGTGGCTGAAGTGAGCGTTAGACATCTAACGACAAAACTCCAGCCGCAGGAAAAAAGTCAGTAGTTAAGAGTTTTCTGGGCTAACGCCGGTTTAAAAAGCTCTTAACTACTTTGCTCTAAAGTACACTAACACCCATAAACTACCTATGTACCCCTAAACCGAGGTCCCCCCACATCGCCGACACTCGAATAATTTTTTTTAACCCCTAATCTGCCGACCGCCACCTACGTTATCCTTATGTACCCCTAATCTGCTGCCCCTAACACCACCGACCCCTATATTATATTTATTAACCCCTAATCTGCCCCCCACAACGTCGCCTCCACCTGCCTACACTTATTAACCCCTAATCTGCCGACCGCAAAGCGCCGCCACCTACATTATCCTTATGTACCCCTAATCTGCTGCCCCTAACACCGCCGACCCCTATATTATATTTATTAACCCCTAATCTGCCCCCCACAACGTCGCCTCCACCTGCCTACACTTATTAACCCCTAATCTGCCGAGCGGACCTGAGCGCTACTATAATAAAGTTATTAACCCCTAATCCGCCTCACTAACCCTATAATAAATAGTATTAACCCCTAATCTGCCCTCCATAACATCGCCAACATCTAACTTCAATTATTATCCCCTAATCTGCCGACCGGAGCTCACCGCTATTCTAATAAATGGATTAACCCCTAAAGCTAAGTCTAACCCTAACACTAACACCCCCCTAAGTTAAATATAATTTAAATCTAACGAAATTAATTAACTCTTATTAAATAAATTATACCTATTTAAAGCTAAATACTTACCTGTAAAATAAATCCTAATATAGCTACAATATAAATTATAATTATATTGTAGCTATTTTAGGATTAATATTTATTTTACAGGTAACTTTGTATTTATTTTAACCAGGTACAGTAGCTATTAAATAGTTAAGAACTATTTAATAGCTAAAATAGTTAAAATAATTACAAAATTACCTGTAAAATAAATCCTAACCTAAGTTACAATTAAAACTAACACTATACTATCAATAAATTAATTAAATAAAATACCTACAATTACCTACAATTAACCTAACACTACACTATCAATAAATTAATTAAATAAACTACCTACAATTAACCTAACACTACACTATCAATAAATTAATTAAATAGAATTCCTACAAATAAATACAAATAAATAAACTTGCTAAAGTACAAAAAATAAAAAAGAACTAAGTTACAAAAAATAAAAAATATCTACAAACATAAGAAAAATATTACAACAATTTTAAACTAATTACACCTACTCTAAGCCCCCTAATAAAACAACAAAGCCCCCCAAAATAAAAAATGCCCTACCCTATTCTAAATTACTAAAGTTAAAAGCTCTTTTACCTTACCAGCCCTGAACAGGGCCCTTTGCGGGGCATGCCCCAAGAAGTTCAGCTCTTTTGCCTGTAAAAAAAAACATACAATACCCCCCCCCAACATTACTACCCACCACCCACATACCCCTAATCTAACCCAAACCCCCCTTAAATAAACCTAACACTAAGCCCCTGAAGATCATCCTACCTTGTCTTCACCTCACCAGGTATCACCAATCCGTCCTGGCTCCAAAATCTTCATCGTTGGTGATCCATCATCCGGTGCCTGAAGAGGTCCAGAAGAGGCTCCAAAGTCTTCATCCTATCCGGGAAGAAGAGGCGATCCAGACCGGCAACCATCTTGATCCAAGTGGCATCTTCTATCTTCATCCGATGACGACCGGCTCCATCCTGAAGACCTCCACCGCGGACCCATCTTCTTCCGGCGACGTCCAACTGCAGAATGACGGTTCCTTTAAGGGACGTCATCCAAGATGGCATCCCTCGACTTCCGATTGGCTGATAGGATTCTATCAGCCAATCGGAATTAAGGTAGGAATATTCTGATTGGCTGATGGAATCAGCCAATCAGAATCAAGTTCAATCCGATTGGCTGATCCAATCAGCCAATCAGATTGAGCTCGCATTCTATTGGCTGTTCCGATCAGCCAATAGAATGCGAGCTCAATCTGATTGGCTGATTGGATCAGCCAATCGGATTGAACTTGATTCTGATTGGCTGATTCCATCAGCCAATCAGAATATTCCTACCTTAATTCCGATTGGCTGATAGAATCCTATCAGCCAATCGGAATTCGAGGGACGCCATCTTTGATGACGTCCCTTAAAGGAACCGTCATTCTGCAGTTGGACGTCGCCGGAAGAAGATGGGTCCGCGGTGGAGGTCTTCAGGATGGAGCCGGTCATCATCGGATGAAGATAGAAGATGCCGCTTGGATCAAGATGGTTGCCGGTCCGGATCGCCTCTTCTTCCCAGATAGGATGAAGACTTTGGAGCCTCTTCTGGACCTCTTCAGGCACCGTATGATGGATCGCCAACCCCCGCTTGGGTTGGATGAAGATTTTGGAGCCAGGACGGATCGGTGATACCTGGTGAGGTGAAGACAAGGTAGGATAATCTTCAGGGGCTTAGTGTTAGGTTTATTTAAGGGGGGTTTGGGTTAGATTAGGGGTATGTGGGTGGTGGGTTGTAATGTTGGGGGGGGTATTGTATGTTTTTTTTTTACAGGCAAAAGAGCTGAACTTCTTGGGGCATGCCCCGCAAAGGGCCCTGTTCAGGGCTGGTAAGGTAAAAGAGCTTTTAACTTTAGTAATTTAGAATAGGGTAGGGCATTTTTTATTTTGGGGGGCTTTGTTGTTTTATTAGGGGGCTTAGAGTAGGTGTAATTAGTTTAAAATTGTTGTAATATTTTTCTTATGTTTGTAGATATTTTTTTATTTTTTGTAACTTAGTTCTTTTTTATTTTTTGTATTTTAGCAAGTTTATTTATTTGTATTTATTTGTAGGAATTCTATTTAATTAATTTATTGATAGTGTAGTGTTAGGTTAATTGTAGGTAGTTTATTTAATTAATTTATTGATAGTGTAGTGTTAGGTTAATTGTAGGTAATTGTAGGTATTTTATTTAATTAATTTATTGATAGTATAGCGTTAGTTTTAATTGTAACTTAGGTTAGGATTTATTTTACAGGTAAATTTGTAATTATTTTAACTATTTTAGCTATTAAATAGTTCTTAACTATTTAATAGCTATTGTACCTGGTTAAAATAAATACAAAGTTACCTGTAAAATAAATATTAATCCTAAAATAGCTACAATATAATTATAATTTATATTGTAGCTATATTAGGATTTATTTTACAGGTAAGTATTTAGCTTTAAATAGGAATAATTTATTTAATAAGAGTTAATTTATTTCATTAGATTTAAATTATATTTAACTTAGGGGGGTGTAAGTGTTAGGGTTAGATTTAGCTTTAGGGGTTAATCCATTTATTAGAATAGCGGTGAGCTCCGGTCGGCAGATTAGGGGTTAATAATTGAAGTTAGGTGTCGGTGATGTTAGGGAGGGCAGATTAGGGGTTAATACTATTTAATATAGTGTTAGTGAGGCGAATTAGGGGTTAATAACTTTATTATAGTAGCGCTCAGGTCCGGTCGGCAGATTAGGGGTTAATTATTGTAGGTAGGTGGAGGCGACGTTGTGGGGGGCAGATTAGGGGTTAATAAATATAATATAGGGGTCGGCGATGTTAGGGAACCAGATTAGGGGTACATAGGGATAATGTAAGTAGCGGCGGCTTACGGAGCGGCAGATTAGGGATTAAAAATAATATGCAGGGGTCAGCGATAGCGGGGGCGGCAGATTAGGGGTTAATAAGTGTAAGGTTAGGGGTGTTTAGACTCGGGGTACATGTTAGAGTGTTAAGTGCAGACGTAGGAAGGGTTACCGCATAGCAAACAATGGGGCTGCGTTAGGAGCTGAACGCAGCTTTTTTGCAGGTGTTAGGTTTTTTTTCAGCTCAAACAGCCCCATTGTTTCCTATGGGAGAATCGTGCACGAGCACGTTTTTGAGGCTGGCCGCGTCCGTAAGCAACTCTGGTATCGAGAGTTGAAGCTGCGTTAAAAATGCTCTACGCTCCTTTTTTGGAGCCTAACGCAGCCTTTATGTGGACTCTCGATACCAGAGTTATTTTTATGGTGCGGCCAGAAAAAAGCCGGCGTTAGTTTTTCGGGTCGTTACCGACAAAACTCCAAATCTAGGCCATAGTGTTTAATAAAATTGCACGCTCCATAGACTACCAAGTTATGCTTTTCAATAAGGGATATTAGTCAATTTGATTATAGAAGAAGTAAACTGGTAAAACATGTTTGCCTATCATGTCCCTTTAACTTAAAATTTTATTTTTAAATTGAAATGAAATAAAATCAAAATATGAAGCCACAGTAAATTGCATGTACATACATAAGTGGTGCAATACTGTAAAATTAAAGTGATGGCAAACTTGAACAGATCACTTTTTATTCATTTAATTATTGTGCTTAAATAACGATAGCAACTTTATCATTATAAATATAAGTCCCATAGAAATAGCACTTTACATACCGTTTGATCTGCTGCTTATTGTAATCCTCCATCTACACGCTTCCTTTTTTTTTTTTTTTCAACATGTTCATTTAGCAACCAATCAAATGTGCAGCCCTGCGGCTCACTGTTTTCTATTTAATTACAGAGAAACACACATTCGCAGTAGCTCAAGAATACTTATAGCACATTGAGTAACACATGTAGTAACACGGGTGGGAAAGTATCTTGACTGACATTATAACATAAGGGATATAAAAACAATTAAGTATTTAAAATGAAAACTAGTAATGCGGTTTACTTTGGCATAATATTATTTAACAATTAGGATATTTTACTAGTGCTATACTTTACAATCACTTTATTATTGTTATTAAAATAATTGTTTTAGTTTTATTAACCCTTTAACTGCTGAGCCATTTCCACCCCTGTGCTGAAATTTTAATAAACAAGATTGTAAACAATAGGTTTTTTTTTTTTTGTTTTTTGTTTTTTTAAACTCTATCGTCAAAAGATGAAAGGGTTATCCTCAGATAAATAAGGGCATTTGGATATATTTGTATAACTTTGATCTGCACACAGGGGCTCCCATGAGCCTCTACTCAAATACACAAGCATTTATTCATGTCAGATGATTACTATTACCATAGTGATCACCTGGCTATTAAATGTTATATATACAGTGCTGGAAATATCCACTAGTCAACTAGTCCCAGATGAGGAAGAGCTTGCAGCAGAAGCGTAAACATAAATTTGACTTTTTGCCTATCTTTAATATTGAGTATACTACTAACTTTTTTCCCTCTGATCTAGAATTTTTCTAGGTATATTGTATTTAAAGTGTGCTTACACTTTAAATCCCCAAGACTGTTTGAAAGAGCATTTGCCTTTCCAACAATGGTTCTTACATATTTCTAGGGCAAAAATCTAGGGCCTAGATTTGGAGTTCGGCGGTAAAAGGGCTGTTAACGCTCCGCGGGCTTTTTTCTGGCCGCACCATAAAATTAACTCTGGTATCGAGAGTTCAAACAAATGCTGCGTTAGGCTCCAAAAAAGGAGCGTAGAGCATTTTTACCGCAAATGCAACTCTCGATACCAGAGTTGCTTACGGACGCGGCCGGCCTCAAAAACGTGCTCGTGCACGATTCCCCCATAGGAAACAATGGGGCTGTTTGAGCTGAAAAAAAAACTAACACCTGCAAAAAAGCAGCGTTCAGCTCCTAACGCAGCCCCATTGTTTCCTATGGGGAAACACTTCCTACGTCTGCACCTAACACTCTAACATGTACCCCGAGTCTAAACACCCCTAACCTTACACTTATTAACCCCTAATCTGCCGCCCCCCGCTATCGCTGACCCCTGCATATTTTTTTTAAACCCCTAATCTGCCGCTCCGTAAACCGCCGCCACCTACGTTATCCCTATGTACCCCTAATCTGCTACCCCTAACACCGCCGACCCCTAGATTATATTTATTAACCCCTAACCTGCCCCCCACAACGTCGCCGACACCTGCCTACACTTATTAACCCCTAATCTGCCGAGCGGACCTGAGCGCTACTATAATAAAGTTATTAACCCCTAATCCGCCTCACTAACCCTATCATAAATAGTATTAACCCCTAATCTGCCCTCCCTAACATCGCCGACACCTAACTTCAATTATTAACCCCTAATCTTCCGATCGGAGCTCACCGCTATTCTAATAAATGGATTAACCCCTAAAGCTAAGTCTAACCCTAACACTAACACCCCCTAAGTTAAATATAATATTTATCTAACGAAATAAATTAACTCTTATTAAATAACTTATTTCTATTTAAAGCTAAATACTTACCTGTAAAATAAACCCTAATATAGCTACAATATAAATTATAATTATATTATAGCTATTTTAGGATTAATATTTATTTTACAGGCAACTTTGTAATTATTTTAACCAGGTACAATAGCTATTAAATAGTTAAGAACTATTTAATAGTTACCTAGTTAAAATAATAACAAATTTACCTGTAAAATAAATCCTAACCTAAGATATAATTAAACCTAACACTACCCTATCAATAAAATAATTAAATAAACTACCTACAATTACCTACAATTAACCTAACACTACACTATCAATAAATTAATTAAACACAATTCCTACAAATAAATACAATTAAATAAACTAGCTAAAGTACAAAAAATAAAAAAGAACTAAGTTACAGAAAATAAAAAAATATTTACAAACATAAGAAAAATATTACAACAATTTTAAACTAATTACACCTACTCTAAGCCCCCTAATAAAATAACAAAGCCCCCCAAAATAAAAAATTCCCTACCCTATTCTAAATTAAAAAAGTTACAAGCTCTTTTACCTTACCAGCCCTGAACAGGGCCCTTTGCGGGGCATGCCCCAAGAAGTTCAGCTCTTTTGCCTGTAAAAAAAAACATACAATACCCCCCCCCCCCCAACATTACAACCCACCACCCACATACCCCTAATCTAACCCAAACCCCCCTTAAATAAACCTAACACTAAGCCCCTGAAGATCTTCCTACCTTGTCTTCACCATCCAGGTATCACCGATCCGTCCTGGCTCCAACATCTTCATCCAACCCAAGCGGGGGTTGGCGATCCATAATCCGGTCCAGAAGAGGCTCCAAAGTCTTCCTCCTATCCGGCAAGAAGAGGACATCCGGACCGGCAAACATCTTCTCCAAGCGGCATCTTCGATCTTCTTCCATCCGGAGCGAAGCGGCAGGATCCTGAAGACATCCAGCGCGGAACATCCATCCGGACCGACGACTGAACGACGAATGACTGTTCCTTTAAGGGACGTCATCCAAGATGGTGTCCCTCGAATTCCGATTGGCTGATAGGATTCTATCAGCCAATCGGAATTAAGGTAGGAATTTTCTGATTGGCTGATGGAATCAGCCAATCAGAATCTAGTTCAATCCGATTGGCCGATCCAATCAGCCAATCAGATTGAGCTCGCATTCTATTGGCTGATCGGAACAGCCAATAGAATGCGAGCTCAATCTGATTGGCTGATTGGATCAGCCAATCGGATTGAACTTGATTCTGATTGGCTGATTCCATCAGCCAATCAGAAAATTCCTACCTTAATTCCGATTGGCTGATAGAATCCTATCAGCCAATCGGAATTCGAGGGACGCCATCTTGGATGACGTCCCTTAAAGGAACAGTCATTCGTCGTTCAGTCGTCGGTCCGGATGGATGTTCCGCGCTGGATGTCTTCAGGATCCTGCCGCTTCGCCCCGGATGGAAGAAGATCGAAGATGCCGCTTGGAGAAGATGTTTGCCGGTCCGGATGTCCTCTTCTTGCCGGATAGGAGGAAGACTTTGGAGCCTCTTCTGGACCGGATTATGGATCGCCAACCCCCGCTTGGGTTGGATGAAGATGTTGGAGCCAGGACGGATCGGTGAACCTGGTATGGTGAAGACAAGGTAGGAAGATCTTCAGGGGCTTAGTGTTAGGTTTCTTTAAGGGGGTTTGGGTTAGATTAGGGGTATGTGGGTGGTGGGTTGTAATGTTGGGGGGGGGTATTGTATGTTTTTTTTTACAGGCAAAAGAGCTGAAATTCTTGGGGCATGCCCCGCAAAGGGCCCTGTTCAGGGCTGGTAAGGTAAAAGAGCTTGTAACTTTTTTAATTTAGAATAGGGTAGGGAATTTTTTATTTTGGGGGGCTTTGTTATTTTATTAGGGGGCTTAGAGTAGGTGTAATTAGTTTAAAATTGTTGTAATATTTTTCTTATGTTTGTAAATATTTTTTTATTTTCTGTAACTTAGTTCTTTTTTATTTTTTGTACTTTAGCTAGTTTATTTAATTGTATTTATTTGTAGGAATTGTGTTTAATTAATTTATTGGTAGTGTAGTGTTAGGTTAATTGTAGGTAATTGTAGGTAGTTTATTTAATTATTTTATTGATAGGGTAGTGTTAGGTTTAATTATAACTTAGGTTAGGATTTATTTTACAGGTAAATTTGTTATTATTTTAACTAGGTAACTATTAAATAGTTCTTAACTATTTAATAGCTATTGTACCTGGTTAAAATAATTACAAAGTTGCCTGTAAAATAAATATTAATCCTAAAATAGCTATAATATAATTATAATTTATATTGTAGCTATATTAGGATTTATTTTACAGGTAAGTATTTAGCTTTAAATAGGAATAATTTATTTAATAAGAGTTAATTTATTTCGTTAGATTTAAATTATATTTAACTTAGGGGGGTGTTAGTGTTAGGGTTAGACTTAGCTTTAGGGGTTAATACATGTATTAGAATAGCGGTGAGCTCCGGTCGGCAGATTAGGGGTTAATAATTGAAGTTAGGTGTTGGCGATGTTAGGGAGGGCAGATTAGGGGTTAATACTATTTATGATAGGGTTAGTGAGGCGGATTAGGGGTTAATACATTTATTATAGTAGCGCTCAGGTCCGCTCGGCAGATTAGGGGTTAATAAGTGTAGGCAGGTGTCGGCGACGTTGAGGGGGGCAGATTAGGGGTTAATAAATATAATATAGGGGTCGGCGATGTTAGGGGCAGCAGATTAGGGGTACATAGGGATAACGTAGGTGGCAGCGATTTGCGGTCGGAAGATTAGGGGTTAATTATTTTAAGTAGCTGGCGGCGACGTTGTGGGGGGCAAGTTAGGGGTTAATAAATGTAATACAGGGGTCGGCGGGGTTAGGGGCAGCAGATTAGGGGTACATAAATATAACGTAGGTGGCGGTCGGCAGATTAGGGGTTAAAAATTTTAATCGAGTGGCGGCGGTGTTGTGGGACCTCAGTTTAGGGGTACATAGGTAGTTTATGGGTGTTAGTGTACTTTAGGGTACAGTAGTTAAGAGCTTTATGAACCGGCGTTAGCCAGAAAGCTCTTAACTCCTGCTATTTTCAGGCGGCTGGAATCTTGTCGTTAGAGCTCTAACGCTCACTTCAGAAACGACTCTAAATACCGGCATTAGAAAGATCCCATTGAAAAGATAGGCTACGCAAATGGCGTAGGGGGATCTGCGGTATGGAAAAGTCGCGGCTGAAAAGTGAGCGTTAGACCCTTTAATCACTGACTCCAAATACCAGCGGGCGGCCAAAACCAGCGTTAGGAGCCTCTAACGCTGGTTTTCACGGCTACCGCCGAACTCCAAATCTAGGCCTAGGGGTTTTAATAATTTTATCCCCATCCATCTCCATTAAGTTCCAGGAAGCAGCTCAACACTTCCGAGACCACTTGGACCCCTCATATGGAAAAGTAAGAGCAGGGGCGCTGTTGCAATTAGCTTTGAAAGTGTCCTCCTAGGATGAAAACATGCGGTTATTATTCAAACTTAAATCATTGCGCGAATTATGACCACATAATCGTTGATACTTAGAAGATTCTTCACCAACAGATTCCAAAAATACCAAACTTCCTGAAACATAAACCTAGAAAAGGTTTAATAGGACAGGAAATAGGAAGTTTTGAATCAGGACTGTCAAAAGCAGAGTTTCAGAGTTCAAACTATCAGCATTTTGGAAGATGGGTCAAGTGTGTGTGTTCTACTATCTCTGCAGCCACTATCCCTTTCCTTTATCTGTCTTGCCTGACCCTATAACTTCTGTTCATGCTCTTAAACTATCCAGCCTCATCCCAAGTCTGCCTCAACCCATGAAACCATCCATGAAACACTGAACCCACCCATAAAGCACACTATCTCCATCCCAAACCAAAAAAAATCCATTCCTGAGCAGCTAAGACTCTGTCCAAAAACTCCTTCATCCGCCACTGGTTCTTCCAGGTCTACAGTTTTACTCAGAATTGTTTTCTAGAATCCAACCATGGGGCACAACATAGGAGAAGCAAATGCCAGGGAGACGATATCATCTTCACCTGGGCTTTTACAAAATGACACTATTGCCCTTTCCTCCTATTTCCATGTCTATGTATAATTGATTGAAAGATAAGCAGATTATAAAGTACTAAAGGGTACAGACTTGAAACCTCAGAGTGGAATGTTTAACCCTTATACAAGACTGAGCATTAGAAAGGACCATAGGGTAAATTACATATCAATACATAAAGAATGTTTTTAATATTTCAGGTGGCAGTTAAAGAGACAAAGATTATTCCCATGTATCAATAAAGAAATTACAAATATTTAGTGTAATGAACTACAGGGTATCTATGACTAATTCAGAGATAAAACACATGGTTATAAACTACTAGGTGATGGCAGACTGCAAAAGCCATAACAACTGAACTAAAAGTATAAATATGGCATGGCTTAAAAGAGAGCATAAAGTGTAAAGTGGCTCAGATAACGGAGGATCTTCTAGCTTCTTTTATATTTTTCTGCTCATTCTCCATGGATGAATGCAGCCGGGCCACCACTGGAAATTATTACAATGTCTAAGAAAAATCATATACTATGTCATCCAGGATATACTTGAAAACAAGAAAAATCTCAATGTATCCTTTCTGGTAAAATATTTTATAAATAAATAAATCCTAACTTATTCCCAAGCCATCTTATGGAGCTGGTGAGAAAGAATTAGATGCAGTGGATAACAATGGGATAACATAAATGTTCTTATTGGAAATTTTTTAATTATTAAAAAATGTAACTGTAGCATCACACAGAAAATATGAATGATAGATTAACTTTAAGCAATAAATACATTCTATAAGCATAGTATTCAGGTTATTAAACCTATCTCATTAAATTCCAGTTCTAACCTGTTTGCACATGTATTGTAAGCTAAGTTCCAAAATGGCAGCACCTATTATTAGAGGCAGGTGCATAAAATGTAGTTAGTGTTTTAAAGGGCCATGGACCTAACAAACTGAAGAGGTTATTCATAGCCTTAGGGAAATAGTGGTGTAGATTTTCTCTAGCTTTTTCAACCTCTCAAGCCTTTTCAAAGTAAATTCTATTCTTCATACCAATACCATTCAGAGAATTGGGGAGTCTAGATAGACAGTTCAGGCTTATTTTACAATATTTTACAAGGCTAAATTGACCTACCATGAAACCAGGAGAATTCCCTGTGGGCTGGAGCAGCTAAAATGTAATGGCATGGTGCTGTTGAGGTTAAAAAGTATTTCCTCATAAGTTTTATTTCCTAGACCATGTAACATTTTAGTAGCCTTCCATTGAATGGTTACTATTGTCTAGTAAATTCACACTGTGAGACAGAGTTATGCACTGTATTGAGTGTCTTCTCCAGATCACACCACCTATTGATAATCGGTTTCACACTGTTAAAAGGGAGACAAAGATTACAAAAAATGAAAAACGTAATTATCCAAAATAATAAAAATTACACCTTATCTAATAGCCCTATAAAAACAAAAAAGCTCCCCCAAAATAAAAACACCCCCTAACCTAACAATAAACTACCAATAGCTCTTAAAAGGGCCTTTTGTAGGGCATTTCCCTAAGTTAAACAGCTCTTTTACATTTAAAAATGACAAAGTTCCCCCTAAAATTAACCCCCCCACCCAACCAACTCCCCAAAATAAAAAAACCTAAGTCAAAAAAACCTAAGTTACCCATCAGCCAATAGGATTTAAGCCGCTATCATCCTATTGGCTGATTTGAAATTTTCAGCCAATAGGAATGCAACAGTACCCCAATATAAAAGGGGTACCTTGCATTCAAGGTTCAGTGTGCGATGGTCGATCGCATTAAGAGGACGTTCCGCTCTGGATGTCTCTGCTGGTCCTGGACAGCTCCGCTCCGTGCCACCACAGCTCCGTGCAAAATCCTAAGCTACCCATTGCCTCTAAAGGGGCATTTGTATGGGCATTGCCCTTAAAAGGGCATTCAGCTCTTTTACTGCCCATTCCTAATCTGAAAAAAAAAACCCCACCAAAAAAAACGCTAACCCCAGGAAATCTACTCACGGTTCCTGAAATCCGGATATCCATATTCATCCATGCGGCGAGAAGTCTTCAAAAGAAAGTGTGGGAGAGGGATAGCGCTAACGAATAGCTGAGAGCCAAAATATCTAAAAAACTCTAATGAGATCGTACATTACTGGTATAAATAAACAATAAAAAATCGAATTAAAATTAGCGTGTCTAAGTAACCAAAAAAAAGGAAGGATTGGATATATATGTACAAATAAATCAATATTTATTATAACAATATAAGATAAATTCTAACAGATAACTCCTATAAAAGATGCCGGCATCATGTAAAAAATGAGTTTATCTAAATGACTGCAATGAGCGTGGCTATCTGAGATTCTCAAATAAACAAAATTATTAGCAGCATATATGGCTAAACAGAATTATTAGCAGCATGTATAACTAACCAGAATTATTGGCAGCCTATATGACAAAAACAGATAAAATAACTAAAAAGTCTATTAAAAAGTGCTTGATATCAGTATTCCCAAAATGGAGCTGATCCTTGGGTGATATTGTTACCAGTGTGATCTCCTTAGGGGGTAATGTTACCAGTGTGTCAATTCAAAGACCGGGTAAAAACGGAGTGATGTGAGAAGTAACTTTATCTTCTTTCTTTTTAGCCTGTTCTTAGCCAGTATCTGTCCGTCCTCCGCAGCAGGTATCCAGCGTGTGGAAATGGTCCCAGAGGGATCAAGTTCCGGGTTAGAGTTCAGTTCAGATTTCCAAATAGTAAAGCGCCGTTGTGCAATATTTCAGCCTATGAATAATAGACCTTTAAAAAGCACTCTGGGTTCGTTTTCCGTGGGTCCTGGGGCAGGGATTACACATGCAGAGACGGCTCACCTGTGATCAGTGACCGCTCAATGTACCTGTCCTATCCACCAACGATACCTCAGCTAGTAAAGAGATATAAAATGTATAAAGGTTTAGTAAGCAAATTCTATGCGTTTCAGCCTCCAGGGGCCTTTATCAAGATGCTTACTAAATGTTTAGGCCATTTTAAATAGCCCTCTCTCTTTTCTCATTGGATAATACCCAGCCAATAGTAAATAAGCTATTGGAGATATGTGAATCATTGTGTTACAAACACTTTAGTCAAAAATATTACATTGTTTTGTCAATTCACATGTTTACACTTGATTTTAAGTATCTATTATTTGATTCATTTGGTACAATAAATCCAATCTTGGCAACCTCTTATTGAATATGGAAAAATACGAAGGAAAAAATATAAAAAAGTTATAAAAAATATATACGAAGAAAAAATAAAAAATATATATAAAAAATATATGTGTATATATCAACAACAGATATTTGAGAGGATTTTGAAGTGTTCTGTCTGTACTAAGTTTCTAGATGATTTTGGTAGCTATATGTGTGTGTTAATGTGGCGGTCTTAGAGATAGCGAACATTTGTAAAAAGTAATAACAATTTTCATGAAGTTTGTGCAAAATTTAGGAATTAGTTTAAAATAAAAATATATACATATGTATTAAAAAATATAAAATCATACATGTGTATAAAAAGATTATTTAATTTTTTTTTAAAAAATTGGATTTTCATATTAGCCTAATAAGATCCATTTCGGAGTTTAGGCCATGGGGGTGGAGGGTTTTAAAATTAAATATAAATTCAGCTTCCTTTTTTAGTAACACATTGTTGATATTCCCTCCCCTACTCCCAAGATTAATTTGTGTTACACCCCAATATTTAAAATCTTTTAGACTCCCTTCATGTTTTTTTTTAAAATGGTTATATAATTTTGTTTCTGAAGAGCCGTGCTCTATTTTTAAAATATGTTCCCGGATACGATCTCTTAAAATCCTACTCGCGTTTCAATCTCTTTTTTACTCATGTTATTTTTAAAAGGTTTGCTTTGATCGAGTGTTTCTAAATCTTTCTTTATATTCTCCTCAAATAGTTTTATGTGTTCGCTTTTCTCCTGTATAGGAAAGAAATCGGATTTTGCCTTCAGGTCTGTATGGATGTAACTGTTTTGTGTGTCTCTGTGTTGTATGGGATTTTTGAGAAAGTATCTTTTTAATGTGAGTTTTCTAATGTACTGATTGACATTAATTAAGGTCTCAAATTTATTGAGTCTGCATGATGGTGCAAATGTGAGGCCTTTTCCTAATACTTTCTCTTGTTCTTCGGTTAGAATCACCTTACTTAAATTAAATATTCCAACTTTCTTTTTGCTTTCTATCTCCTTTGTGATTTGTTTAGAGGTTCCTCTCCCTCTTCTACCTCTAATCTTCTTTTTCCTTGTGTGTTTCTTTCTGGTATTATAGCTCCTGGATAATCTCTTGATGGCCCCGCCTTTGCGGGGACACCCTCTAAAAAATGTTTTGTCTGTGTGTTGTCTTCTTGTATGTTTGAATTTAGTTGTTTCCTAAATTGATGAGTTCTCGCGGGGCTCTGTTGTGCTTGCAGTGGTGTATATCTGTTTTGTAGGGGTATTCTCCAGTTTTGTTGTTCATTATAGGAGTGTTTGGGGTATTCTCTATACATATTATATGAATGGTTTGATTGATTTCTAAATCCATTGTCATTTTGTCTATTATTATGTCTGTTGTCATTGTATCTGTTATTGTAATAATTGTATTGATGACTGTAAAAATCTTTATCTGAGTTTTCATGGTTCTGATATCTATTTTGGTATCTGTGTTGATGCCAGTTTTGATAACTATTGGGGTACCAATTTTGGTGATTTCTTTGGTTATATGTATTACCATAACCTCTCTCATTGTTATATTGATTATATCCTCTCCTTTGTGGTATATACTCTTCTCTTTTTGTGTACCAACCATTATTTGTGTTTCTACTTCGTGTTTTTGACCAATTTTCAGAGTCTATATTCTGATATTCATTCTCATTATTGTGATGATTTTCATTTCTCTTGTTAGGCTGTTTATTCACTTCTTCAATTCTTTTGTGATTCTGATAGTTAGTTTTATGTTTGTTATTTGTAAAATTGGGTACATTTTCTTTATCTTTATTCATGTTTTTCTTTTTGCTAAATAAATGTGCTATTTCTCTTCTAGAGTTATCTGTGGTGGGGTTATCAATAATAATTTCCTCTATATTCCTTTCTATTGTAATTTGTTTGGAATTACTATCATCTTCATTTGTTTTATAATCTGTTGTATCTCTGAAATTTTGATTTTTTCTGCAAGGTGATGTTATTTTTAAGTTAAGAGGTTCTCCTTATTATTTCAATTTGAGTGTTCTTGTGTTCCTCGTTTTGTTCTATGTTATTCGTTTTATTTTTTATAGTTTCAATGTCTTTTTTTACATCTGAAAGTTGTATATTTCTCGCTTTAACTACAATTTTCATAAGGTTTAAAGAGGCATTTTCTAATACTTCAAACCATTCTGTTTTTAGTTTTTCTGGTAGTGTGAATGTACAATCTTTTTTTAATCTGAGACCTCTTGGCACCATATTTGAATCTAAATAATATTGCATATATTTAATTTCCAAAGTATGTTTTATTTCTTTGGAGAGAGTGTTTTCCAAATCTATATGGATGTTTTCTATATTGTTCCCGTCATTATAAAATTCAATGTTTGTATTATCATTCCTAGCAATCTCATTGAGGATTTTATCTCTATGAGAGAATATGTCCATTTTAATATAGAAAATGGATCAATGGGAATGAATAAACCTTCTTATTACTAAAAAATTGAGTGATGTGAAATTTCTAGTGTGACAATTAAAATCGGTGTGTAAAAAGTATATTAAAAATGTATAATAATTATTTTAAAAAATACGATGTGTATATACAAATAAATAAGTGTATATAATAAGTGTATATAATAATGTGAATAGTGTTGTGATAACGTGAAGAAAAATTAGGAAATATAGAAATGTGATTTAAATATTATATTAAAATAAAATATAAGGAATAAGTGGATCTCCTAGTCTGAGGTTAAATGCAAACTAAAAATGTAGAGTGTGATTAGGGATACTACACTTCTGCTCTCCTAGCTAATCCCAATATGGAGTGTGCTAACCTCATAAAGTACACCCTTAGTTCAAAAGAAAGTGTGGGAGAGGGATAGCGCTAACGAATAGCTGAGAGCCAAAATATCTAAAAAACTCTAATGAGATCGTACATTACTGGTATAAATAAACAATAAAAAATCTAATTAAAATTAGCGTGTCTAAGTAACCAAAAAAAAGGAAGGATTGGATATATATGTACAAATAAATCAATATTTATTATAACAATATAAGATAAATTCTAACAGATAACTCCTATAAAAGATGCCGGCATCATGTAAAAAATGAGTTTATCTAAATGACTGCAATGAGAGTGGCTATCTGAGATTCTCAAATAAACAAAATTATTAGCAGCATATATGGCTAAACAGAATTATTAGCAGCATGTATAACTAACCAGAATTATTGGCAGCCTATATGACAAAAACAGATAAAATAACTAAAAAGTCTATTAAAAAGTGCTTGATATCAGTATTCCCAAAATGGAGCTGATCCTTGGGTGATATTGTTACCAGTGTGATCTCCTTAGGGGGTAATGTTACCAGTGTGTCAATTCAAAGACCGGGTAAAAACGGAGTGATGTGAGAAGTAACTTTATCTTCTTTCTTTTTAGCCTGTTCTTAGCCAGTATCTGTCCGTCCTCCGCAGCAGGTATCCAGCATGTGGAAATGGTCCCAGAGGGATCAAGTTCCGGGTTAGAGTTCAGTTCAGATTTCCAAATAGTAAAGCGCCGTTATGCAATATTTCAGCCTATGAATAATAGACCTTTAAAAAGCACTCTGGGTTCGTTTTCCGTGGGTCCTGGGGCAGGGATTACACATGCAGAGACGGCTCACCTGTGATCAGTGACCGCTCAATGTACCTGTCCTATCCACCAACGATACCTCAGCTAGTAAAGAGATATAAAATGTATAAAGGTTTAGTAAGCAAATTCTACGCGTTTCAGCCTCCAGGGGCCTTTATCAAGATGCTTACTAAATGTTTAGGCCATTTTAAATAGCCCTCTCTCTTTTCCATTGGATAATACCCAGCCAATAGTAAATAAGCTATTGGAGATATGTGAATCATTGTGTTACAAACACTTTAGTCAAAAATATTACATTGTTTTGTCAATTCACATGTTTACACTTGATTTTAAGTATCTATTATTTGATTCATTTGGTACAATAAATCCAATCTTGGCAACCTCTTATTGAATATGGAAAAATACGAAGGAAAAAATATAAAAAAGTTATAAAAAATATATACGAAGAAAAAATATAAAAATATAAAAAATATATATAAAAAAATATATGTGTATATATCAACAACAGATATTTGAGAGGATTTTGAAGTGTTCTGTCTGTACTAAGTTTCTAGATGATTTTGGTAGCTATATGTGTGTGTTAATGTGGCGGTGTTAGAGATAGCGAACATTTGTAAAAAGTAATAACAATTTTCATGAAGTTTGTGCAAAATTTAGGAATTAGTTTAAAATAAAAATATATACATATGTATTAAAAAATATAAAATCATACATGTGTATAAAAAGATTATTTAAATTTTTTTTTAAAAATTGGATTTTCATATTAGCCTACTAAGATCCATTTTGGAGTTTAGGCCATGGGGGTGGAGGGTTTTAAAATTAAATATAAATTCAGCTTCCTTTTTTAGTAACACATTGTTGATATTCCCTCCCCTACTCCCAAGATTAATTTGTGTTACACCCCAATATTTAAAATCTTTTAGACTCCCTTCATGTTTTTCTTTAAAATGGTTATATAATTTTGTTTCTGAAGAGCCGTGCTCTATTTTTAAAATATGTTCCCGGATACGATCTCTTAAAATCCTACTCGTCTGTCCAAAATAGAACAGATTACATGAACATTTGATGCAATAGATTATATTCTTATCAGAACATCTTATTAATTGCTTTATTTTAAAACTGAAGTTTGTGTTATGTGATTTTAATTCTTTTATCTTATGACTGTGTTTGCATGACTTACAGGTGTTACATTTTATTTTTTATAGTTTCAATGTCTTTTTTTACATCTGAAAGTTGTATATTTCTCGCTTTAACTACAATTTTCATAAGGTTTAAAGAGGCATTTTCTAATACTTCAAACCATTCTGTTTTTAGTTTTTCTGGTAGTGTGAATGTACAATCTTTTTTTAATCTGAGACCTCTTGGCACCATATTTGAATCTAAATAATATTGCATATATTTAATTTCCAAAGTATGTTTTATTTCTTTGGAGAGAGTGTTTTCCAAATCTATATGGATGTTTTCTATATCGTTCCCTTCATTATAAAATTCAATGTTTGTATTATCATTCCTAGCAATCTCATTGAGGATTTTATCTCTATGAGAGAATATGTCCATTTTAATATAGAATCAAGGAAAATGGATCAATGGGAATAAACAGGACCATATACTAGGGAATCAAGTAAAAAATCAACCTGACATAATTTTTAAAAAAGCTAGAAACTTAAAGAGTTTATTATCTCCCAGTGAATATAAGGAAAAAAAACAACATTCTACATATAAAGATATGAAAGGAGAAAAACGAATTGGTTTTTTTCCGTGTAACACCTGTAAGTCATGCAAACACAGTCATAAGATAAAAGAATTAAAATCACATAACACAAACTTTAGTTTTAAAATAAAGCAATTAATAAGATGTTCTGATAAGAATATAATCTATTGCATCAAATGTTCATGTAATCTGTTCTATTTTGGACAGACGAGTAGGATTTTAAGAGATCGTATCCGGGAACATATTTTAAAAATAGAGCACGGCTCTTCAGAAACAAAATTATATAACCATTTTAAAGAAAAACATGAAGGGAGTCTAAAAGATTTTAAGTATTGGGGTGTAACACAAATTAATCTTGGGAGTAGGGGAGGGAATATCAACAATGTGTTACTAAAAAAGGAAGCTGAATTTATATTTAATTTTAAAACCCTCCACCCCCATGGCCTAAACTCCGAAATGGATCTTAGTAGGCTAATATGAAAATCCAATTTTTAAAAAATTTTTTAAATAATCTTTTTATACACATGTATGATTTTATATTTTTTAATACATATGTATATATTTTTATTTTAAACTAATTCCTAAATTTTGCACAAACTTCATGAAAATTGTTATTACTTTTTACAAATGTTCGCTATCTCTAACACCGCCACATTAACACACACATATAGCTACCAAAATCATCTAGAAACTTAGTACAGACAGAACACTTCAAAATCCTCTCAAATATCTGTTGTTGATATATACACATATATTTTTTTATATATATTTTTTATATTTTTATATTTTTTCTTCGTATATATTTTTTATAACTTTTTTATATTTTTTCCTTCGTATTTTTCCATATTCAATAAGAGGTTGCCAAGATTGGATTTATTGTACCAAATGAATCAAATAATAGATACTTAAAATCAAGTGTAAACATGTGAATTGACAAAACAATGTAATATTTTTGACTAAAGTGTTTGTAACACAATGATTCACATATCTCCAATAGCTTATTTACTATTGGCTGGGTATTATCCAATGAGAAAAGAGAGAGGGCTATTTAAAATGGCCTAAACATTTAGTAAGCATCTTGATAAAGGCCCCTGGAGGCTGAAACGCGTAGAATTTGCTTACTAAACCTTTATACATTTTATATCTCTTTACTAGCTGAGGTATCGTTGGTGGATAGGACAGGTACATTGAGCGGTCACTGATCACAGGTGAGCCGTCTCTGCATGTGTAATCCCTGCCCCAGGACCCACGGAAAACGAACCCAGAGTGCTTTTTAAAGGTCTATTATTCATAGGCTGAAATATTGCATAACGGCGCTTTACTATTTGGAAATCTGAACTGAACTCTAACCCGGAACTTGATCCCTCTGGGACCATTTCCACACGCTGGATACCTGCTGCGGAGGACGGACAGATACTGGCTAAGAACAGGCTAAAAAGAAAGAAGATAAAGTTACTTCTCACATCACTCCGTTTTTACCCGGTCTTTGAATTGACACACTGGTAACATTACCCCCTAAGGAGATCACACTGGTAACAATATCACCCAAGGATCAGCTCCATTTTGGGAATACTGATATCAAGCACTTTTTAATAGACTTTTTAGTTATTTTATCTGTTTTTGTCATATAGGCTGCCAATAATTCTGGTTAGTTATACATGCTGCTAATAATTCTGTTTAGCCATATATGCTGCTAATAATTTTGTTTATTTGAGAATCTCAGATAGCCACTCTCATTGCAGTCATTTAGATAAACTCATTTTTTTACATGATGCCGGCATCTTTTATAGGAGTTATCTGTTAGAATTTATCTTATATTGTTATAATAAATATTGATTTATTTGTACATATATATCCAATCCTTCCTTTTTTTTGGTTACTTAGACACGCTAATTTTAATTCGATTTTTTATTGTTTATTTATACCAGTAATGTACGATCTCATTAGAGTTTTTTAGATATTTTGGCTCTCAGCTATTCGTTAGCGCTATCCCTCTCCCACACTTTCTTTTGAACTAAGGGTGTACTTTATGAGGTTAGCACACTCCATATTGGGATTAGCTAGGAGAGCAGAAGTGTAGTATCCCTAATCACACACTACATTTTTAGTTTGGCGAGAAGTCTTCATCCAGGCGGCATCTTCTATCTTCATTCTGGTGTCGCAGAGCATCGTTGCTGGTGGTGCGGACATCCAGCACAGAGGATCCTCTTCATACGGTCACCGCCGTACACTGAAGCTTGAATGTAAGGTACCCGTTTAAATATGGGATACCTTGCATTCCTAATGGCTGACATTTTCAAATCAGCAAAATAGGTTTATAGGTTTAGTTTATTAGTTGCAGTGTGGGCGGCTGGCAGTTTAGTGGTTAATACTTTATAATAGTGTTGGCAATGTGGGGGCGGCAGTTTAGGGGTTAATAGGTTTATTATTGTAGTAGCGATGTGGGTGGGCGGTGGATTAGTGGTTAATAGGTTTATTTATTAGTTGCATTGTGGGGAGCCGGTGGTTTAGGGGTTAATAGGTTTATTAAGTGTTGGCAATGTCAGGGAGCAACAGATTAGGGGTTAATCACTCAATTTAGCGTTGGCGATTCTGAGGAAAGCGACAAATTAGGGTTATTAGTGTCAGCGATGTCGGGGACCGGCGGATCAGGGGTGTTTAGACTAGGGTGCCCATTTATCAAGCTCCGTTTATCAAGCCTTCAGACTCGCCAGAAACAACAGTTATGAAGCAGCGGTCTAAACACTGCTGCTCCATAACCTGTCTGCCTGCTCTGAGGAGGCGGACAGAGATCGTGTGAAATCAACCCGATCGAATACGATCGGGTTGATTGACACCCCCTGCTAGTGGCCGATTGGCCATGAATCTGCAGGGGGCGGTGTTGCACCAGCAGTTCACAAGAGCTGCTGGTGCAATGCTGAATGCGGAGAGCGTATTGCTCTCCGCATTCAGCGATGTCTGTTGACATGATCTGCTGATCGGATCATGTCGGACAGACATTTCATAAATAGGCCCCTATGGGTTTATGTTAGGGTGTTAGCTTTAAACGTTACTTTCTTTTCCCCATAGACATCAATGGGGATTGTGTTACAGCGATTTGCCATTCCTCGATCGCAGGTGTTAGTTTTTTTCTGACACTTTCTCCCCATTGATGTTTATGGGGGAAAGCGTGCAAGAGCATGTAAACTCAGCCCTTGGCTTTTGTGCAGTATGGAGCTTAACACCTTTATCCCCTTAATGACCGGACCATTTTTCAATTTTCTTACCCTTAATGACAATGGCTATTTTTAAATTTCTGCAGTGTTTGTGTTTAGCTGTAATTTTCCTCTTACTCATTTACTGTACCCACACATATTATATACCGTTTTTCTCGCCATTAAATGGACTTTCTAAAGATACCATTATTTTCATCATATCTTATCATTTACTATAAAAAAAATTATAAAATATGAGGAAAAAATTGAAAAAAACACACTTTTTCTAACTTTGACCCCAAAAATCTGTTACACATCTACAACCACCAAAAACACCCATTCTAAATATTTTCTAAATTTTGTCCTGAGTTTAGAAATACCCAATGTTTACATGTTCTTTGCTTTTTTTGCAAGTTATAGGGCAATAAATACTAGTAGCACTTTGCTATTTCCAAACCACTTTTTTTCAAAATTAGCGCTAATTACATTGGAACACTGATATCTGTCCGGAATCTCTGAATATCCCTTGACATGTATATATTTATTTTTAGAAGACAACCCAAAGTATTGATTTATACCCATTTTGGTATATTTCATGCCACCATTTCACTGCCAAATGCGAGCAAATAAAAAAAAATCGTTCACTTTTTCCCAAATTTTGTCACAAACTTTAGGTTTCTCACTGAAATTATTTACAAACAGTTTGTGCAATTATGGCACAAATGGTTGTAAATGCTTCTCTGGGATCCTCTTTGTTCAGAAATAGCAGACATATATGGCTTTGGCATTGCTTTTTGGTAATTAGAAGGCCACTAAATGCCGCTGTGCACCACACGTGTTTTATGCCCAGCAGTGAAGGGGTTAATTAGGGAGCTTGTAGAGACCTTGAAGGGTTAATTTTAGCTTTAGTGTAGTGTAGTAGACAACCCAAAGTATTGATCTAGGCCCATTTTGGTACATTTGATGCCACCATTTCACCGCCAAATGCGAGCAAATAAAAGTTAAAATTTTCACAATTTTAGGTTTCTCACTGAAATTATTTACAAACAGCTTGTGCAATTATGTCACAAATGGTTGTAAATGCTTCTCTGGGATCTCCTTTGTTCAGAAATAGCAGACATATATGGCTTTGGCGTTGCTTTTTGGCAATTAGGAGGCCACTAAATGCTGCTGCGCACCACACTTGTATTATGCCCAGCAGTTAAAGGGTTAATTAGGTAGCTTGTAGAGAGCTTGCAGGGTTAATTTTAGCTTTAGTGTAGAGATCAGCCTCCCACCTGACACATCCCACCCCCTGATCCCTCCCAAACAGCTCTCTTCCCTCCCCCACCCCACAATTGTCCCCGCCATCTTAAGTACTGTCAGAAAGTCTGCCAGTACTAAAATAAAAGGTGTTAGTTTTTTTTTGTTTTTTGTTTTTTATTATTCATCTGTGATGGACCCCTGCCTTAGCCCCCAACCTCCCTGATCCCCCCCAAACAGCTCTCTAACCCTCCCAACCTACCTATTTGCCACCATCTTGGGTACTGGCAGCTGTCTGCCAGTACCCAGTTTTCCCAAAAAAAGAGAGGTTTTTTTTTTTTTTTTCTTAAATACATAGTTTTCTGTAGTGTAGCTACCCCCCCCAATAACCCCATCCCCCTACCCTAGCAGATCCTATTAGTATTTTTTAAAAAAAAAATGTTTTCTGCCCCCCTTTCTCTTCTTTAATCATTGGTGGCAGTGGTTGCTGCGCGCGCGCACATGCACATGCACGCGCGCGCGCCCCCGCAGGCCCCCCTCCGTAGCGATGGGCCGCCCACCTCCCTTGAAAGCTCCCACCCACCAACGAACGGCACCATCGCTACCGGTGCAGAGTGGGCCACAGAGTGGCTCTCTCTGCATCGGATGCTTGTTAAAGGGTATTGCAGGATGCCTCAATATCGAGGCATCACTGCAATACCCTGAGAGCTGCTGGAAGCGATTGCGATCGCTTCCAGCACTCTCTTAAACAACTGACGTACCAGGTACGTCCATTGTCACTAACTGTTAGTTTTTGCAGGACGTACCTGGTACGTCAGTTGTCATTAAGGGGTTATACTGACTTTGATAAAGACTTATTCTTCACACTGACTTTGATACCTGTGCTAAAGACTAGTGATGTCTAGTGATGTCACCCATGGTAAGGTTCCCAGAGGCAGTTGCGGCACCAGGGGAGGTGTATATGGCATGGATTTTAGGAACCGGGAGATGGAAAAAGATGCTTGGTCAGTCCTCCTACTTCAAATTTGGGGCACTGCGCGTGCAATCGTGGCTGGACTTTTAGCTGACGGACATTTGTCCGACGGTCATTTGGCCGAAACACCAGTGGCTGTCACAAAACAGTCCGGCAACGAGATAGATAGATTTGATAGATAGATACATAGATTACATAGATCAATAGATGCAATATACATTTGATAGATACGATTGATTTTTAGATAGATTTGATAGATAAATAGATAGATTTGATGGATATATAATTTCACAGACAGAGAATTACAAGACGTGCGGTCTGGGAACCATGGTAAGGTTCCCAGAGGCAGTTGCGGCGCCAGGGGACGTGTATATGGCATGGATTTTAGGAACCGGGAGATGGAAAAAGATGCTTGGACGGTCCTCCAACTTTAAATTTGGGGCACTGCGCATGCAATCGTGGACGGGCTTTTAGCCGATGGACATTTGTCCGACAGACATTTGGCCGAAACACCAGTGGCTGTCACAAAACAGTCTGACCACGACATAGATAGATTTGATAGATAGATACATAGATTACATAGATCAAGAGATGCAATATACATTTGATAGATACGATTGATAGTTAGATAGATTTGATAGATAAATAGATAGATTTGATAAATATATAATTTCCCACACAGAGAATTACAAGACGTGCGGTCTGGGACCCATGGTAAGGTTCCCAGAGGCAGTTGCGGCGCCAGGGGAGGTGTATATGCATGGATTTTAGGAACCGGGAGATGGTAAAAGATGCTTGGTCAGTCCTCCTACTTCAAATTTGGGGCACTGCGCTTGCAATCGTGGCCGGACTTTTAGCTGACGGACATTTGTCCGACGGACATTAGGCCGAAACACAAGTGGCTGTCACAAAACCGTCCGACCACGAGATAGATAGATTTGATAGATAGATACATAGATTACATAGATCAATAGATGCAATATACATTTGATAGATACGATTGACAGTTAGATAGATTTGATAGATAAATAGATAGATTTGATAGATATATAATTTCCCAGACAGAGAATTACAAGACGTGCGGTCTGGGACCCATGGTAATGTTACTTCCTTTTGCACAATCGAGTACAGGTTGGGGATTGCCTTTTGTGCAAAGAAATTTCGGCCGGGTACCTTCCACTGCGGTGTCCCCTATCAGGGGATGTGTATATGGCATGGATTTTAGGAACCGGGAGATGGAAAAAGATGCATGGTCGGTCGTCCTACTTCAAATTTGGGGCACTGCGCGTGCAATCTAATGTGCCACCAGATAGGAGTGGTGTGTTAAGTAGTACTATTCTTATCAGTTTAATCCTGTTAAGTGTCTTTTTTTTTGTTTTGTTTTTGAAGTTACAGTGCAGCACCAGAGTCCAGAAAAATTTGGCATGTACACATTCCTGAAAAATTAGGTATTGTTGCTGCCGCTGCTGTTTCCCAGGCAGAAAGTGCCCTAAAACTTTGCGGCTTGAACCCTAAATGGTGGTGGATAAGTCACGCAAGTCATCCGGCATTTGAAGATAAAATACAGCAGCGTGTGGACCATTTTTAGCCAAGGCAGCTCATGTCATCAGGCCTTTTTTACTCAAATGTATCGCCCAATGTTAGTCCCTTCGGGATCCATCCCTCATTCATCTTAATAAAGGTGAGGTAATCTAGACTTTGTTATACCTAGGCGACTTCTCTTCTCAGTGACAATACCTCCTGCTGCACTGAAGGTCCTTTCTGACAGGAAACTTGAAGCGGGGCAGGCCAGAAGTTCTATTGCAAATTGGGATAGCTCAGGCCACAGGTCAAGCCTGCACACCCAGTAGTCAAGGGGTTCATCACTCCTCAGAGTGTTGAGATCTGCAGTTAAGGCGAGGTAGTCTGCTACCTGTCGGTCGAGTTGTTCTCTGAGGGTGGACCCCGAAGGGCTGTGGCTATGCATAGGAGTTAAAAAACTCTGCATGTCCTCCATCAACAACACGTCTGTAAAGCGCCCTGTCCTTGCCGGCATGGTCGTGGGAGTCGGAGGATTACTTTCAGCTCTTCCCCTGTTAGATTCACGTTGTGCTGTGACATCACCCTTATACGCTGTGTAAAGCAAACTTTTTAATTTATTTTGGAAATACTGCATCCTTTCTGACTTGTTGTAATTCGGTAACATTTCTGGCACTTTATGCTTATACCGGGGGTCTAGTAGCGTGGACACCCAGTACAGGTTGTTCTCCTTCAGCTTTTTTATACGAAGGTCCCTCAACAGGCACGACAGCATGAAAGACTCCATTTGCACAAGGTTGGATGCCGAGCTAGTCATGTCCCGTTCCTCGTCCTCAGTGATGTCACTGAAGGTATCTTCTTCCCCCCAGCCACGTACAACACCACGGGTACCAGATAGGTGACAACGAGCACCCTGGGATGCCTGTTGTGGTTGGTCTTCTTCCTCCTCCTCCTCCTCAGAGCCACATTCCTCCTCTGACTCCTCTTCCTCACAATCCTCTTCCAGCATTGCCGCAGGTCCAGCAAGCGATGCTGATAAGGCTGTTTCTGGTGGTGATGGTGACCACAACTCTTCCTCTTCACGCTCATCTACGGCTTGATCCAGCACTCTTCGCAGGGCACGCTCCAGGAAGAAAACAAATGGTATGATGTCGCTGATGGTGCCTTCAGTGCGACTGACTAGGTTTGTCACCTCCTCAGAAGGACGCATGAGCCTACAGGCATTGCGCATGAGCGCCCAGTAACGTGGCAAAAAAAATCCCAGCTCCGCAGAGGCTGTCCTAGCACCCCGGTCACACAAATACTCGTTAACAGCTTTTTCTTGTTGGAGCAGGCGGTCAAACATTAGGAGTGTTGAATTCCAACGTGTCGGGCTGTCGCAAATCAAGCACCTCACTGGCATGTTGTTTCGCTGCTGGATATCGGAAAAGTGCACCATGGCCGTGTAGGAACGCCTCAAATGGCCACACACCTTCCTGGCCTGCTTCAGGACATCCTGTAAGCCTGGGTACTTATGCACAAAGCGTTGTACGATCAGATTACACACATGTGCCATGCACGGCACATGTGTCAACTTGCCCAATTTCAATGCCGCCACCAAACTACTTCCGTTGTCAGAAACCACTTTGCCGATCTCCAGTTCGTGCAGAGTCAGCCACTGATCCACCTGTGCGTTCAGGGTGGACAGGAGTGCTGGTCCGATGTGACTCTCTGCTTTCAGGCAAGTCAACCCCAAGACGGCGTGACACTGCCGTATCCGGGATGTGGAATAGTACCTGCGGAGCTGGGGGGGGTGCCGTTGATGTGGAGCAAGACGCAGCAGCAGAAGAGGACTCAGCCGAGGAGGTTATGGAAGAGGATGGAGTAGGAGGAGTAGAGGAGGTGGCAGCAGGCCAGCCTGCAAGTCGTGGCGGTGTCACCAACTCCTCCTCTGCAGAGCCACGCATTCCATGCTTGGCAGCCGTCAGCAGGTTTACCCAATGCGCAGTGTAGGTGATATACCTGCCCTGACCATGCTTTGCAGACCAGCTATCAGTGGTCATATGGACCCTTGCCCCAACACTGTGTGCCAGACATGCCATTACTTCCTTTCGCACAATCGAGTACAGGTTGGGGATTAGCTTTTGTGAAAAGAAATTTCGGCCGGGTACCTTCCACTACGGTGTCCCAATAGCTACAAATTTTTTGAATGCCTCAGACTCCACCAGCTTGTATGGTAAAAGCTGGCGGGCTAAGAGTTCAGATAAGCCAGCTGTCAGAAGCCGGGCAAGGGGGTGACTTTGTGACATTTTCTTCTTACGCTCAAACATGTCCTTGACAAACACCTGACTGTGGGCAGATGAGCAGGAACTGCTCCGGAAGAGAGACGGAGTGGCGGATGGTTGAGAGGGGGCAAGGAGGACATCAGTGGTTGACATGGCTGAAGATGCTGGACCAGGAGGAGGATGGCGGCTTTGAGTTTGTGTGCTGCTTCTACTCATGTGTTGATCCCATAGGCGTTTGTGATGTGTGATCATGTGCCTTCGCAAAGCAGTTGTACCTAGGTGGGTGTTGCACTTCCCACGACTCAGTTTCTTTTGGCACAGGTTGCAAATGGCATTGCTGTTGTCAGAGGCAGACAGACACAAAAAATGCCACACTGCTGAGCTCTGTGATGATGGCATTCTGGTGGTGGCAACAGCATGCGTTGATTGGCGTGCTGTTTGGCTGACCCCGGGTGCCGATGCATGCTGTCTGACTGTGCCACTAGCTCCTTGCGACGACCTCCCCCTGCTTCCAAATCGTCTCCTCCTCCTCCTCTCTGTCTCCCCATCTGAACTTTCCCCCTGTTCTTCTTCTCTTCTAGCGGGCACCCACGTGACATCCACAGACGCATCGTCATCATAAACCGCTTCACTTGTATCTGACAAATCAACAAAGGAAGCAGCAGCGGGTACAACATCATCATCATCACACCGTACGTCCATGTCTGACTGAGACATATCACTGTTATCTACATCCTCTGTCAATGATGGTTGCGCATCACTCATTTCTTCCAACTGATGTGTAAAAAAACTCCTCTGACACATTAAGTGAAGCGGCTGTGGTGCTAGTGTTGGTAGTGGCGGCAGGCGGGCGAGTGGTGGTAACTTGAGAGGTGCCCGAAGATAAGCTGGAGGAGGATGGTGCGTCAAGGTTGGGAGCGGAAGCTATAGAAGATTATAATAATAATAACTAGTATTTATATAGCGCCTTTCTCCCAGTGGAACTCAAAGCGCTTTTTCAGTTCTCACAATTAACCAAATCGGCAGCTGAATAGTAATAGTTGTTATTATTACCCAATTTAATGGTACTCATATGGACCTCAGAAGGATGAAGGGCTGAGTCGGCCTTGCTGGGATTTGAACCTGTGACCTTGGATCTTTTAAACAGGCTTTCTTTGTAGTCAGGGCATTTACCAAATGAGCTACCTCACCAGCCTGTGACCGACACAGATTGTGTGTCCTGTTTTAAAAAGTCAACTATGTCCTCCTCAGAACTTTTCGAGTTCATGGGACGTGGCCTCTGAACACTGGGCATTATTCTACGGCCAAAGGGAATCACAGCACCATGACAACGACGGCACCTGCGGGGTGGCCTGCCTCTGCCTGTCATTTTTTTTTAAATGTACACTTACACTACTATTAAACAAGATATGAGTGGTGGCACTGGGCAAGTGGGCACAGTATACGCTGTGAGCCTGACACAAAAAAGCAGACTGATGTTTCACAGTCCAAAAAGTTTTTATTGTTTAAATGTACACTTACACTACTATTAAACAAGATATGAGTGGTGGCACTGGGCAAGTGGGCACAGTATACGCTGTGAGCCTGGCACACACGCTGGCAGGCAGGCAACTGCCATTAGATTACATTAGCAGACTGTTGTTTCACAGTCAAAAAAGTTTTTTTTTACAAAATTTACACTACTGTTACAACAGATATGAGTGGTGGCACTAGTTGGCAAGTGGGCCTGGCACACACACTGGCAGGCAGGCAACTACTATTAGATTACACTAGCAGACTGATGTTTCACAGTCAAAAAAGTTTTTTTTTACAAAATTTACACTACTGTTACAACAGATATGAGTGGTGGCACTAGTTGGCAAGTGGGCCTGGTACACATGCTGGCAGGCAGGCAACTACAATTAGATTACACTAGCAGACTGATGTTTCACAGTCAATTTTTTTTTTTTTCAAAATTGACACTACTGTTACAACAGATATGAGTGGTGGCACTAGTTGGCAAGTGGGCCTGTCACACACACTGGCAGGCAGGCAACTGCAATTAGATTACACTACCAGACTGATGTTTCACAGTCAAATTTTTTTTTTTTTAAATTTACACTACTGTTACAACAGATATGAGTGGTGGCACTAGTTGGGAAGTGTGCCTGGCACACACACTGGCAGGCAGGCAACTGCAATTAGATTACACTAGCAGACTGATGTTTCACAGTGAAAAAATTTTTTTTTACAAAATTTACAATACTGTTACAACAGATATGAGTGGTGGCACTAGTTGACAAGTGGGCCTGGCACACACGCTGGCAGGCAGGCAACTGCTATTAGATTACACTAGCAGACTGATGTTTCACAGTCAAAAAAATTTTTCTTTACAAAATTTACACTACTGTTACAACAGATATGAGTGGTGGCACTGCAGGCAGGCAACTGCAATTAGATTACACTAGCAGACTGATGTTTCACAGTCAAAATTACACAGGCAAAAAAAAAAAAGATGTTCTAGCCCTAAAAAGAGCTTTTTGGGGTGCTGTCCTTACAGCAGAGATCAGATGAGTCCTTCAGGACTGTAGTGGACACTGAATACACTAACCTAGCTATCAATTTCCCTATAAAATCAGCAGCAGCTACGCTATCCCTCCTCTCACTAAGAATGCAGGATCAGAATGAATCTAAAATGGCTGCTGCCCATGAGCTGGGAGGGTCTGGGAGGGAGTGTCTGCTGCTGATTGGCTGAAATGTGTCTGCAGACTGTGAGATACAGCATCAAAGTTTACTCAATGATGACGAATAGGGGGCGGATCGAACATCGCATATGTTCGCCCGCCGCGGCGAACACGAACAAGCTATGTTCGCCGGGAACTATTTGCCGGCGAAATATTCGCGACATCACTAGACATAGCATGTTCGCGTTCGCCGTGGCGGGCGAACATATGCAATGTTCGATCCGCCCCCTATTCATCATCATTGAGTAATACTTTGACCCTGTACCTCACAGTCAGCAGGCACATTCCAGCCAATCAGCAGCAGACCCTTCCTCCCAGACCCTCCTACCTCCTGGACAGCATCCATTTTAGATTAATTTGGAAGCTGCATTCTTAGTGAGAGGAGGGACAGTGTAGCTGCTGCTGATTTAATAGGGAAATCGATAGCTAGGCTAGTGTATTCAGTGTCCACTACAGTCCTGAAGGACTCATCTGATCTCTGCTGTAAGGACAGCACCCCAAAAAGCCCTTTTTAGGGCTAGAACATCAGTCTGCTTTTTTTTTTTTTCCTGTGTAATCTAATTGCAGTTGCCTGCCTGCCAGCGTGTGTGTCAGGCTCACAGCGTATACTGTGCCCACTTGCCCAGTGCCACCACTCATATCTGGTGTAACAGTAGTGTAGATTTAAAAAAAACAAAAAACTTTTTTGACTGTGTTAAATAATAGCAGTCAGTTTCCTTCACACGTGTGCGTTTCAGTGCCTGCCTGCCAGGGCACAGTGTCACCTCAGTGCAACTCATATCTGGTGTAACAGTAGTGTACATTTAAAAAAAAAAACACTTTTTTGACTGTGTTTAATAATAGCAGTCAGTTTCCTTCACACGTGTGCGTTTCAGTGCCTGCCTGCCTGCCAGGGCACAGTGTCACCCCAGTGCAACTCATATCTGGTGTAACAGTAGTGTACATACCTGATGTTTTAAAGCACGTTATTCCAAACAATTTAGGAATGTTAGGTGATTTATGCCCTTTATGGATTAAAACCAGACTCTGCATCAACTATGTAATTTTCCATGGGAGTTTTGCCATGGATCCCCCTCCGGCATGCCACAGTCCAGGTGTTAGTACCCTTGAAACAACTTTTCCATCACTATTGTGGCCAGAAAGAGTCCCTGTGGGTTTTAAAATTCGCCTGCCTATTGAAGTCTATGGCGGTTCACCCGGTTCGCCCGTTCGCGAACAGTTGCGGAAATTTGCATTCGCTGTTCGCAAACGCAAAATTTTAGGTTTGCGACATCACTACTAAAGACTTATTCTTCATACTGAGTTTGATACCTGTGCTAAAGACTTATTCTTCATACTGAGTTTGATACCTGTGCTAAAGACTTATTCTTCATACTGAGTTTGATACCTGGGCTAAAGACTTATTCTTCACACTGACTTTGATATCTGTGCTAAAGACTTATTCTTCATACTGAGTTTGATACCGACTGGAGAAGTTAAAAGGCCTCTGCTGATGGCAGTCTGTTGGTTGGTTATTCTCATGTAAATCATGGGGTTCTTGTCTCTGCATTGCTTTCCTGGTTTTTACATCTATGTTTACATCCTGACCTATACTTCAAACCTCATCCATGTCTGTACCCTGTTTAAAACTGATTTACTGAGTACTGACCTCTGGAACAGAACTTTTGACTTTACTTTAGCCTGCTCCTTTTGCTGTGTTTTGTTCTTGATGGATACTTTGGTATTGAACTTGAGCTTGGCTTCTGAGTGCTCTTTCTGATTAATCCTGTTTGATGGCATCAGGTTCTGCTTATTCAGTGATGACCTTTGCCTTTTCCTGACCATTTCCTGCAAGGTTGGGTCTAAATTACACAAATTTCCTTATAGCTCCCCTCCAATGAAAAATAACTTAACTTCACTTTACTAAACATTACAATATAACTTAAAACAATCAAAATGTAAATGCACATAGATTAATTACATATTTGAATAGAAACATGTTTGCAATAGTATTGGCAAGAAAAAATTGGCTAGTAAAAGTTATCACTGTTTTAGTGTTAACATTTTTTCTGTATGTGAAGCATAGCTAGATAGTCTCAGTGCACCAGCATTTAAATATTGCAGCTACTCAGAGCACCAGTGGGGCTTGTATCATGTCAGCAGTTAACAAATTGAGTCATTACCAGATGGTACAAGCTCCTTAGGTTCTCAGAACAAATGCTGTGCTTAAAATGCTGGTGCATGGTGCATACTTAAATACACTTTTGAAACAGCTATAGTTTTTATTAGAAGCATTTTTGCTAATACATGTATATTACAAACATGCTTCTATTCAAAACGGAATGCATCCATATGGATTACAATTTTGGCTGGAATGTCCCTGTAATCTTTACCACACTGAACCAAATACCCAATCACAACCTAAACTAAAACTATCACCAAACCATTACTAATAATAATCCTAACCAAAATATTCAGCAATCCATTTCTTGTAATGTTTCCCAAGACTCCATAATAATTAGACCTAACTGCAAATGTCTCCCAAATACAAACCTTCCTTAAAGGGACAGTCTACTTTATTTTTTTTATTCTTCAAAAAGGTAGATAATCCCTGTATTACCAATTCCCCAGTTTGGTAACCAACACGGACAAGGCCATTTTTTAATTTATTTCCCTTAAAGGGACATTAAACACTAAATACATGCTAGATAGAATGTTGCATTCAAAGAAAAGATTAGTCCATGACTAACATGTAGATGTATTTTTTAAAAGTTTCATTAGTTGTTTAAAAAGTGACAAAATAAGTGTAAAGTTTTAGTGTCTATAAAACACTGGGAGCTGCCATGTTGTGTTACCTTCTATGCTGTGGCCAATTAGGGTCAGTTATAAATAGGTCACTAGAGTGTGCAGCCAATGGTTGTGCTGGATTTAACAGTGTTCTGCACTTCCATTTCTAACAGGAGCTGAAAAGCTCACAATTTCAGAATGGAATTACAGGCAAAGAGGACAAAATAAATAATGAAAGTATATTGCAGAGTTGTTTTATATATACAATTTATCATTTTATATTACCATCTCAAAGTGTTTAATGTCCCTTTAAGGACCAGGGCTATTTTTGCATTTCTGCGGTGTTTGTGTTTAGCTGTAACTTTCCTCTTACTCATTTACTGTACCCACACATATTATATACCGTTTTTCTTGCCACTAAATGGACTTTCTAAAGATACCATTATTTTCATCATATCTTATAGCAGTAGACAACCCAAAGAATTGATCTAGGCCCATTTTGGTATATTTAATGCCACCATTTTACCGCCAAATGCGATCAAATTTAAAAAAAAACGTTACATTTTTTGCAATTTTAGGTTTCTCACTGAAATTATTTACAAACAGCTTGTGCAATTATGGCACAAATGGTTGTAAATGCTTCTCTGGGATCCCCTTTATTCAGAAAAAGCAGACATATATGGCTTTGGCGATGCTTTTTGGTAATTAGAAGGCTGCTAAATGCCGCTGCATATCACACGTGTATTATGTGTAGCAGTGAAGGGGTTAATTAGGGATCTTGTAGGGAGCTTGCAGGGTTAATTTTAGCTTTAGTGTAGAGATCAACCTCCCACCTGACACATCAGACCCCCTGATCCCTCCCAAACAGCTCTCTTACCTTCCCCACCCCACAATTGTCCCCGCCATCTTAAGTACTGGCAGAAAGTCTGCCAGTACTAAAATCAAAGGTATCTGTTATTTTTTTTATTATTTTTTTTAGCATATTTACATATGCTGCTGTGTAGGATCCCCCTTAGCCCCAAACCTCCCTGACCCCCCCCCCCCCCCCAAACAGCTCTCTAACCCTCCCACTCCACATTATTGGGAGACATCTTGGGTACTGGCAGCTGTCTGCCAGTACCCAGTTTACAAAAAAATATATTTTTTTAATTTTTTTTCCCACTTATCTGTAGTGTAGCTTCCCCCCCCCCCAAGACTAAACCCCCACCCCCACTGTTATTGCAAGATGCCTCGATATCTAGGCATCACTGCAATAACCGGAAAGCGTCTGGAAGTGATCAGGATCGCTTTCAGCCGCTTTAATCCCCAACGTCATACAGGATACATCGCTGGTCTTTAAAGACCAGTTTGTGCAAGACGTACCCTGTACGACGTATGTCGTTAAGGGGTTAACATATGTTTTACCTCTGTGATTACCTTGTATCTAAGCCTCTGCAGACTGCCCCTTATCTCAGTTCTTTTGACAGACATGCATTTTAGCTCATCAGTGCTGCTGACTGAGAAATAGCTCCACAGGAGTGAGCACAATGTTATCTAAATAACACACATGAACTAGCATTATCTAACTGCGAAAACTGTCAAAATGCACTGACATAAGAGGCGGCTTTCAACAGCTTAGAAATCAGTTCAACAAAGAATACCAAGAGAGCTAAGCAAATTTGATGATAAAAGTAAATTGGTAATTTTTTTTTTAAATAAATTGCATGTCCTATCTGAGTCATGAAAGTTGAATTTTGACTTGACTGTCCCTTTAACTCCAGCAACCCTGCATGACCACCTGCAAACCCTTAACACCAGAATGTAACCCCCTATGCAAACATTGATCAATAATTCCCCTTACAAAATGCCTTACCCATTCTCTTACACTTTAAGATAATGTAAAAATATAAAAATAAACAGTTAATATTTTTTTAAAACAATGTCTTCGGGCTCTTCTGCCTATAACAATGGATCCTTCTTCATTTTTTTTACTGTGTTCCAAACTGATTTAGAGTTCCTCTTCTAGTTATAGATTTCTAAATAATCATATATAGAACAACGTTTCCCTTTGGGGAGACCATGGGTGCACCTGTGTCCCAAACAAATCTGCTTAACAAGGCACAATAATTGCCAGTCTTTTGAAACCCTGGATCAGGGCTTATAATAAACATATGTAGTATACAGTTTGTCCAGCAGCTTACACCACTATCGGCTCTGATCCATATTCTGCGTCTGATACTTGTAAACCTGAAAGATCGTGACTCCCTGGTTACACCCGTCCTGAGACGCACTCAGCTGATGTGTGCTTGGAGCTGTTCCTGATCGACAAGCCTTCCCTCTACAGCCGGTGCAGGACGTCCACGTCACTCAGGAAAGGCCAAACTCCGCTCCGGATAATGACGTCACTCACGACAGCCGTCTTCAGGGGATACTATGCTTACTGCAGATCACTACGAGATAGCGATGAAATCCTGCTGTGCAGGTATAGCGATACTGTCTGGGATCACTCCATCTATGCTCTACTCCCTCTCTAAAACTTGACTTTTATTCCATTTAATTAAAAACGTCAAACAGCAAATAACAAAGTGACATATTTATGAAAGCGTCAATCTCAATACGCTCACCAGACATCGGCAGACATCGCTGACACGGATCCACATACAATCTCCTTATTAAAAAAATACGTCAAAAACACGAGCGTCAAGTACGGCACAATGAGCATCTGACTGTTGTTAACAAACAGTTATCGATGACGCGGGTATTCTGTTTTTTCCCAACTTTATTTCTACCATTTCATTACTGTCCATGAACAAGCACATTTCTCTATAGCTAATATTTTATTTTTCATCTGTTAATGTCCAAGAAGTAGATAGATTTATACCTCAACAAACAATGGGGCCTATCTATCAAGCTCCGAATGGAGCTTGAAGGCCCTGCCAGGCTCGCCAGAAGACCGCTGCTCCATAATGCTGTCCGCCTGCTCTGAGCAGGCGGACAGACATCACCGGAATTTAACCCGATCGAGTACAATCGGGTTTATTGACACCCCCTGCTGGTGGCTGATTGGCCGCGAGTCTGCAGGGGACAGCGTTGCACCAGCAGCTCACAAGAGCTGCTGGTGCAATGCTGAATACAGAAAGCGTATTGCTCTCTGGCTTCAGCGATGTCTGTCGGACCTGATCCGCACTGTCGGATCAGGTCCGACAGACATTTGATAAATTGGCCTCTTTATCTCATAGAAAGTTTTTTTTTAATATATTTATTTGTACTTTGTACTATTGTATTTGATACTTTCACATACACTATTTGTATTTGTAGAAGTCATGAAATGCTTCAACCTCATGGTTATTTTTTGTAAATGATTGTTAATGCTAGAATTTGTACATTTATCTTTGCACACACACACATATATATATATGTGTGTGTGTGTGTGTGTGTGTGTGTGTGTGTGTGTTATGTCAGAAATCTTTTGCAAACATATTTACATGTCCCTGTTATTTTTTTTTTTTATTCTAAACATTGTTGTCTGTCATAACTCAATGTTTATACCACTATATTTATATATATATTTATACCACTATATGTATGTATATATATTCTGTGAAAATCTGAACAATAACATATCAAACCCTAGAAAGTTTTGGAAAGTCATAAATAACTTACAAACTCCACCAATCCACTCCCAACCCTCCACTGTCAAAGTGGACAACCAAACCCTGCAACTTCCCTTAGAAGTAGCAAATGCCTTTAACAATTATTTTGTCAGATTCTCCACCACCCTGATTGACAAACAAATACATGAAATACATCCCAAAACTACAAATGTGGATCAGGCCCCACTAAATCTGCAAAGACCCAATGTAGAGAAGTTCAATTTTAGACCTATACCCATAAATGTCATTAAGAAACACCTTAATAATCTAAAAATGAAAAACCAATCTGGACCTGATCAAATCCCAGCAATGCTGTTGAAGCTCAGTGTACCAGCAATTGCTAAACCTGTCACAACACTAATTAACGAATCCTTGGTGTCTGGAAACATACCCAAACTTTTGGAAGACTGCAAGAGTAGTACTATAGGGGGTAAGGTTAATACAAAGATTCTACACTCAGACTCTTAGCTAATCCCGAAGGGTGATGTAACCTCAAAAACACTATCACCGAAGATTAAAAGAAAAAAAGAAAAAGTGGTTGGGATAGCGCTAAACAGCTGCAAGTCTTATAGGGTGAAATAAATGTATATGATTTCGTATCGATTTTTATCTGAATGTGAGGGTGTCCCTGTTTTGGGTTCTCCAATTTTGAGATTACTATTTTGATATATGAGGATCCCCGGTTTATTTTGATCATATAACCGGGATAATAGAATAATTTCTATGTTTTTAGGATAGTCTTATGTCCTATGGTTTTTTATATATCTCATAGATATTATTGCAAAATATGATGAAAAAAAGAGAAAGGAGCAGGTGCTTAAAGGTATATGTATTTTTATTCCTATACAGATAAGATTCCTATCGTGAATTAGTTAACAGTAAAAGCTAACATATAGATGCCGGCATCTAGATTTAAAACATCATTAAAACAATTTTTTATGTAAATTTTATACTTGTTATATTCTATCAGTATTACCGCTGGTTTTAAACTATAATCGTGGTTTTATGAAAGCGGCTCTAATTGGCAACATTTAATACACAACAAAAAGTTTATTTTCCTTAACATACATGTATCGTATATTATGTTTGTTAAAATTGCAATTTTCCGGTACAGATCTAGTTTTACATTGTACTAGCTAGATAAGTGTGAATACCACGTATTTTTACTCAGACATTGATATTCCAGGTCTACGGTGGTTTGTCATAATTATAAATTGTAGTTAGTAGATTTATCTGTCATATATGCGTGTATAGGCAGATTGTCTCTTATTATAAAAACCTTGGTATATTGTCCATACTCTGGATTTCCTCAGTTAAAGTTGTGACCGGCCGGTCTTTTGGTGAAGTAGTTCCGTGTGTTCTCCCTTGTTTTCTTTCTTTGGTTTAAATCCGGGTCCTTCAGGTATTTTCTGATCCAATAGTGGATTTCTCCTCGTGTCTGTATAACCCTTAAGCCAGGTGATTGAGGCTGGAACGGTTACTGGATCCTTGGATAGGAATTACACATATGGAGTCTGTCCCTAGGAAGTGGGATATGGCTCGATGTACCTGTCCTAGCCAGCCCGAACACGGGGAAGACCTGTGACTGTCAGCAATCTCTACGCGTTTCAGCCTGGGGCCTTTATCATGTCAGAGATTGCTGACAGTCACAGGATATCTAAATACAGAACCCAGCAGGTGAGAGGTCTTCCCCGTGTTCGGGCCGGTCACAACTTTAACTGAGGAAATCCAGAGTATGGACAATATACCAAGGTTTTTATAATAAGAGACAATCTGCCTATACACGCATATATGACAGATAAATCTACTAACTACAATTTATAATTATGACAAACCTCCGTAGACCTGGAATATCAATGTCTGAGTAAAAATACGTGGTATTCACACTTATCTAGCTAGTACACTGTAAAACTAGATCTGTACCGGAAAATTGCAATTGTAACAAACATAATATACGATACATGTATGTTAAGGAAAATAAACTTTTTGTTGTGTATTTAATTTTGCCAATTAGAGCCGCTTTCATAAAACCACGATTATAGTTTAAAACCAGCGGTAATACTGATAGAATATAACAAGTATAAAATTTACATAAAAAATTGTTTTAATGATGTTTTAAATCTAGATGCCGGCATCTATATGTTAGCTTTTACTGTTAACTAATTCACGATAGGAATCTTATCTGTATAGGAATAAAAATACATATACCTTTAAGCACCTGCTCCTTTCTCTTTTTTTCATCATATTTTGCAATAATATCTATGAGATATATAAAAAACCATAGGACATAAGACTATCCTAAAAACATAGAAATTATTCTATTATCCCGGTTATATGATCAAAATAAACCGGGTATCCTCATATATCAAAATAGTAATCTCAAAATTGGAGAACCCAAAACAGGGACACCCTCACATTCAGATAAAAATCGATACGAAATCATATACATTTATTTCACCCTATAAGACTCGCAGCTGTTTAGCGCTATCCCAACCACTTTTTCTTTTCTTCAAGACTGCAAGAGTAGTGCCTATCCATAAAAGTGGTGAGATAACCTTGGTTTCCAGCTATTGCCCAATATCATTGCTCTCAGTATTGTCAAAAATCTTAGAAAAATTCATCCATAAGCAATTATGTGAGTATTACCAACAATCTAACTATCTGACCCCTGTTCAATCAGGTCTTCGCCGGAATCACTACACTAAAACTACCCTCCTAAAAGTATGCAACAAAATCCTAACTGGCATGGAACAAGGAGACCTAACTGGAGCTATTTTCCTTGATTTTGCAAAGGTCTTTGACACAGTAGACCACGACATTCTACTGCTCAAACTAAAAAACTCAGGTATTGGTGATCGTTCGCTAACCTGGATTCGATAATATGTATCGGATCGATCACAATATGTCTCCATTTCTGACAGTGACTCCCTCCCTCTCCCAGTCATGTGTGGTGTTCCCCAAGGTTCCATTCTCGGCCCCCTACTATTCACATTATTTATAAATGATCTGCCTAATGTCTGCAAATCCTCTACTTTACACATGTACGCAGATCACACAGTAATCTATGCAAGCAAATCCGATCTACCGCAGCTTGAAGCAGTGCTCCAAGACCAGTTCACAGAGGTAGAAAAGTGGATATAAAAAAAACTTCTTCCTTAACACTGACAAAACTGTCACAATGATCTTTGGAACGGGACCTAAATTACACAAACTACAAAACTCCCACTCATATGCATCAAAACAAAATCAAATTGCACACTGACTGTAGTCCACTCTTTCAAATACTTGGGTATGTTGTTAGACCCCAATCTATCTTTTGGCCTCTACATAGAAAAACTTGCATCTAAACTTTATCCAAAACTAGGTGCCCTGTACAGAAGCATACCTGCCTCAGCCCTACAGTAAAGGAAAAGATTGTACAGCAAATGCTGATGCCAATCATTGTTTATGGGGATGTAGTATATGCACCTGCACCACAAACTCACCTTAATAAACTTAATACATTGTATAACTCGTTCTGCCGCTTTGTGCTACAATGTAATTACAGGACCCACCATTGTGACATGCTAAAAAAACTAAACTGACTGTCGCTGGAATCCAGACGCACCCTCCACCTTTCCAGCCATGGGTTTAAGATCTTTTCTGGAAAGCTCCCACCCTACCTGATCAGAATGCTCTCCCCGGCTATTCCCACCTCCTATAACCTTCGATCCAGTACCAGCACATTATTTAGCTTGCCTCAATACAAAAAGAATGCAGCTCGATCCTCCTTTTCCTACAGATCACCACAATTATGGAACAACCTCCTGCACACTTTCAAACCTTTCCCAACCCTAAAATCCTTTAAGAGGTCCCTCTCTACATATCTCAAAACAGAATGCACCTGTCATGGTTGATAATATCTTTCCTACCTGTTCTATGTTAAATTTTGCATATATTGTGTAGTATTATTGTTTTTGTACCCTATTGTATCAATAAAATGTTTTGTGGACCCAGGACATAGTTGAAAACGAGAGAAATCTCAATGTATCCTTCCTGGTAAAATATTTTATAAATAAATTAATTAAATAAATAAATAAATATAGTGTAAATGTATTATTATTCTGTGCAGGAATAATTGTGAATATAGCGTGTAATCAGGGTATTATATGTATTTATTTCCAATCAATGGATTTTTTAAGAGCTGGGCCAGTACCTGTGTAACCCCTCCTGCAATCTAGTTTTAAAAACCACCCCTACACAGGTGTTATAAAATGGGCTGGCATATAAGATGACATTTCTTATTGGAAAATAAAATTCAAGAGAAGGAAGAAATACACTGAAAAAAGCATGACAGTAAAGAGGTGATTTTAATTTCTGCACTTACAAGTTATGATTAATGATCACTGACACAAGAATCAAGCAATTTGAATCGTTAGTGATAGTTTAAAATGTATATTTGAATCAGATTGGCTGATGTCATAATTTATGTGATTATGCATATACCAATCAAAAGTGGTGGGAAAATTCACTAGTGTGTGGGTTGTTTCGGAGTTTGCGTCATAATTGGTGCGAAAAGTGTTGCGTCGAAATTGGTGCAAAGTGGAGAGTGTGACTTGTATTACATGGCTTAAACATGGTGCACATAGATTTTTCACAAAAATTAAAAGGAAGTTAGCTATATTATGTTGTATATTTATTTCATTTTTATCTCTATATCTTTTAGTACAACAAGTTTGGGGCAAAACTTTGCAACAAATTTGGAGAAAAAATATTGTCCCCCTGATTTGTAATGAGAGACAAATTTGTAACATAATCCATAAGTAGTAATGTATTTTTCATTTTTATCCCTATATCTACTACTGCACCAAATGTAAAACAATAATATTGTTTGATTTAGAAAGGCTATACAATTAAAATAGAGTTTCTAATTTACTTTTATCATGTAATATACTTCATTCTCTTGCAGCATCGAACATAAGCGTTCTGTGTTTTCAGACTCCCATTGATTTCTATGGCAGTGTTTTTCAACCAGTGTGCCGTGGCACACTAGTGTGCCGTGAGAGATCCTCAGGTGTGCCGCGGCAGACTGACAACATTGCGGGGATGTCCCTCTTTCAAATTTTGAAATATTGGGAGGTATGTGACAGGCTCATCAGTCATCATTTACAACCATGACATTGACATTCATTCACAGACAATCATTATGATTGTTTGTGAATGAATGTCAATATGTCATGTATAGTTTGTAGGAGGCATGGCATGACAGCACAGTACAGTGTATATGTATGTATATATATATATATATATATATATATATATATACTGTATATATATCCTGTATTAGGCTACAATGTGTGATTTTGTAAAATTTTGGGATGGTGGTGTGCCGCAGGATTTTTTAATGTAAAAAAGTGTGCCACGGCAAAAAAAAGGTTGCAAATCACTGTTCTATGGCATCTGCGACCTCAAGGGTGGCAGATTGAAATCTAGTTACGCTGCGTCGGAATAGACGCGAGCGTACCTGTTAAATGTTTGATACATTTGTAAAAGGGTCAAATAGAGTCTGAATTTGAAACATCTGTAATGACGCAAGCAACGATCTGCATCGGATTGAGATCACAGGAGCATATATTACGTCACAAATTTCAACATTTGCCGATCTTGACGCTTTCATAACTACGGCGGATTTATCTCGTGAAAAATACGACGTGGAATTCAAGCGTATTTTCAGTTGACACTTTGATAAATATGCTCCCAAATCTTCAAAGGAACAGCTTACGTGTTTTGGTTCTGTACTCATAGCTGACTTAATGTTCCCCAAAACATACATGCTATTTAACCCCTTAATGACCACAGCACTTTTCCATTTTCTGTCCGTTTGGGACCAAGGCTATTTTTACATTTTTGCAGTGTTTGTGTTTAGCTGTAATTTTCCTCTTATTCTTTTACTGTACCCACACATATTATATACGTTTTTTCTCACCATTAAATGGACTTTCAAAAGATATCATTATTTTTATCATATCTTATAATTTGCTATAAAAAAATATACAAAATATGATGAAAACATGGAAAAAAAACACACTTTTTTAACTTTGACCCCCAAAATCTGTTACACATCTACAACCACCAAAAAACACCCATGCTAAATAGTTTCTAAATTTTTTCCTGAGTTTAGAAATACCCAATGTTTACATGTTCTTTGCTTTTTTTGTAAGTTATAGGGCCATAAATTCAAGTAGCCCTTTGCTATTTCCAAACCACTTTTTTTCAAAATTAGCGCTAGTTACATTGGAACACTCATATCTTTCAGGAACCCTTGAATATCCCTTGACATGTATATATTTTTTTTAGAAGAAATCCCAAAGTATTGATCTAGGCCCATTTTGGTATATTTCATGCCACCATTTCACCGCCAAATGCGGTCAAATAAAAAGAATTGTTCACTTTTTCACAAACTTTAGGTTTCTCACTGAAATTATTTACAAACAGCTTGTGCAAAAATGGTTGTAAAAAGTTTCTCTGGGATCCCCTTTGTTCATAAATAGAAGACATATACGGCTTTGCCATTGGTTTTTGGTAATTAGAAGGCCGCAAATTGCATCTGTGCACTACACATATTATTTTAGCTTTAGTGTAGAGATCAGACTCCCACCTGACACTTCCCACCCCCTGATCCCTCCCTGTTCCCTCTCTTCCCTTCTCCACCCCTCATAGGTCACCCTATCTTAAGTACTGGTATGCAGTTTTACACCTGTTTTACATTTTTTTATTATTATTATTGTCCTTAGTGAAGGATTACCCCCTTACCTTCCCACCTCCCTGATCCCTCCCAAGAAGCTTTCTAACCCTACCACCATCTTAGGTACTGGTAGACATTTGGCAATTTATGTAATAAAAGAAAACACACACATTTTTTTCTGTAGTGTAGCTGCCCCCCTCCTCATTTACCCCCCTCACCCTCCCAGATCACTTTCCCACCCTTTAATCCCACCTCCACAGTATGATACAGGACACCCACATTCCCTTCTCCCCCCTCCCTCCTTCCCATTTCCCTGCAAGTCTGAGGGATGTTGTTTTTAATGTAGTGTATCAGTCCCACACGTTTATGCCCACCTCCCGCCCCCACCACTCGCCTCCCTCGTTACCCTCCCACACCACCAATGATCGGCTTCACCAATCGTTGGTGAGTGGTCCTCCTTGCATCCGTAACTCTAAAACTCTATTTCTGCACTGCCCAACTCGTAGGGCATGCAGAAATATTGAAATCTTGCTACTTTTAGCGAGATTGCAGCAGAGAGAGGCCCAGGACAGCAGTGTCATACAGGGTACGATGCTCGTCCTTATGGGCTTAATGACCAGCTTTGTACAGGGTACGGCGCTGGTTGTTAAAGGGTTAAAATTGCATGTACTCTCTGAATAAAAATAATAATAATTCTGCCTTTACCTTTAAATAGACCAGATAGAAAATAAAAGTGGTTTGTTTATTTTCCTCATGTAAGTTATTATGATTTGCAACTTTGTAGCCCCAATCTTGTATCTTTATTTTTTGAGACTGCCCATTTTGACCTACATTAAAAGTGGAGCACTATTGATAAGAATAGTGAACAGTATGATATTACAAGTCAATGGTAAAAGATAATTACCAGAGAATGTTAGTGTGGCAGACATTTTTTTAGAGCACCCTATACTTTCAATAGATAGTGCAAGTGGTGAGGTATGTGCTCAAGTGCAACATATAGTAGCCCTCAAAATGTAATGAGCATGTGCCCACAGGTGCCCTCTATAGAGCGGCACCTGACTCTGCCTATTATAAATAAAATTAATTTTAAAATTACCTTTCTAAAACCACCATAGTGAGAGCTGGAAAAAATAGTAACAGCTAGTTCTTGTTCAGCTAAAAAAATCTCTGATGTCATAGCTATCTGCTTCATGTACTTTCTATCATTTGTTAGTAACAGTCATGTGTCTACTCTGACATCACAGGTGACTTAGGTGGATTAGAACTAGCTGCTACCAACAACACGGTGGCTTCGTGTAGGTAACATTAAACAGATTATTTTTTATAATATAAAAATAATGTATGATCAAATAGGGTCAGCGCCATAATATTGATGCTATTATATGTTAAAAAATATGATTTGATTCGTTTTGCCTTCACAAATAGAAGCATGTAACTATAAGCATAACTGTGTTTCTAGTTGGTAATGTGTCTGTAAAATTTAATATATATGTATTCTTCTTAACTAAATACAGGATTTATATTGTACCTTTTCATGCCCTAATTAGGGATGGGCGAATGTTTCAAAACATTCTGAATATAAAACAAATTGTGATACATTTGTTTGTTCTAATCAAATTTTGAATGTTTATTTAACATTCTAACATTCTTTTTCTGAATTTTTGTTTTCAAATTTTAAAGAACACTTGAAAATATTTGACTGAATAATCAAATATTTAGCTATGTATTTTACATCACATTTTATTGTGAATTTGTTTTATCTGATTTAAAATTTTAATATCCGATTTTGATTTAATCTACAACTTTCTTTTATAAATGTTATATTCAAATTCTACTTCAATTTCCAAAAAGTATTTCTAATCTACATGTATATTTTATAAATGTAATATTCAAATTTGATTTCAATTTTTAATTAGTTTTTATAATTTACAGTTATCTTTTCTAAATATTCAAATTATTCAACATTCCAATTTAAATATTCCAATCAATATATTCCCTCCTACGTAATAAGACTATAATTAGTTGTAGGTGATATAATTCCATTTCACAGGTTGAGTTTTGGAGATAAGTGACATACTGGTTGGTTTTGTTGTTTAATTCTGCTATTATCTATATGTTCTTATTTTATCCTTATATTTGTGGATTTTTGTGTGGACACAACTGTGGAGAGTGGACTGCACGGCTTGAGAAGACACATTTTTCCTTCAATCAATTTCATATCTTTTGGGAGAGGTAATATGAAATTTCACCCCTCTGAGGAAGCGTAATGTGAAACGCGACTGCGTCAGGGGCATCTTTATTTTTTTTTAACTGCTTTCTGTGTGCTAATATAAAATAACAATAACGTTATTTAACAAGGGAAATCAAGGGAAGGATGGGAGGGAAACTATACTGGGAATGAGCTTTGTCTTAAAGTGAAAGTAAACTTACCTGGTTTGTGATCCTGAGTAACAGTCTTTGTGCAAAATAAATATGACTTTCATTCATTTTTTTTAGTAAATATAGCTGTAATCAAAGTTATCGCCAGAATTATAAGACTTTTTCAACTATTCAAAGTCAACCCGTAATTTTCATTTTTTTTACCTCCTGATGACGTTTTTTAAATAGCCAATTGAAAATCTGGCCGCTAGGCGGCCGTGAAACCACGTCATCCGCCTACTTAGTAATCTACGCATGCACAAATATTTTACCCGACACTGTTATATCAGGAGCGTGCTCCCATTTCGCGCATGCGCATTTGTTTTATCTGGCCATAAAATGAAAACGTCATCGGCATTGATTAAACTGTGAGAAAACGTCATTGGCATTGATTAAACTGTGAATGTTAAACTTCTAAATTGATGTTAAACTGTGAAGCGCATCGCATTATTTAGGCAGTACGTTAACAAACATACCGGATTAGCACATGCGCAAAAAAATGTGTCATTGTGCACAAGCTTTTGAGTTACGTATAGATTGGGTGGGAATGCTCTATACGTCAGAGCTCCAACAGATAGGAAGTAAAGGATGGGTGGAGTTCAGATGATAACGGTAAGGAAATTACATATGTTTAAAAAATTACAATAATTGAAAAATGTATTAAAATAAAGTTAGCGATTTTAATAGATTAAGGTAGTGGATTAAAATAATCCACTACCTTAATCTATGATTACGGCTCAGCACCGAAACATATAAGACGTTTGGTGCTACGCTCTCCAAATTTTATATTGCACTGCCTTGGACCCCACTTGGCTGTTATTTTAACTTTGCTTTAATAAACCAAAGTTTTATTGTGTCAAGTGGGACTGCCTTCTTCTTTTGTTCACTGAACTTCACCAGCATTAGTCCTGCTTTCCTCAGAGATTTTGAAAGCCCTAGGCGAAGCCAACCCTCACCCCTCCCATTCTGTTACGTCACATCTGACATCATCTCCTTGGAGCCGAGCGCCGCTGGCTGAAATCTGATAGAGGCGTGACCTGGAAGCAGCAGTGGATGCTTACTGAGCAATCTCTCAGCCCGTAAGGGATACAGACTCTACGGATGCCGAGGAGACCTCTGACGGCAGACTCAGGCAGTGAAAGTCAGGGAGTACACAGTGATTTCAGGCTCAATCTGATGCTGTTCTACACGCTGTTTGAAGGGGTGAGTGAGGTTTATTCCGAAGACCTGGACACCAGAACGGTGAGCAGTTTTTCTTGTTATAACTTCACACTTAAGGGATTTACTACATTGACTTTATACACCTACTAACACATAAATATATATGTATGTAAGCATATACATATATATTTACTGGGAATACACAGTTCCCATTAACAGCAATGGAAAGGCACTTTTTAGTGCTGTTTTTTTCTAACACCCCACTCCCACCAAAATCCTGCCCAGTGCAGTACTTTAATTAAAAAATAAATGTGCTGCCATCTTTATTTTTTAATAAACTACACTAGAGAGTATTTTGGGGGCATTTAGGGAATTAATTCAAATTTGAATGTAGAAGGTTCATTTACTGCCAGACAGATAGCTCAGCATGCTAATTCACTGTAGCAAGCTCTGTAGCAACCCAATGGTTGCAGGTTCGATCCCTGGCAAGATCCACTTAGCCTTTCATTGTTCCAAAGTCGATAAAATGAGCAGCGCCTTGAGACCCATACGGGTGATTAGCCGAGCTTTACAAGTACCCAATACATACATACATTTGGTATTAGACTAAGATGTGCTTTAAAATATATTATATTCATATTTACTATTGGAAAATCAAAATTATTATTGTCTAGTTGAAAATTCGAATTTCACACCAATAGTAGATGATTCATCAAAATTAACATCTCTGTTGATATTAACTAATACAGGTGTTTATTTCAAAATTATTAAACTCTACTTGTGATGTTACATTTTAATTCAAATTTCCAACTTTTGGCTAGATTACAAGTGGAGAGCTAATTTATTGGGCGCCTGTAAATGGGCAAATTCGCTCGTTTATGGTGTGGCATAAATAACCAGCCATTATAAGTGACTTGTTATTGTTACCGCAAGCTCGCAGAATTACAGTGCATGCCTTCTTTGTGAAAAAAACAAAAACAATTATTTTATCTAATTATGCAGAGCAGCAGTGTTCTCAGGAATCAGCATCTTCTACATATGAGCCTCCGATTTAACAATATCATTAAACATTTTAAAAATAAGTCTATTTAAAATAGAATAAATAAAAAAAACATGGTGAGAAAAACAGGGACATCACACCCAAATAGTTTCCTTTATGTATCAAACAGATCATACAATGTTAAAAAAAAGTTTCCAATGTACTTCTATTATCTAATTTGCTTTGCTCTCTTGGGGGTCGATCCGATATAAATTGTCGCCCGCAAAAGCCGGGGACGCCAATATTTGCGCGGGTTTGGTATCACATATACGGCGTAACCTAGAATATAAACCTAACACCCTACGCATGCGCAATGTCTATCTCCCTGTCAACCGCGATCCCCCCCCCCCCCCCGAAATCCCTAATAAAGTTATTACCCCCTAAACCGCCGCTCCCGGCCCCCGCCGCCATCTACATAAACTAACCCCCTACTGTGAGCCTCTAAAACCGCAGCCATCTACCTTATCTATCCCCTAATCTGACCCCTTACACCGCCGCCACCTATATAAAAATTATTAACCCCTAATCTAATCCCCCTATACCGCCGCCAGCTATATTAATATTATTAACCCTTAATGTAAGCCCCTTACACCGCCGCCATCTCTATTAAAATGATTAACCCCTAATTTAATCTACCTACCCCGCCGCCAGCTATATTATCTATATTAACCCTAAGTATATTATAGTTAATATAGGTATTACATTATATATATTAACTATATTAACCCTAATTATATTAGGGTTAATATAGTTAATATAGTTACTATAGTATTTATATTAACTATATTAACTCTATCTAACCCTAACTAAATTTATGTTAAATTAATCTAATTCATTTATAAACTAAAATATTCCTATTTAAATCTAAATACTTACCTATAAAATAAACCCTAAGATAGCTACAATATAATTAATAATTTATTAATATTTATTTTACAGGTAAATTGTTAATTATTTTAACTAGGTATAATAGATATTAAATAGTTATTAACTATTTAATATCTACCTAGTTAAAATAATTACCCAATTACCTGTAAAATAAATCCTAACCTAAGTTACAAATACACCTACACTATCAATAAATTTAATAAACTACAAACATCTATCTAAAAATACAAATAAATTAACTAAACTAAATTACAAAAAAAAACAAACACTAAATTACAAAAAATAAAAAAAAGATTACAAGATATTTAAGCTAATTACACCTATTCTAAGCCCCCTAATAAAATAATAAACCCCCCAAAAAAATTCCCTGCCCTATTCTAAATTCAACAAATTTCAAAGCTCTTTACCTTACCAGCCCTTAAAAGGGCCTTTTGTGGGGGCATGCCCCAAAGAATTCAGCTCTTTTGCATACACCAAATACAATACCCCCCCCATTACAACCCACCACCCACATACCCCTATTCTAAACCCACCCAAACCCCCCTTAAAAAAGCCTAACACTACCCCCCTGAAGATCTCCCTACCTTGTCTTCACCACACCGGGCCGAACTCCTGATCCGATCCGGGCGATGTCTTCCTCCAAGCGGCAAAGAAGAATTCTTCCTCCGGCGATGTCATCCTCCAAGCGGCAAAGAAGAATTCTTCCTCCGGCGACGTCTTCCTCCAAGCGGCAGCAAAGTCTTCATTCTTCCGGCGGCATCTTCAATCTTCTTTCTTCGCTCCGCCGCCGCGGAGCATCCATCCCGGCCGACTGCTGAACTTGGAATGAGGTACCTTTAAATGACGTCATCCAAGATGGCGTCTGCCGAATTCCGATTGGCTGATAGGATTCTATCAGCCAATCGGAATTAAGTTAAAAAAATCTGATTGGCTGATTGAATCAGCCAATCAGATTCAAGTTCAATCCGATTGGCTGATCCAATCAGCCAATCAGATTGAGCTCGCATTCTATTGGCTGTTCCGATCAGCCAATAGAATGCGAGCTCAATCTGATTGGCTGATTGGATCAGCCAATCGGATTGAACTTGAATCTGATTGGCTGATTCAATCAGCCAATCAGATTTGTTTAACTTAATTCCGATTGGCTGATAGAATCCTATCAGCCAATCGGAATTCGGCGGACGCCATCTTGGATGACGTCATTTAAAGGTACCTCATTCCAAGTTCAGCAGTCGGCCGGGATGGATGCTCCGCGGCGGCGGAGCGAAGAAAGAAGATTGAAGATGCCGCCGGAAGAATGAAGACTTTGCTGCCGCTTGGAGGAAGACGTCGCCGGAGGAAGAATTCTTCTTTGCCGCTTGGAGGAAGACTTCGCCCGGATCGGATCAGGAGTTCGGCCCGGTGTGGTGAAGACAAGGTAGGGAGATCTTCAGGGGGTAGTGTTAGGCTTTTTTAAGGGGGGTTTGGGTGGGTTTAGAATAGGGGTATGTGGGTGGTGGGTTGTAATGGGGGGGGTATTGTATTTGTTGTATGCAAAAGAGCTGAATTCTTTGGGGCATGCCCCCACAAAAGGCCCTTTTAAGGGCTGGTAAGGTAAAGAGCTTTGAAATGTGTTCAATTTAGAATAGGGCAGGGAATTTTTGTTATTTTGGGGGTTTATTATTTTATTAGGGGGCTTAGCATAGGTGTAATTAGCTTAAATATCTTGTAATCTTTTTTTTATTTTTTGTAATTTAGTGTTTGTTTTTTTTTGTAATTTAGTTTAGTTAATTTATTTGTATTTTTAGATAGATGTTTGTAGTTTATTAAATTTATTGATAGTGTAGGTGTATTTGTAACTTAGGTTAGGATTTATTTTACAGGTAATTGGGTAATTATTTTAACTAGGTAGATATTAAATAGTTAATAACTATTTAATATCTATTATACCTATTTAAAATAATTAACAATTTACCTGTAAAATAAATATTAACCCTAACATAGCTACAATGTAATTATTAATTATATTGTAGCTATCTTAGGGTTTATTTTATAGGTAAGTATTTAGATTTAAATAGGAATATTTTAGTTTATAAATGAATTAGATTAATTTAATATAAATTTAGTTAGGGTTAGATAGAGTTAATATAGTTAATATAAATACTATATTAACTATATTAACTATATTAACCCTAATATAATTAGGGTTAATATAGTTAATATATATAATGTAATACCTATATTAACTATAATATACTTAGGGTTAATATAGATAATATAGCTGGCGGCGGGGTAGGTAGATTAAATTAGGGGTTAATCATTTTAATAGAGATGGGGGAGGTGTAAGGGGCTTACATTAGGGGTTAATAATTTTAATATAGATGGCGGCGGTGTTAGGGGCTCACTTTAGGGGGTTATAGATATAATATAGCTGGCGGCGGGGTACGGGAGCGGCGGTTTAGGGGTTAATAACTTTATTAGGTTGACTTTGAAAGTTTATTTTAATTGTGTACTATATCAGAATCTTGAATGTTTCAATTTTACTTGAATGGCCCTTTAACCCCTTAATGACCAAGGACGTACAGGGTACGTCCTACAAAAAAAGGTCCTTAACGACCAAGGATTTACCCTGTACGTTGTTAGTCTTTCCAAGTGGTGGAAGTGATCTTGATCACTTACAGCCGCTTTCATGTTATTGCAGTGATGCCTCGATATTGAGGCATCCTGCAATAAAAAATGTTAGCAGTCCGATGCAGATAGAGCCACTCTGTGGCCCTCTCTGCTACGGCCATCAATGGCATTGATCGTTGGTGGGTGGCAGCTTATGCAGGGAGGCGGGTGGGCGGCCATCAGTGAAGGAAGTGCGTCGGAGGGGGTGGAATCGCATGCATGGTGGGCACATGCACGGGGGCGGGAGCGGGTGGGAACGCTACACTATGGCACAGTAACACATTTTGCTAAGGTGGGAGAGAGGACTGGGGAGGGTGGTGATGTCCAGCTAAGGGATCTGGGAGGGGGTGGGGGATTGGATATTGAGGGAGGCAGCTACACTACAGAAAATATTGACTAATTTTATAATAAAACTTTTTTTTTTTTTTAAATACCATGTTTTAAGGCAAGCTGGGTAATGGCAGACAGCTGCCAGTACCCAAGATGGCGCACAATAAGGTAGCCAGGGAGGGTTAGAGAGCTGGGGGGAGATCAGGGAGGTTGGGAGCTATGGGGGGATTCTACACAGCAGAATTATGTTTTTTTTTTGGGTTTTTTTAAAAACAAAAAAAAACAAATTTTTTTTTTTTTATTTTAGTACTGGTAGACTTTCTGCCAGTACTTAAGATTGTGGGGACAATTGTGGGGTGCAAGCTCCCTAAAAGCTACCTAATTAACCCTTTCACTGCTAGACATAATACACGTGTGATGCGCAGCAGCATTTTGTGGCCTTCTAATTACTAAAAAGCAATGCCAAAGCCATATTTGTCTACTATTTCTGAACAAAGGAGATCCCAGAAAAGCATTTACAACCATTTGTGCCATAATTGCACAAGCTGTACATGTCAAGGGATATTCAAAGATTCCTGACAGATATCAGTGTTCCAATGTAACTATCACTAATTTTGAAAAAAAAAGTGGTTTGGAAATAGCAAAGTGCTACTTGTACTTATTGCCCTATAACTTGCAAAAAGAGCAAAGAACATGTAAACATTGGGCATTTCTAAACACAGGACAAAATTTAGAAACTATTTAGCATGGTGGTTGTAGATGTGTAACAGATTTTTGGGGTCAAAGTTAGAAAAAGTGAGTTTTTTCCATTTTGTCATCATATTTTATAAAAAAAATATATTAAATTATAAGATATTATGAAAATAATTATATCTTTAGGAAGTCCATGTAATGGCGAGAAAAACTGTATATAATATGTGTGGGTACAGTAAATGAGTAAGAGGAACAAAACAGCTAAACACAAACACTGCAGAAATGTAAAAATAGCCTTGGTTCCAAACGGTCAGAAAATGGAAAAGTGCTGTGGTCCTTAAGGGGTTATATAATTTATACTTTGATTAGCTAATTTTAACATACATTGTATGTCCCTTTAAGAGGTCTGCTATTGTTGACCATAATCAATTGCAAAGTATTCTTCTCCGTTTCCTAAAAAAGAAAAACTGGAAGGAGATTTACAAGGGAAATAGAAATCGATTCTAACCTTGGCAAAACTACCACGGTGGTATGGGTGGCACAATAACATATGCCTTTTAAGATAGAGGTTTAAAAAGGTTTACCAAGCATTACAAATATAATAAAGTTGAAATTAAACTTAAAGAGTTCTTAATTAGACATACAGTTAAAAAAAAAAACGTTTGCAAAACCATTCTGTTGTCAAACTTTAATTCATTAATATGGCAATATTCCTTTGTTGTGTTTTGGATCATTTTTTCAAAATCAATAAATCATGTACTTTTAAAAAAATAGATGTATACTTGGGATAATCAATTAAAGCTTTATTTGATAATAGAAGATAAAAGGTTTTTATTTATTTTTTTAAATACCAATCAAGTTTATTTTGAATATTAGTTTCTTTTTAAATAGACAATTGCACACCTTTTGCTTTACATTTTTAGGAGTGGGGATGTTTGGCTGAACCATGACAGCCTTGGTGTTAGAAAATCTTCCAAGTTTGCAAGGTGATGTAATTTATATTAGATTACTACGTACCTACCTATTAACCTACCTACAGTACGAAACCACCAGGGAAAAGATAATACCACAAGAGAATAAAACTAGAAAGGTGTAAAATAAGAAAGAGATATAAAACCCTAAATTTTTCTGTACACAATGAGATACATACCCCCAACAGCAAGAAACTATTTTAAATGTTTCCCATTTACTTCTGTGGCAAACGTCACCACTTATGAACTATGCAGGAATTGTTATTTAGGCTAATGGTTAAAATGTATGTTAAACTGTATGTTACTGTTTAAACTCCCTGCTGTTTCAGTTGGGAAACCCCTGCTTGTCTCTGCGTACCCAAAATATATTACAGATCCTACTGCCTCTCTGCTACAACGTCTATTATCAACAGTATCTCAATCCCTTGATATTCTTTGTTGAAAAGAAACCTAGATATAGGCAAGACATCTGGACCCATAAATGGCAGGAAATAGTGCAGACATCTAGTGCTCTTTCAAATGGATAACATTTTCTTGCCAAACTGCTGCCGTTTAGTGATCGAGACATGCACACTCCTGAGCTTTTGTCCCTGCTTAAAGGGACATAAAACCCAAAAAGTTTCTTTCATGATTTAGACAGAACATGTGATTTTAAGCAACTTTCCAATTTGTTTCTATTATCTAAATTGCTACATTCTCTTGGTATCCTTAGCTGTAAAGCATATCTAGGTATGCTCAGGAGCAGCAATGCATTACTGGGAACTAGCTGCTGATTGGTGGCTGCACAAAAATGCCTCTTTTCATTGGTTTACCACATGTCTTCAGATTGCTCTCAGTAGTGCATAGCTGCCTCTTCATAAAAGAATGCCAAGAAAATTAAGCAAATTGTAAAAAAAAGAAAGAAAATTGGAAAATTGTTTAAAATCACATGCTCTATTTGAATCATGAAAAATAAGAACAATGTTGGGTTTCATGTCTCTTTAATTTGCCTTTAACCAGCACAGAGAAAGCCAGGGCAGGATGAAATGGGTTTGTGATGGGATTTTTATTTTATTTATTATTTATTTATCTATTTATTTATTATTATTTTTTTTAATGGAGGAAAAAGAGGAAAACTTTTTTTTTAAAAGAAACCTTTGTGAGCTGGGACAATATAAATTGCTTTCACAACAAGAAGACCCCTTTCAGTGTTCTCAAAAAAATTATTCTGGGGAGTAACTACAACAAGCCCTCCCCTAATCTCCTGAGCTACTCAGGGTGTTCTCATACAAATGAGCATGCAAAGTTGCTGATCTGCTGGAAGCACAACAATCTCCACACAACACCCTCATAGAGCACAAACAGCATACTAGGGCAGACAGACGATACATCTTTTCACACCCATGTGCTGCAAGGTCAAAAGATGACCTTACCTGCAGTGTATGCTGAGGGGAATGGGCAACCGGTGAAACAGGTGCAGGTGGTGCAGCCGCCCAAGCTATTACAGCTGAGGCTTGCACGCTAGAGGTCTGCAGAGATATAAGGAAAAGAAGGGGTGCAGCAACACTTGTTGTGGCTGTACTTCTGCTTGTTGATAGCACCATTGGTGCCTTAACATTTCCAGGATAGGTTCTTCATTTCATTTAAGTCTGAGACCCCTTTGATTGTTATGGATCTCCCAGATTTCTTTAAGATTTCAGAACTTTTTGATGGACCCTCCACCACACTCCTGCTGGATGTAATACCTGGGGTGTATACTACTGAAGGAGGGGTTCTATCCACCTGGGAGCTCGCTCCTTCTCTATTATAATTAGCAACAGGAGTTTTACATCTTTGTTTAGGGCACTACCTCTTTAACTCCTTGTGAGTAGTGCCCAATCTCCCTCCTTTTCCCCTTGTGATGCTCTTCTCACAATGAATACATTGCACCTGCAGTGCTTCATTTACACTAGAGCCATCAGGGATACAAAAATGATCCAATACCCATGACCTGAGTCTGGATGTACGAACTCCATTATTGTGCATGCCACGTGATGCAGGAGACACGGTGAGAGCAACCATGCATCAGAAGAGAGAAAGGAAATAGTGGAGGTGACAGAAATAATAGTAGTACCTGTAACAATTGGAGTTGCTATATAGTGAAACCCTGGCTACACAGGCACAGCAACACCATAGTGCTGGGAATTACCACCACACCCAGGTACCACAATTTCTTCTGACTCCTTTGCATCTATTGATTTTGCAGATTACACATCATGCACAGAAGCCTCAAGACCCACAGTTGTCAGCCGTATAGGATCAGCCCAGGATTTAACCCAACTGCTAGCGTGAAAAGTAAAACACACGCTAGCACACTGAGAAATATCCAGGACGTGACCCACTCAGGAAACAAAATAAGCAGGATACAATGACTTCCCAAAAGAAATAGCAGCTCTGAGAATTTTCTTGAGAACTGAATTAATATTCAAGTGATACGGTAAAATCCTTTTAGAAAGATTAACACTTGGTAGTAGAAAGGAAAAAAATAAAATAATGTCTCTATAAGCAGGACTGCAATAAAAATAATAAGTGTCCCTTAAAGCAGGTTTGCAAACAAACAAAAGATTAGCGTCCCTTTAAGTAGGTTTGCATCCAAATATAAATAACAGTTCCTTATATCAGGTATGCAACAATTAAATGACAAGCGTCCCTTTAAGCAGATTTGAATGCAGCAAAGAAATAATAGATCCTTTAAGCAGGTTTGCAACAATTAAATGAAAAGCGTCCTTTTAAGCAGATTTGAATCCAACAAAGAAATAAATGATCATTTTAGCAGATTTGCAGCAAACAAATAATAATGTCCTTTTAAACAGGTTAACAGCAAACAAATGATAATGATCCTTCTTTTTTAGCAGATTAGCACCAAGCAAAAGATAATGTCCCTTTAAGCAGGTTTGCAGGGATTGAGGTAAAAAGGAAGGTCAGACAGAAAAGGGTAAATATTTCCTGGAGAGCAGATTGAGGGTCAAGGCATAAGCAAGGTCAGGCAGACAATAGTCGTTATCCAGGAGTCAGATAGTGGGTCTAGGCAGAAGCAAGGTCAGGCAGGCAATAGTCATTATCCAGGAGTCAGATAGTAGGTCTAGGCAAAAGCAAGGTCAGGCAGGCATTAGTCGTTATCCAGGAGTCAGATAGTGGGTCTAGGCAGAAGCAAGGTCAGGCAGGCATTAGTCGTTATCCAGGAGTCAGATAGTGGGTCTAGGCAGAAGCAAGGTCAGGCAGGCATTAGTCGGTATCCAGTAGACAGGTTGAGGGTAAGCGAGGTCAGGCAGGCTAAGATTAGGTACAGGTTCAGGAATAGAGTACTCACAGTACTGGAGACAGGATTACAAACCGGCCCCGAGCAAGATCTCCCGCCGTCATTTAAAGGCAGGGAGATGGGCCGTGACATCAGAGGGAGTGTCCGAGAACGAGTCACGTTGCTAGGCAACGTGATGTAATGTAAACAGAGGAGATCCGGGAGCCACAGCGACACGGCGATGAACGGAGGAAATCGTGACAACAGTCACCAAATGATGGATGAGATTTGCCACCACAGGAGAAGAAGCTTGCGTGGAACTCAACTTCTCCCTGGACTCATCAAACTTGGATCTGGAGTTTTCCCCACTTAAGTCAATTTTAAAGGTTGTAAAACCCTTGCCTTGACTTTCTACTGCGGAATAACTCTCAAATAAACTAGAAGAGCAGATATTCTGCATGTCCACATCTGTAAGAAATGAGTGCACTTCAAATCCAACAGCAAAAGAAGTACTTGGATTGCTCATGGTATGCGTCCCATTTCCTTCTTTAAAATTGATTGAATAGCAGCCTCATTCCAAACAACACCCTCAACATCATCAGCAGCTGTAGTACTCCTCTTGTTTTCCCCATCAGGAGAGACACCACCAACAGGTAAAGACTTTTTTAAATTTAAATGACAATAAAAAATAATAATACTCATCCTAGAATCCTGCTACACTTAGCTGCTGCTTGCTGTGTTTTAAAGAAAAACAAAACAAAAAGAGACAGAAGCTCACCTGCTTTGTCTGACTGAAAAGGCTCAGCTCACCAGCATAATCAGTTATCACCAGTCTCACCCGCCACAGCTCTGGAGTTTCTGAATGCAGTGGAGTAATTTTTTTTCTCAGCAATACATTTTGTACAAGACCCAGCCTGGTATTAGGCCCAAAAGATACATTTTGATACATTTCATATATTTGACTGAAATCAAAGATTTTTCAATGTAAATTCAATTTTCAGAGGCATATTCAAAATAATGCATTTCGATTTCGAATGTTCATAATAAATCGAATATACACATTTGATTTTTGAATGTGTATATTCAATCTATTATGTACATTTGAAAATCGAAAGTGATTTTCGAAATCAAAAAGAGACATTCAAAAACTGTAAATAACATTTGATTATAGAGTTTTTAAAAATATTTTTTTTTTATCAAAAACATTAAAATTTGCTCCAACATTCAAATTCAAATTTAAACACCTTTGACCATCCCTAACCCTAACCCATGATGAAAGTATGGGCCCTGGGGAGGTACTGTTGTTTCGCTGCTGTTGGTCATCTTAGTGAAGGTTGCTGGCAGAGCATGAGGGGAGCCCTTTCCAGTCTAACACCTTGCCAGGTACCATATTTTATCAATCACAAACATATATACATATAAATTTTACAGCATAAATCAAAACTTTGGAGAACTCCACAATTTCTACTTTCTTTTAGCATAACTTAGACTTGGTGCACCTTTGGGTTAACAATTGAGTGATAGCTAGGACCTGAGTTTTTCGGTGCGCCTAAAAGAAGTTTATTGCATGAGCGATTTAGCACACTGCGCTATCCAACCTCCAGATGTTAGGGTGTCCTTGGCTTTAGCTTGAGCAATAATTTTACTCTGAACTTGTAATATGGAAGTAAAAATGTTAGTGCTATATATTGCACTCTAATGATGTTAGTGCAGCATAGTGCTACTATTTTTAAGCTTAATTTGTACTCTAGGCCTTAGTTTTTGAAATCTCTTGTGACATGGATAAATTTGCAATTGTATAATAATAATGTAAAATGCATTGATAAAACCCTTAATAAAACTTCATCATATGTTACTTTTATTACTGTCTTTAACCCCTTAATGGCCACAACGTACCCTGTACATTTTTGGTTTTGAGGGTTTTTTTTGGTTATATAATAGAGTATAATACTGCAGGTCCCAGCGCCAGCAATGGTGCTGAGCTATTATGCACTCCCTCCCTCTACCTGACCACCCAAAACAGCAGCAAGACTGCGCTATTAAAAATGCAAACCCCATAGAAAAACCAGTGATGTACAGGGTACGTCGCTGGTCCATAAGGGGTTAAAGGGACATGATACCCATATGTTAAAGCAACTGAAAGTGATGCAACATTTTACCTAAAAATATCCTCAGTAGCCACATCCCTTTGTAAAGCAACTTTAAGCAGGCAATAAGGGCTTGCAAGCGAGCAAGCATCTTGCATGTGCAGGCACGGTCATGTTATTTCCCTACTTAGTTTAGGGAAGTTTATTATGAAATCTCATAAGATTGCAGTAAAATCTTATGAGATCACAGACAAGCAAACCAAGACCACAGCACTGCTGATGTTTTTTTTTGTTTGTTTTTTTACCTGCATGTGGACAGTAGCTGAAGGATAACTCTTTATGTAGCACTTTCTCAGGTGAACTGAAGAAATCTTGACGTTAAATATCTTCCTTTCTTACAGAAAAATGTTCATGTGGTATTTTCTAGTCAGCTTTTTACAACTATGCTGTTTCACTTTCAAGTGAGGGCTTTAACATTGAGATACATACATATACATGTTTAATGTTGAATATGTATATACTGTGTATATATATATATATATATATATATATATATATATATATATATGTGTGTGTGTGTGTGAACATTTGTATTTATATGTGTATTAGTGATGTCGCGAATAGTTCGCCGGCGAATAGTTCCTGGCGTACATAGCATGTTTGCGTTCGCCGTTGCGGGTGAACATATGCGAAGTTGGATCCGCCCCCTATTCTTTATCATTGAGTAAACTTTGACCCTCTACCTCACAGTCAGAAGACACATTACAGCCAATCAGCAGCAGACTCTCCCTCCCAGACCCTCCCACCTCCTGGACAGCATCCATTTTAGATTCATTTGGAAGCTGCATTCTTAGTGAGAGGAGGGACAGTGTAGCTGCTGCTGATTTAATAGGGAAATCGATAGCTAGGCTAGTGTATTCAGTGCCCACTACAGTCCTGAAGGATTCATCTGATCTCTGCTGTAAGGACAGCACCCCAAAAAGCCCTTTTTAGGGCTAGAACATCAGTCTGCTTTTTTTTTTCCCTGTGTAATCTAATTGCAGTTGCCTGCCTGCCAGCGTGTGTGTCAGGCTCACAGCGTATACTGTGCCCACTTGCCCAGTGCCACCACTCAAGATCTTGAGAAAGGCCCAGCTTTGAGGCTGAAACGCATTGATGTACATGTTATAAGTAGTCACTGCTCGAGTTTACATATAGGTATTATGCTATGTGCCGTTTTTTTTTCTTCTACACAATACGTTGGAGTTATCAAAGAAACATAGAACGGTTGCTGACAACAACATTGGAGAACCCGGGAAGTGGAGAGAATTGAAATAAACTACGCTCTGTGGCTCCAACTGACAGACAGAAAATCTATCCGGGACAACGCACAGGATCACAAGCTTACTACTGGAGGATCAGTGCTGGGGCCTGGCACATCAACAACGCCCGTTCCTTACCTCATATGATTGAGGTCACCCATTGTGAGTAGCCTGTGAAACCATTTTGGGATTGCTGTAATTTTATGTTTGCAAGGCTGAACGTTCATTTTTTGAAGATAGAACACCCTTGCTTATTTAAGACTCGATCAACATATTTGGGAACTATACATTATCTCTTCATTATCCACCGCAATATTGAAATAACAGTTGTTAATATTTAATTAGACGGGTCATTTTCTATCTAGTGTATATATACATTGTAGCAATGTGCACTTTTTAGGAATTATTGTTAAATACATTCACGCAATTATTTTTGTTACATTAGGTGTACTGAAACAGTACACTATATATTGTGAGATCAGCGCTGTGAAGTGAACAACTCTTTGTTTTGCTCATATTAACACGGTCTGTTCACCTGTAAGGGTAGTGTGACCATACTGCTCCGTTCACTCCAGCAGCTTATCTCGTTTAGGTGGTAATATATTCTTTGCGCCTCCAGTGTGGCCTATACCTAGGTATAGCTCACATCACAAAAACTCTTTTCTTCTGTGAAATATATATATATATATATATATATATATACTGTATATAGGTATAGATGCATATTGTACCAAAATACCATCAGATATATGTATAAATATGTCTTTATGAACAAATATAACATATTCTTGTATGTGAAGAACATTGGAATGTGAACTAATTATATTTTCATGTCAGGTTAACGCACATGAGAATATGTGATCGGGTTTGCACAATAGTGGGGTGGGGTTTTTTCTATGGGGGAATACATAAAGGCATACGTGATTCAGCTTTTTACATTTGTCGGGTATGTTCGCAAAGCAAGCTACTTTTCTTAAAGGGGCAGTCTACTTCAGAATTGTTATTGTTTAAAAAGATAGATAATTAGTGATGTCCCGAACTGTTCGCCCGCGAATGGTTCACAGCGAACATAGCTTGTTCGCGTTCGCGTTTGTGGGCGAACACATGGCGATGTTCGATCCGCCCCTATATGTCATCATTGTGGAAACTTTGACCCTTTATGTCACAGCCGCCTGACACATTAGAGCCAATCAACATCAGACACCCCCTCACAGACACTCCCAGCTACTCGGAATCCGCCATTTTAGATTCATAACGACCTTGCTTTTTAATGAGAGGACGTGTTGTGTTTTTGCTCCTGACATTAATAGGAAAAACATAGCTAGGCTAGTGTATTTACAGTCCAGAAGGACTTCGCTCATCTCTGCTGCAAGCACAGCACCCCAAAAAGCCCTTTTTAGGGCTATATTTCGTGCCGTTTTTTTTTTTTTATTAGCATTTGCCTGGCTTTCAGCTGTGTGTTTAAGGCTCACAGCATATGCTGTGACTTCTGCCACCACTGATATCTCCCTAACAACATTAGTTTAAATTTAACTAACCCAAAAATTTAATTATTTTTCTAGTCTAATTTTTTTTCATTTTCTATCAGGCCAGTGTCACACAGCATATACTCTGGTTCATTGCTCTGTGCCAGCCAGCAGCCACCAATGTTAATATCCGTTTATAACATTATTTTAAATTTTAAAAAAAATATATATATATTTTGCTAGTGTAATCTAATTACATTTTCAGCATTAATATACCTCTTTTTTTTTTTAGTCTTTTGGTTAATTGGTCTGTGCCAGGCAGCCACCCAGCACTCATATCTATTCTTCTTCACCTTAATTTTAATATAAAAAAAAAAAAGTTTAAATTTGTTTGCTAGTGTAATCTAATATAATTTTCTATCCGGCCTGTGTGTTTTGCTGACATAGAGAGCCTACTGTGTTTACTTGCTGCCCTCCCTAGTCTATGAGCCACGACTCATATGTGTTTAACCTTTTTTTAATTCCCCCCCCAAAAAAAATAATTTCAATCATTTTTCTAGTGTAATCTAATAGTATTTTCTATCAGGCGTGTGTGAATCCGACTTACAGAGCCTACTGTTTTTAATAGCTGCCCTTCCAAGGCTATCAGCCACGACTCATGTATGTGCTTAACCTTTTTCTTAAAATTTCCAAAAAAAAGTCTTTAAATCATTATGCTAGTGTAATCTAATTGTATTTTCTATCAGGCCTGTGTCTAACTGTCTATCTGACTTACACAGCATACTGTTGTTAGAATTGCTGCCCTATGTAGCAGCCAGCCAGTGCGACCACTCATAGAGTCATATGTGCATTGCACTTCTTAACATAATTTTAATATTAAAATCTAAAATTTTAAAATATTTTGCTAGTGTAATCTAACTTAATTTTCTATCAGTCCTGTGTTTTTGTCACTTACACAGCATACTGTGTTAAATTGCTGCCCTACCTACCATCCACGACTCATATCTGCCAGCCTGTCTGCCAGGCCCAAGTTGCCAATTAGTGGCACCAATCACAATTCTTGTAACAGTAATTAAAAAAAAAAATCATAATTTTTTGGACTGCAAATATTCAGTCTCCTAGTGCCATTGAATTTCATTTACCTCCTGCCTGCCACTGCCAGCCTTTTGTGCCAGGCCGTCTAGCCAACTATTTACACCAATCATAATTGTTGTCACAGACAGTATAGTTATTAATTTAAATAAAAATAAATTTTTAGTGTTGATCTTAATCCTCAGTTTGCTCGTGCCCTAGAATTGCACTTTTCTACAGCCTTCCAAGCCTGTGTGCCAGGCCTACTTAAAAAATATTTACACCAATCATATTTGTTGTGACAGTATTCTAATAATTAAAAATTAAAATTTTTGGTAATTGTTGTTGTGATTTGAATCCTCAGTTTGCTGGTGCCATTGAATAGCACTTTCCTCCTGCCTTGCAGCCTGCTGTGAGCCAGGCCCACCTAGCCAATTGTTGTCAGCAATCATATTTCTGTTAACAGTATTGCAAAAAATATCAATCATCACTGTTTAGACTGTCAGTAATCAGTCTCCTAGTGTCCTTGAATTGCATCTACCTCCTGCCTGCCATCCTTTTGTGCCAGGCCGTCTTGCCATCTATTTACACCAATCCTAATTTTTTGTCACAGTATAGTTACTAAATAAAATTAAAAAAATCTTGATTGTTGATGATCTTAATCCTCAGTTTGCTCGTGCCCTAGAATTGCACTTTTCTACAGCCTTCCAAGCCTGTGTGCCAGGCCTACTTGAAAAATATTTACACCAATCATATTTGTTGTGACAGTATTCTAATAATTAAAAATTAAAAATTTTGGTAATAGTTGCTGTGATTTGAATCCTCAGTTTGCTGGTGCCATTGAATAGCACTTTCCTTCTGCCTTGCAGCCTGCTGTGAGCCAGGCCCACCTAGCCAATTGTTGTCAGCAATCATATTTCTGTTAACAGTATTGCAAAAAGTGTCAATCATCACTGTTTAGACTGTCAGTAATCAGTCTCCTAGTGTCCTTGAATTGCATCTACCTCCTGCCTGCCATCCTTTTGTGCCAGGCCGTCTTGCCAACTATTTACACCAATCCTAATTTTTTGTCACAGTATAGTTACTAATTAAAATTAAATAAATCTTGATTGTTGATGATCTTAATCCTCAATTTGCTCGTGCCCTAGAATTGCACTTTTCTACAGCCTTCCAAGCCTGTGTGCCAGGCCTACTTAAAAAATATTTACACCAATCATATTTGTTGTGACAGTATTCTAATAATTAAAAATTAAACTTTTTGGTAATAGTTGCTGTGATTTGAATCCTCAGTTTGCTGGTGCCATTGAATAGCACTTTCCTCCTGCCTTGCAGCCTGCTGTGAGCCAGGCCCAACTAGCCAATTGTTGTCAGCAATCATATTTCTGTTAACAGTATTGCAAAAATTGTCAATCATCACTGTTTAGACTGTCAGTAATCAGTCTCCTAGTGTCCTTGAATTGCATCTACCTCCTGCCTGCCATCCTTTTGTGCCAGGCCGTCTTGCCAACTATTTACACCAATCCTAATTTTTTGTCACAGTATAGTTACTAATTAAAATTAAATAAATCTTGATTGTTGATGATCTTAATCCTCAGTTTGCTCGTGCCCTAGAATTGCACTTTTCTACAGCCTTCCAAGCCTGTGTGCCAGGCCTACTTAAAAATATTTACACCAATCATATTTGTTGTGACAGTATTCTAATAATTAAAAATTAAAATTTTTGGTAATAGTTGCTGTGATTTGAATCCTCAGTTTGCTGGTGCCATTGAATAGCACTTTCATCCTGCCTTGCAGCCTGCTGTGAGCCAGGCCCACCTAGCCAATTGTTGTCAGCAATCATATTTCTGTTAACAGTATTGCAAAAATTGTCAATCATCACTGTTTAGACTGTCAGTAATCAGTCTCCTAGTGTCCTTGAATTGCATCTACCTCCTTCCTGCCATCCTTTTGTGCCAGGCCGTCTTGCCAACTATTTACACCAATCCTAATTTTTTGTCACAGTATAGTTACTAATTAAAATTAAATAAATCTTGATTGTTGATGATCTTAATCCTCAATTTGCTCGTGCCCTAGAATTACACTTTTCTACAGCCTTCCAAGCCTGTGTGCCAGGCCTACTTAAAAAATATTTACACCAATCATATTTGTTGTGACAGTATTCTAATAATTAAAAATTAAAATTTTTGGTAATAGTTGCTGTGATTTGAATCCTCAGTTTGCTGGTGCCATTGAATAGCATTTTCCTCCTGCCTTGCAGCCTGCTGTGAGCCAGGCCCAACTAGCCAATTGTTGTCAGCAATCATATTTCTGTTAACAGTATTGCAAAAATTGTCAATCATCACTGTTTAGACTGTCAGTAATCAGTCTCCTAGTGTCCTTGAATTGCATCTACCTCCTGCCTGCCATCCTTTTGTGCCAGGCCGTCTTGCCAACTATTTACACCAATCCTAATTTTTTGTCACAGTATAGTTACTAATTAAAATTAAATAAATCTTGATTGTTGATGATCTTAATCCTCAGTTTGCTCGTGCCCTAGAATTGCACTTTTCTACAGCCTTCCAAGCCTGTGTGCCAGGCCTACTTAAAAATATTTACACCAATCATATTTGTTGTGACAGTATTCTAATAATTAAAAATTAAAATTTTTGGTAATAGTTGCTGTGATTTGAATCCTCAGTTTGCTGGTGCCATTGAATAGCACTTTCCTCCTGCCTTGCAGCCTGCTGTGAGCCAGGCCCACCTAGCCAATTGTTGTCAGCAATCATATTTCTGTTAACAGTATTGCAAAAATTGTCAATCATCACTGTTTAGACTGTCAGTAATCAGTCTCCTAGTGTCCTTGAATTGCATCTACCTCCTGCCTGCCATCCTTTTGTGCCAGGCCGTCTTGCCAACTATTTACACCAATCCTAATTTTTTGTCACAGTATAGTTACTAATTAAAATTAAATAAATCTTGATTGTTGATGATCTTAATCCTCAGTTTGCTTGTGCCCTAGAATTGCACTTTTCTACAGCCTTCCAAGCCTGTGTGCCAGGCCTACTTAAAAATATTTACACCAATCATATTTGTTGTGACAGTATTCTAATAATTAAAAATTAAAATTTTTGGTAATAGTTGCTGTGATTTGAATCCTCAGTTTGCTGGTGCCATTGAATAGCACTTTCCTCCTGCCTTGCAGCCTGCTGTGAGCCAGGCCCACCTAGCCAATTGTTGTCAGCAATCATATTTCTGTTAACAGTATTGCAAAAATTGTCAATCATCACTGTTTAGACTGTCAGTAATCAGTCTCCTAGTGTCCTTGAATTGCATCTACCTCCTGCCTGCCATCCTTTTGTGCCAGGCCGTCTTGCCAACTATTTACACCAATCCTAATTTTTTGTCACAGTATAGTTACTAATTAAAATTAAATAAATCTTGATTGTTGATGATCTTAATCCTCAGTTTGCTCGTGCCCTAGAATTGCACTTTTCTACAGCCTTCCAAGCCTGTGTGCCAGGCCTACTTAAAAATATTTACACCAATCATATTTGTTGTGACAGTATTCTAATAATTAAAAATTAAAATTTTTGGTAATAGTTGCTGTGATTTGAATCCTCAGTTTGCTGGTGCCATTGAATAGCACTTTCCTCCTGCCTTGCAGCCTGCTGTGAGCCAGGCCCACCTAGCCAATTGTTGTCAGCAATCATATTTCTGTTAACAGTATTGCAAAAATTGTCAATCATCACTGTTTAGACTGTCAGTAATCAGTCTCCTAGTGTCCTTGAATTGCATCTACCTCCTGCCTGCCATCCTTTTGTGCCAGGCCGTCTTGCCAACTATTTACACCAATCCTAATTTTTTGTCACAGTATAGTTACTAATTAAAATTAAATAAATCTTGATTGTTGATGATCTTAATCCTCAGTTTGCTCGTGCCCTAGAATTGCACTTTTCTACAGCCTTCCAAGCCTGTGTGCCAGGCCTACTTAAAAATATTTACACCAATCATATTTGTTGTGACAGTATTCTAATAATTAAAAATTAAAATTTTTGGTAATAGTTGCTGTGATTTGAATCCTCAGTTTGCTGGTGCCATTGAATAGCACTTTCCTCCTGCCTTGCAGCCTGCTGTGAGCCAGGCCCACCTAGCCAATTGTTGTCAGCAATCATATTTCTGTTAACAGTATTGCAAAAATTGTCAATCATCACTGTTTAGACTGTCAGTAATCAGTCTCCTAGTGTCCTTGAATTGCATCTACCTCCTGCCTGCCATCCTTTTGTGCCAGGCCGTCTTGCCAACTATTTACACCAATCCTAATTTTTTGTCACAGTATAGTTACTAATTAAAATTAAATAAATCTTGATTGTTGATGATCTTAATCCTCAGTTTGCTCGTGCCCTAGAATTGCACTTTTCTACAGCCTTCCAAGCCTGTGTGCCAGGCCTACTTAAAAATATTTACACCAATCATATTTGTTGTGACAGTATTCTAATAATTAAAAATTAAAATTTTTGGTAATAGTTGCTGTGATTTGAATCCTCAGTTTGCTGGTGCCATTGAATAGCACTTTCCTCCTGCCTTGCAGCCTGCTGTGAGCCAGGCCCACCTAGCCAATTGTTGTCAGCAATCATATTTCTGTTAACAGTATTGCAAAAATTGTCAATCATCACTGTTTAGACTGTCAGTAATCAGTCTCCTAGTGTCCTTGAATTGCATCTACCTCCTGCCTGCCATCCTTTTGTGCCAGGCCGTCTTGCCAACTATTTACACCAATCCTAATTTTTTGTCACAGTATAGTTACTAATTAAAATTAAATAAATCTTGATTGTTGATGATCTTAATCCTCAGTTTGCTCGTGCCCTAGAATTGCACTTTTCTACAGCCTTCCAAGCCTGTGTGCCAGGCCTACTTAAACATATTTACACCAATCATATTTGTTGTGACAGTATTCTAATAATTAAAAATTAAAATTTTTGGTAAAAGTTGCTGTGATTTGAATCCTCAGTTTGCTGGTGCCATTGAATAGCACTTTCCTCCTGCCTTGCAGCCTGCTGTGAGCCAGGCCCACCTAGCCAATTGTTGTCAGCAATCATATTTCTGTTAACAGTATTGCAAAAATTGTCAATCATCACTGTTTTGACTGTCAGTAATCAGTCTCCTAGTGTCCTTGAATTGCATCTACATCCTGCCTGCCAGCCTTTTGTGCCAGGCCGTCTTTCCAACTATTTACCCCAATCATAATTGTTGTCACAGTATAATTACTAATTAAAATTAAAACATTTGTGATTGTTGATCTTAATCCTCAGTTTGCTTGTGCCATTGAATTGCACTTTTCTACTGCCTGCCAGCCTGTGTGCCAGGCCCAACTATCCAATTAGTGCCAGCAATCATATTTCTTTTAACAGTATTGCAAAATTTGTCAATCATCACTGTTTTGACTGTCAATCTGCAGTCTACTAGTGCCCTTGAATTGCATTTTCCTCCTGCCTGCCTGCCTGTGTGCCAGTCCCAACTAGCCAATTAGTGCCACCACTCATATTTATTGTAACAGGATTGGAATTTTTGCTAATCATAACTGTTTTGACTGTGATTCTTCAGTCTCCTAGTGCCATTGAATTGCAGTTTCCTTTCTCCCAGCGTGTGTGCCAGACAGGCCCATTTGCCAAATAGTGCCAAACAATCATATTTGTTGCCACAGTACTTGTAAGTTGTAATATTTTAAAAAAATTAACAATTTGTGATTTTTAAAACATCTGTCTTTTTTGTTGTTGTCAGTCTCACAGCGTATACTGTGCCCACTTTCACAGTGCCACCACTCAATTGGTGTAATAGTATTGTTAGTGTCCATTTAAAAAAAATGACAGGCAGAGGCAGGCCACCCCGCAGGTTCCGTGGTCGTGGTCGTGGTGCTGTGATTCCTTTAGACCCTACAAATATGCACATTGTTAAGACGCCGGGTGCCAGGGGGGACGCAAAAACTTCTGAGGAGGACCTAGTTGAATGGCTAACACAGGACACCCAATCTTCTTCAGCTTACGCTGCTAGTCCTCCTAACCTTGACGCACCATCTAAGTCCAGCTGTGCTTTGGGCAGGTCTCAAGTGACCAGTGCCACTCCGCCGCCTGTCGCCACCACCAACACTAGCACCACAGCCGCTTCACTTGATCTGTCACAGGAGTTATTAACACATCATTTGGAAGAAATGAGTGATGCGCAACCATCATTGACAGAGGATGTAGATAATAGTGATCAGTCTCAGTCAAGCAGCATTACCGACATGGAGGTACGGTGTGATGATGATGATGATGATGATGTTGTACCCACTGCTGCTTCCTTTCTTGATGTTTCAGATACAAGTGAAGCGGTTGATGATGATGTGTCGGTGGATGTCACGTGGGTGCCTGCTAGAAGAGAAGAAGAAGAGGGGGAAAGTTCAGATGGGGAGACAGAGAGGAGGAGGAGGAGACGATTTGGAAGCACGGGGAGGTCATCTCAAGGAGCTAGTGGCACAGTCAGACAGCATGCATCATCACCAGGGGTCAGCCAGACAGCATGCCGACGCCCATCAACGCATGCTGTTGCCACCACCAGAATGCCGTCATCGCAGAGCTCAGAAGTGTGGCATTTTTGTGTGTGTCTGCCTCTGACAACAGCGATGCCATTTGCAACCTGTGCCAAAAGAAACTGAGTCGTGGGAAGTCCAATAGCCACCTAGGTACAACTGCTTTGCGAAGGCACATGGTCTCCCATCACAAAGGCCGATGGGAAGAACACATGAATAGAAGCAGCACACAAAGTGAAAGCCGCCCTCCTCCTCCTGCTCCAGCATCTTCAGCCACGTCAACCAGTGCTGTCCTCCTTGCCCCCTCTCAACCATCCTCCACTCAGTCTCTCTTACGTAGCAGTTCCTGGTCATCTGCCCACAGTCAGGTGTCTGTCAAGGACATGGTTGAGCGTAAGAAGCCAATTTCTCAAAGTCACCCCCTTGCCTGGCGTCTGACAGCTGGCTTGTCTGAACTCTTAGCCCGCCAGCTTTTACCATACAAGCTGGTGGAGTCTGATGCTTTCAAAAAATTTGTATCTATTGGGACACCGCAGTGGAAGGTACCTGGCAGAAATTTATTTTCACAAAAGGCAATCCCAAACCTGTACTCTGTTGTTCGAAAGGCAGTTATGGCATGTCTGGCACACAGCATTGGGGCAAGGGTCCATATGACCACGGATAGCTGGTCTGCAAAGCATGGTCAGGGCAGGTATATCACCTACACTGCGCATTGGGTAAACCTGCTGACTTCTGACAAGCATGGAATGCGTGGCTCTGCAGAAGAGTTGGTGACACCGCCACAACTTGCAAGCAGGCCTGCTGCTACCTCCTCTACTCCTCCTACTCCATCCTCTTCCATAACCTCTTCCTCGGCTGAGTCCTCTTCAACTTCTGCGTCTTGCTTTACATCTATGGCACCCCCCCAGCTCCCCAGGTACTATGCTACATTCCGGGTACGGCAGTGTCACGCCGTCTTGGGGTTGACTTGCCTGAAAGCGGAGAGTCACACCGCACCAGCACTCCTGACCGCCCTGAACGCACAGGTGGATCAGTGGCTGACTCCGCACCAACTGGAGATTGGCAAGGTTGTTTCTGACAATGGAAGTAATTTGGTGGTGGCATTGAAATTGGGCAAGTTGACACATGTGCCGTGCATGGCACATGTGTGTAATCTAATTGTACAACGATTTGTCCATAAGTACCCAGGCTTACAGGACGTCCTGAAGCAGGCCAGGAAGGTGTGTGGCCATTTCAGGCATTCCTACACGGCCATGGCGCACTTGTCCGATATCCAGCGTCGAAACAACCTGCCAGTGAGGCGCTTGATTTGCGACAGCCCGACACGGTGGAATTCAACACTCCTAATGTTTGACCGCCTGCTCCAACAAGAAAAAGCTGTTAATGAGTATTTGTATGACCGGGGTGCTAGGACAGCCTCTGGGGAGTTGGGGATATTTTTGCCAAATTACTGGACGCTCATGCGCAATGCCTGTAGGCTCATGCATCCTTTTGAGGAGGTGACAAACCTTGTCAGTCGCACCGAAGGCACCATCAGCGACATCATACCATTTGTTTTCTTCCTGGAGCGTGCCCTGCGAAGAGAACTGGATCAGGCAGTAGATGAGCGTGAAGAGGAAGCGGGATAGTTGTGGTGTCCATCACCCCCGCAAACAGCCGAATCAGCATTGCTTGCTGGACCGGCGGCAACGCAGGAAGAGGATTGTGAGGAAGAGGAGTCAGAGGAGGAATGTGGCTTTGAGGAGGATGAGGAGGAGGAAGACCGAGCACAACAGTCATCCCAGGGTGCTCGTTGTTGTCACCTCTCTGGTACCCGTGGTGTTGTACGTGGCTGGGGGGAAGAAGATACCATCAGTGAGATCAGTGAGGAGGAGGAACGCGACATGATTAGCTCAGCATCCAACCTTGTTCAAATGGGTTCTTTCATGCTGTTGTGCCTGTTGAGGGACCCTCGTATAAAAAAGCTGAAGGAGAACGACCTGTACTGGGTGTCCACGCTCCTCGACCCCCGGTATAAGCATAAAGTGCCTGATATGTTACCAAATTCCCGCAAGTCGGAAAGGATGGAGCATTTTCATAATAAATTAAAAACTATGCTTTACACAGCGTATAAGGGTGATGTCACAGCACCATGGGAATGTAACAGGGGAAGAGATGAAATTAATCCTCCTCCTCCCATGACCACGGCGGCAAGGACCGGGCGCTTTCCTGATGTCTTGTTGATGGAGGACATGCGTACCTTTTTAACTCCCATGCACCATCAGAGCCTTTCGGGATCCAGCCTTAGAGAAAGACTCAACCGACAGGTAGCAGACTACCTAGCTTTAACTGCAGATCTCGACACTCTCAGGAGCGATGGACCCCTTGACTACTGGGTGTGCAGGCTGGACTTGTGGCCTGAGCTATCCCAATTTGCAATGGAACTTCTGGCCTGCCCCGCTTCAAGTGTCCTGTCCGAAAGGACTTTTAGTGCAGCAGGAGGTTTTGTCACTGAGAAGAGAAGTCGCCTAGGTCAAAAAAACCTTGACTATCTCACTTTTATAAAAATGAATGAGGGCTGGATCCCGAAGGGACTGACATTGGGCGATACATTTGAATAAAAAACTCCTGATGATGAGATGAGCTGGCTTGGGCTACAACTGGTACACAGGCTGGCCTTTTTTTTTTGGTTATAAAGCCGGAGGACTTGCTTGACTTATCTGCCAACAACTAGTGTTCAAGCCACAAGCTTTTAGGGCACTTTATAAATGTTTTACAAACATCGATTTTTCTGGCCGCTGCTACAGCAGTTGCTACAACAATACCCCAATTTTTCAGTCATTTGTACAATCCGAATTTTTCTGGCCTCTGCTGCAGCTCTGTGGGTACAAAACTCAAATAAAAAAATAAGGCACATAAAACTAGTGATTAAACTGTTATGAATTGTACAACCTTACACACCACTCATATCCGGTGGACCATTAAATTGAACGCAAAATGCCACAAATTTGAAAGAGTAGAACCGACCTAGCATCTTTATCCGTCTCTTGGTTGCTCTAAATTATCTCCATGTTCCATCTATGCCATACCTGTACTCTATTGTGCAAAAGGGTGGCATATGTGGTGTTTCATGCTGTTGTGCCTGTTGCGGGTCGTGGTCCATGATATTAAAAGGCTGAAGGAGAACGACCTGTAGTAATGGGTGCCCCATCCAGTTTTTAGAAAAATGTTCCTGGTTCCTCTCAATTATCTCTGGGTTTCTAAAATGGATGCCATACCTGTACTCGCTTGTGCAAAAGGATGGCATATGTGGTGGTGTTTACTGCAGTTGTTTCTGTTGAGGGTGCTGGACCCTCTTATAAAAAAGCTGAAGGAGAACGACCTGGAGTGGGAGTCCAAGCATGATTTTTGGGGCTATTTCACTTTTACAAACAATTATCTGTGGGTTTCACAAATCAATGCCGTACCAGTAATCTATTGTTCCAAAGTATGCCATATGTTCTCTTTCCTGCTGGTGTTTTGTTTGATGGTCCTGGACCCTCTTATAAAAAGGCCTAAGGAGAAAGAATTGTACTGGGTGTCCATCCAATCATTTTTTTTATTCAAATTCACGGTTGCAAAAAATTATCCCCGGGTTTCTAAAATCAATGCCTTTCCTATAATATTTTTTTCACAAAGGATGCCATATGTCCTCTTTCCTACTGCTGGTTTTGTTGAGTGTCCTGGAGCCTCTGCTAAAAAGGCCTAAGGATAAAGAAGTGTACTGGGTGTCTATTCAATGTTTTTTTAGATTTCCCAGTTGTAACAAATTTTCTCTGTGTTTCTAAAATCAATGCCTTTCCTGTAATCTATTTTTCAAAAGGATGCCATATGTCCTCTTTCATGCTGTTGTTTCTGTTGAGACTCCGGGACACTCTTATAAAAAGGCCTAAGGATAAAGAAGTGTACTGGGTGTCCAATCAATGTTTTTTTCTATTTCCCGGGTCATTTAACTGAACTCTGTGTTTCTAAAATCAATGCCTTTCCTGTAATCTAATTTACAAAAGTATGACATATGTCCTCTTTCCTGCTGCTGGTTTTGTTGAGGGTCCTGGAGCCTATGTTAAAAAGGCCTAAGGTTAAAGAAGTGTACTGGGTGTCTAATCTATGTTTTTTTAGATTTCACGGTTGGAACAAATTATCCCCGGGTTTCTAAAATCAATGCCTTTCCTGTAATCTATTAGTCACAAGGATGCCATATGTCCTCTTTCATGCTGTTGTTTCTGTTGAGGCTCCGGGAGCCTCTTCTAAAAAGGCCGAAGGATAAAGAAGTGTACTGGGTGTCTAATCAATCTTTTTTTAGATTTCACGGTTGCAACAAATTATCCCAGGGTTTCTAAAATCAATGCCTTCCCTGTAATCTATTAGTCACAAGGATGCCATATGTCCTCTTTCATGCTGTTGTTTCTGTTGAACCTCAGGGAGCCTCTTATAAAAAGGCCTAAGGATAAATAAGTGTAACGGGTGTCTAATCAATGTTTTTTTTCTATTTCACGGGTCATATAAATGATCTGTAGGTTTCTAAAATCAATGCCTTTCTTGTAATCTATTAATTAAAAAGGATGACATATGTCCTCTTTCATGCTGTTGTTTCGGTTGAGGCTCCGGGACCCTCGTATTAAAAAGGCCTGAGGATAAATAAGTGTAATGGGTGTCTAATCAATGTTTTTTTTCTATTTCACGGTTGCAAATAATGATCTGTGGGTTTCTAAAATCAATGCCTTTACTGTAATCTTTTATTCAAAAGGATGACAAATCTCCTCTTTCATGCTGTTGTTTCGGTTGAGGCTCCGGGACCCTCGTATTAAAAAGGCCTGAGCATAAATAAGTGTAACAGGTGTCTAATCAATGTTTTTTTCTATTTCACGGTTGCAAATAATGATCTGTGGGTTTCTAAAATCAATGCCTTTACTGTAATCTATTATTCAAAAGGATGACATATCTCCTCTTTCATGCTGTTGTTTCGATTGAGGCTCCGGGACCCTCATATTAAAACGGCCTGAGGATAAATAAGTGTAACGGGTGTCTAATCAATGTTTTTTTCTATTTCCCGGGTCATATAAATGATCTCTGGGATTCTAAAATCAATGCCTTTCCTGTAATCTATTATTCAAAAGGATGACATATCTCCTCTTTCATGCTGTTGTTTTGGTTGAGGCTCCGGGAGCCTCTTATTAAAAAGGCCTGAGGATAAATAAGTGTAACGGGTGTCTAATCAATGTTTTTTTCTATTTCCCTGGTCATATAAATGATCTCTGGGATTCTAAAAGCAATGCCTTTCCTGTAATCTATTATTCAAAAGGATGACATATCTCCTCTTTCATGCTGTTGTTTTGGTTGAGGCTCCGGGACCCTCTTATTAAAAAGGCCTGAGGATAAATAAGTGTAACGGGTGTCTAATCAATGTTTTTTTCTATTGCATGGGTCATATAAATGATCTGTGGGTTTCTAAAATCAATGCCTTTCCTGTAATCTATTATTCAAAAGGATGACATATCTCCTCTTTCATGCTGTTGTTTCGGTTGAGGCTCCCGGACCATCTTATTAAAAATGCCTGAGGATAAATAAGTGTAACGGGTGTCTAATGAATGTTTTTTTCTATTTCAAGAGTCATATAAATGATCTCTGGGATTCTAAAATCAATGCCTTTCCTGTAATCTATTATTCAAAAGGATGACAAATCTCCTCTTTCATGCTGTTGTTTTTGTTGGGGGTCCGGAATACTATTTTAAAAAGGCAGAAGGAGAATGACCTGTACTGTACTGGGTGTCCAATCATGTTTTTGTTTTCTATTTCACGGTTCATAATAAATATCGCTGTGTAACTAAAATCAATGCCATACCTGTACTCGGTTGTTCAAAAGGATGGCATATGTGGTGTTTCATTCTGTTGTGGTTGTTGAGGGTCGTGGCCGTGGGACAGCGTATAAAACGGCTGAAGGAGAACAACCTGTACAGCCTTGCTCCTCTTTTTAGGCAGGCCAGCTCTTTGCATACATGCCCACAGACTCTGTAACGCATGCCTCTTTTAGGGAGAGGTGCAGCCATAATGCAGGGTCAGAAACTCTGCCTGCAACTGTTATACTCGATTTTGCGAAAGGAAGTAAGCTTACCATGGTTCCCTGCATGCACGTATTGTTGTTATATTTTTGTGAGTGTAATCATGATGGCCATGTAGACCACCACCAATAAGAGTCCTGGAAGTAACAGGGATGAGTTGAAAGAGCTAAGAATAGTAGAACTTGAAACAGCAGAGTTAGCCATGGGTGTTAGTGCAAAACCGCTTGGCTTTTTTTTTGCTTTGGGTGCGACTATTCATGCAGGCCATAAAGAGCTGCCACCATTCGGTGTCGTATCAGCTATTAAACTAATAAGAACAGTACTACCAAAATACAGCCAATGAAGGGCCTTAGGAAGACTGAGGCAAGGTTGGATTGTAGTATTTGGTTAGGCTAATCATGATGGCCATGTAGACCACCACCGAGAGTCCTGGAAGTAACAGGGATGAGATGAAAGAGCTAAGAATTGTAGAACTTGAAACAACAGAGTTAGCCATGGGTGTTAGTGCAAAACCGCTTGGCTTTTTTTTGGCTTTGGGTGCGGCTATTCATGCAGGCCAAATAGAGCTGCCACCATTCGGTGTCATATCAGCTATTAAACTAATAAGAACAGTACTACCAAAATACACCCAATGAAGGGCCTTAGGAAGACTGAGCCAAGGTTGGATTGTAGTATTTGGTTAGGCTAATCATGATGGCCATGTAGACCACGACCGAGAGTCCTGGAAGTAACAGGGATGATGAGATGAAAGTGCTAAGAATAGTACTACTTGAAACAACAGAGTTAGCCATGGGTGTTAGTGCAAAACCGCTTGGCTTTTTTTTGGCTTTGGGTGCGGCTATTCATGCAGGCCAAATAGAGCTGCCACCATTCGGTGTCGTATCAGCTATTAAACTAATAAGAACAGTACTACCAAAATACACCCAATGAAGGGCCTTAGGAAGACTGAGCCAAGGTTTGATTGTAGTATTTGGTTAGGCTAATCATGTTGGCCATGTAGACCACCACCGAGAGTCCTGGAAGTAACAGGGATGAGATGAAAGAGCTAAGAATAGTAGAACTTGAAACAACAGAGTTAGCCATGGGTGTTAGTGCAAAACCGCTTGGCTTTTTTGTGGCTTTGGGTGCGGCTATTCATGCAGGCCATATAGAGCTGCCACCATTCGGTGTCGTATCAGCTATTAAACTAATAAGAACAGTACTACCAAAATACAGCCAATGAAGGGCCTTAGGAAGACTGAGCCAAGGTTGGATTGTAGTATTTGGTTAGGCTAATCATGATGGCCATGTAGACCACCACCGAGAGTCCTGGAAGTAACAGGGATGATGAGATGAAAGTGCTAAGAACAGTACTACTTGAAACAACAGAGTTAGCCATGGGTGGTAATCCAAGACCGCTTGGATTTATTTTTGTATTGGGTGCGGCTAATCATGCAGGCCATATAGAGCTGCCACCATTCGGTGTTGTATCAGCTAAAAAAATAATAAGAACTGTACTATCAAAATACAGACAATGAAGGGCCTATGAAGACTGAGCAAAGGTTGGATTGTAGTATTTTGTTCGGCTAATCATGATGGCCATGTAGACCACCCGTAACAGGGATGAAAGTGCTAAGAATAGTACTAATTGAAACAACTGAGTTAGCCATGGGTGTTAGTCTAAGACCACTTGGCTTTTTTGGGGGTTTGGGTGCAGCTAATCATGAAGGCCAGATAGACCTGCCACCATTTGGTGTTGTAACAGGTATTAAACTGCAAAGAACAGTACTACTTAACACAACCGACTTACCATGGGTCCCAGAGCATATGTTTGGTTGTTATATTTTGTAAGGGTAATCATGCAGGCCATATAGACCTCCACCAATAGGGTGAGTATGAGTAACAGCTATTATAATGCAAAGGACATTACTAATTAACACAACATAGTTACCATGGGTCGCATACCAAGAGCAGATGTCTTATTATATTTTGTATGGGTAATCATCCAGGCCGTATAGAACTCACCAAATAGAGGGAGTTACAGAGATTAAAGTGCTAAGATGGTAGTACTTAAAACACAACCTAGTTAAAATAGGTAGCAGATCGCATGTCTTATTATTATAATTTTTCAGGGTAATCTGGCAGGCCATATAGAACACCCCCGATAGGGGGGGGGGGAACTGGGATTAAAGTGCTATGAAAAGTACTAATTAACACAAGCTAGTTGGGTCCAAGAACGCATGTTTAATTATTAGACTTTATTAGGGTAATTATATATCTAACAAATATATCTATTTCTCTTCTATCGATTCTATCTAACTATCAATCTATGTATATCTATCTATACTATCTATCAATCTATCTTCTGTCCGGGATGTTTTGAGACAGCCACTTTGGGAATGTTAGTTGATTTAGACCCATTATGGCTTAAAAGCAGACTCTGCATAAACTATGTAATTTTCCATGGGAGTTTTGCCAGGGATCCCCCTCCAGCATGCGACAGTCCAGGTGTTAGTACCCTTGAAACAACTTTTCCATCACTATTGTGGCCAGAAAGAGTCCTTGTAGGTTTTAAAGTTCGCCTGCCTATTGAATTCAATGGCGAACAATACCGGAAGTTCGAGTCCGCCGTTCGCGAACCGAAAACTTTAGGTTCGCGACATCACTATAGATAATCCCTTTATTACCCATTCCCCAGTTTTGCATAACCAACACAGTTATATTAATATACTTTTTACTTTTGTGACTAACTTGTATCAAAGCTTCTGCAGACTGCCCCCTTATTTCAGTTCTTTTGACGGACTTGCATTTTAGCCAATCAGTGCTCACTCATAAATAACTCCACGGGAGTGAGCACAATGTTGCCAATATGGCACACGTGGACTAGCGCTGTCTAGCTGTGAAAAACTGTCAAAATGCACTGAGTTAAAAGGCGGCCTTCAAGAGCTTAGAAATTAACATTTGAGCCTACCTAGATTTAGCTTTCAACAAAGAATACTCATATGCTAAATCACTTGAAACTGATGCAGTATAACTGTAAAAAGCTGACATGAAAATATCACCTGAGCATCTCTATGTAAAAAAGGAAGATATTTTACCTCACAATCTCCTCAGCTCAGCAGAGTAAGTTCTGTGTAAAAAGTTATACTCAGCTGCTGCCCAGCTGCAGGTAGAAAAAAAAAGAGAGTGAAGAAATGAACAGCAGCCAATCAGCATCAACAGTGCTGAGGTCATGAACTCTTTTACTGTGATCTCATGAGATTTCACTTAACTCTCATGAGATTTCATTGTAAACTTCCTTAAACTGAATAGGGAAATAAGATGAGTGTGCACGAAAGCTCACTCCCTTAGCTGTCCCGGGACAGACATACTGATTTGTTGCTTAGAAGTCCTTTACAATGGGATGTGGCTACTGAGGAACTTTTTAGGTAAAATATCTTTGTTTTTTACATAGAGAAGTTCAGGTGATATTCTCTAGTCAGCTTTTTACAGCTATGCTGCATCCCTTTCAAGTGTTTTTCAACATTTAGGTATCATGACCCTTTAATAAAAACCGAAGTCCTTTTTATACCATAAACCTTTGTAAATTTACAGGGAGTACCTAAGTATTTGCTAGTTATGATGAACAGTACACAATCTTCCTTTTTTATTGCAAACTGGTGTAACTGGACATCTAGTTACCACCCTATAATTGTATTACAGGTGTTATCTTCTCTGACACAGTTCCAGCGTTTGCATAAAAAAGGGACATCATTCAAACATGGCTCAACTTTTGGATTTCCTTTCTCACATTCCTTTTATCTTACATTAAAGGGACATAAAACCCAAATTTTTTACTTTCATGATTCAGATAGAATATACAATTTTAAATAACTTTCCAATTTACTTCTATTACTGATTTTGCTTCATTTGCTTGGTACCCTTTGTTGAAGGCAATGCACTACTGGGAGCTAGTTGAACACATCAGGTGAGCCAATCAAGTGTGGTCACCAATCAGCTGCTAGCTTCCAGTAGCATTTTTCTGCTCTTGAGCCCATCTAGGTATACTTTTTAACAAAGCATACCAAGAGAACAAAGCAAATTATATAATAGAAGTAAATTGGAAAGTTGTTTAAATTGCAGGTCCTATCTGAATTTTGAAAGAAAGAAAAATGTGTTTAATGTCCCTTTAAATTCACACACACAAACTGCAAATAAAAAGTAAGTTTTCCTTCATTCATAGAAAAAAAATCAGTAAATGATAAAATATATAAAATTTAGGCTTTAGTTACAGTTATCGGCCAAGAGATGAAAAGCACAAAAGTCTCCTCACGGCACCTCCTCCAGTTTTTAGGTTCTAAAGGTAGTATTATCTGCTGGTATTTAAATAGACATTAAAATGTGCTAGTCTTATACTCCCTAGAAAGGACAAAAATAATAATTATGTAATCTAGTTTTCTAGTTTCTAAAAATCCTACAAATTGTCTAAACTAGCAGATTTCCATTATTTTGAAAATCTAGATCGCAGAATTTGTCCAAAAACAAATGGTGTTTACTGTCCCTTTAAACTGTTTGAAATCTGCACCTGCAAGGGCGCTCCATACAAATGCATAAAAATCCTGGAAATTCATTACACTCACAGACTGGACTTGGTAGACATCCAATTTACAGAGGAGCATTACTAGGATTAACTGGATGCATCGCTCATATCTAGGCAGCATTTTCAGAATAAACTGGAAGCACATTTCCTGTCAAGTCAATATTTCAGCATTCCCATAATGTGAATTGCTTAACTAATTCAAATGGAAACACGTTAATGGATTACTATGGTATACAAAATATATATCTAGTGCTTACACTGATTTTATAAGGCAAATGCATACAGACTGAAATATTTATTTTGAATTCTATTTTTACTCACTTTTAATGCTATTTTAGGTCTGTTAAGCTATAAATAAATGTTACTTCATTTATATGACCTTGGTTTAGCCTCCTGTGTACAAATCTGACTGTCACTTCAAATTGAATGCATGGCTTCTATAAAATGAGATTACAAATCAAGCGTGGCTTTCTATTGCATGAAACCTGTAAGTAACAGGGCTTGAATATTACAATTGTTAATAGAATGAACGGCTATATTCATGGGCAAGTGACGGGATATCTTTGGTAAAGCGTTCTATTATTTACTATTTCCTTTGGAGGCACTTTCTATATACAGCTCTAGAAAAATTAAGAAACTACTGCAACATTATCAGTTTCTCTGGTGTTACTTTTTAAAGGTATGTGTTTGAGTAAAATTAACATTTCTAATTTATTCTATAAACTACTAACAACATTTCTGCCAAATCCCCAAATAACAATATTGTCATTTAGAGCATTTAATTGCAGAAAATGACAACTGGTCAAAATAACAAAAAAGATGCAGTGTTTTCAAACCTCAAATAATGCAAAGAAATCAAGTTCATATTCATTTTTAAACAACACAATACTAATGTGTTAATTTAGCAAGAATTAAGAAATCAATATTTGGTGGAATAACCCTGATTTTATGTCACTCCTGGAGCACAAAATTTAAGCAGCTCAGCTTTGTTTGTCTGGTGGTACTCCGTCCACACATTGATTGACCAGGCTGAGTGACATGGAACGTTGTCCTGTTGTAAGAAAGCAATCTTCAGAGTTGGGGAACATTGTCATAGCAAAAGGAAGCAAGTTTTCTTCCAGGATAACCTTATACGTGACTTAATTAATGCGTCCTTCACAAAGATGAATCTGCCAAATTGCAGCCTTGCTGAAGCACCCCCAGATCATCACCCATCCTTCACCAGATTTCACAAATGCTTCCCACCCATTGTGAAATTTGGTGGAGGATCAATAAGGATTTGGAGGTGTTTCAGCAAGGCTGGAATCAGGCAGATTCATCTTTGTGAAGGATGCATGAATTAAACCATGTGCAAGGTTAGCCTGGAAGAACATGTGCTTCCTTCTGCTTTGATAGTGTGTCCCAACTCTGGTCTGTTTTTTTTCCAGCAGGACATTGCTCTATGCCACAAAACCAGGTCTTTTAAGGTGTGGATGGAGGACCACCAGATAAAGACCATGTCATGGCCGGCCCAATTTCCTGACCTGAACCCCATTGAAAAAATTGTCACAAGCCTCAAACAAAGCTGATCTGCTTGGATTTTTGTGAAAGACTGTTGGGGAGCACGCCAAGACAAACACATACTGATAAATAGTAAAACCAGAGAAAATTATGATTTTGCACTTGTTACATTTTTTCCAGAGCTGTATTTATATTATATATATATATATATATATATATATATATATATATATATAATAACTCATTGTGTAACCCATTTACAAATCTAGACAAGTCAGAAGATTTGCTTTTCCCACAGAAGCTCTCTGAATACATTGTTTCCAATGCAGCAAAGGATTCTGCGTACGATATGCAAATTAGGTTCACAATTACTCACTTTTTTACTTTTAGCCTGCTTTTTAAGGCAGACTTCCCTTTACGCCATAACATCGCCGCATTACACAGCTTTTAAGCTTAGCTAGGGTTAGTACAGTGATACAGACAAATGCCAGGACAGCTGCTTTGTGGTTTTTGCCACTCATCAGCTGGGAGTAGGTTGAATCACTGCTGGGTAAAGTTGATTTCTAGGCAAAATATAACAACAATTAAAATTATGGGGAGGCAAAAAGTAGGATTAAAATCCTCCACTAAATACAAAATGTAGAGAAAATAACTCATTGTGTAACCCATTTACAAATCTAGTCAATGGGGCATATTTATCAAGCTCCGTATGGAGCTTGATGCCCCGTGTATCCAGTGAGTCTTCCGGCTTGCTGGAAACAGAAGTTATAATAATATGCAGGGGGCGGTACTGCACCAGTACTTCACAAGAACTGCTTGTGCAATGATAAATGCCGACAGCGTATGCTGTCAGCATTTATCGATGTGCAGTGGACATGATACGCTATATCGTATCATGTCCGCTCGCACTATAATAAATTGACCCCAATAGGTTAGATTCATGGAAGCGTATGATGACCTCATTATTAACAAGAGATCATGTGCGAAATTCACTGAAATTCACGTCACCTGTTTTTTCTAGCATGTTTTTAGTGGGCTTTCCTGTAATTAACATATATCATTGTGTTAAATGCCCCATACATAATATCACTCACAGCCAATAATAAATGCTATCAACTTGGAAAAGCAATGATTAACAGCAACACTTTCAAAACAGACGGCTAGATTACGAGTTGTGCGTTAGGGTTAAAAAGCAGCGTTGGCCGGTCCCAACGCTGCTTTTTAACGCCCGCTGGTATTACGAGTCTTGCAGGTACAGGTGTACCGCACACTTTTTTGGCCAGACTTGGAAATACCGCAAATCCACTTATGTCAATTGCGTATCCTATATTTTCAATTGGACTTGCATTGCGCCGGTATTACGAGTCTGACCAAAAGTGAGCGGTAGACCCTCTCCTGTCAAGCCTGGCACCACATTTAAAAGTCAGTAGTTAAGAGTTTTACACTACAAACCCGCAAACACGTAGCATAAAACTCTTAACTAAAGTGCTAAAAAGTACACTAACACCCATAAACTACCTATTAACCCCCTAAACCGAGGCCCCCCCCACATCGCAAACACTAAAATAAAAATTTTAACCCCTAATCTGCCGAACCGAAATTCGCCGCCACTATAATAAATATATTAACCCCCAGCACTCCCGCATCACAAACACTATTTAAATATTATTAACCACTAATCTGCCGGTCCTAACATCGCCGACACCTACCTACATTTATTAACCCCTAATCTGCTGTCCCCAACGCCGCCACTATAATAAAGTTATTAACCCCTAAACCTAAGTCTAACCCTAACCCCCCTTAACTTAAATATAATTTAAATAAATCTAAATAAAATTACTACAATTCACTAAATTATTCCTATTTAAAACTAAATACTTACCTGTAAAATAAACCCTAAGATAGCTACAATATAACTAATAGTTACAATGTAGCTAGCTTAGGGTTTATTTTTATTTTACAGGCAACTTTGTATTTATTTTAACTAGGTACAATAGTTATTAAATAGTTATTAACTATTTAATAACTACCTAGTTAAAATAAAGACACATTTACCTGTAAAATAAAACCTAACCTAGGTTACAACTACACCTAACACTACACTACAATTAAATTAGTTACCTAAACTAAATACAATAAATTACAATTTAAAAAAAATATCTATAGTACAAAAAAAAAACTAAATTGCAGAAAATAATAAACAAATTACAAGATTTATAAAATAATTACACCTAATCTAATCCCTCTAACAAAATAAAAAAGCCCCCCCCCAAATAAAAAAGCCCTACCCTACACTAAATTACAAATAGCCCTTAAAAGGGCCTTTTGCGGGGCATTGCCCCAAAGTAATCAGCTCTTTTACCTGTAAAAAAAAATTACAAATCCCCCCCAACATTAAAACCCACCACCCACCCAACCAACCCTACTCTAAAACCCACCCAATCCCCCCTTAAAAAAAACTAACACTAACCCCTTGAAGATCACCCTACTTTGAGAAGTCTTCACCCAACCGGGCCGAAGTCCTCCAGACGGACAGAAGTCTTCATCCAGACGGCATCTTCTATCGTCATCCATCCGGCGCGGAGCGGCTCCATCTTCAAGACATCCGATGCGGAGCATCCTCTTCATCTGGAGTCTTCTTCAACAATGACGGTTCCTTTAAGTGACGTCATCCAAGATGGCATCCCTTCAATTCCGATTGGCTGATAGAATTCTATCAGCCAATTGGAATTAAGGTAGGAAAAATTCTATTAGCTGATGCAATCAGCCAATAGGATTGAGCTAGCATTCTATTGGCTGATTGGAACAGCCAATAGAATGCGAGCTCAATCCTATTGGCTGATTGGATCAGCCAATAGGATTGAACTTCAATCCTATTGGCTGATCCAATCAGCCAATAGGATTTTTTCCTACCTTAATTTCCTATTGGCTGATAGAATTCTATCAGCCAATCGGAATTGAAGGGATGCCATCTTGGATGACGTCACTTAAAGGAACTGTCATTGTTGAAGAAGACTCCGGATGAAGAGGATGCCGTCTGGATGAAGACTTCTGCCCGTCTGGAGGACCACTTCTGCCCGGTTGGATAAAGACTTCTGCCCGTCTGGAGGACCACTTCTGCCCGTTTGGGTGAAGACGTCTCACTGTAGGGTGATCTTCAAGGGGTTAGTGTTAGGTTTTTTTAAGGGAGGATTGGGTGGGTTTTAGAGTAGGGTTGATTGTGTGGGTGGTGGGTTTTAATGTTGGGGGGGTATTTGTACTTTTTTTTTACAGGTAAAAGAGCTGATTACTTTGAGGCAATGCCCCACAAGGGCTATTTGTAATTTAGTGTAGGGTAGGGCTTTTTTATTTTGGGGGGCTTTTTTATTTTGTTAGTGGGATTAAAGTAGGTGTAATTAGTTTAACAATCTTGTAATTATTTTATTATTTTCTGTAATTTAGTGTTTGAATTTTTTCGTACTTTAGATAATTTTATTTCATTGTAATTAATTGTATTTAATTTATTTAATTTATTTAATTATAGTGTAGTGTTAGGTGTTAGTGTAACTTAGGCTTTATTTTACAGGTAATTTTGTCTTTATTTTAACTAGGTAGTTATTAAATAGTTACTAACTATTTAATAACTATTGCACCTAGTTAAAATAAATACAAAGTTGCCTGTAAAATAAAAATGAACCCAAAGCTAGCTAAAATGTAACTATTAGTTATATTGTAGCTATCTTAGGGTTTATTTTATAGGAAAGTATTTCGTTTTAAATAGGAATTATTTAGTTAATTGTAGTAATTTTATTTAGATTTATTGTAATTATATTTAAGTTAGGGGGGTTAGGGTTAGGGTTAGACTTAGGTTTAGGGGTTAATAACTTTATTATAGTGGTTGCGACGTTGTGGGAGGCAGATTAGGGGTTAATAAATGTAGTTAGGTTGCGGTGACATTGGGGCAGCATATTAGGGGTTAATAAATATAATGTAGGGTTCGGCGATGTTGGGGGCAGCAGATTAGGGGTTCATAACTAGAATGTAGGTGGTGGCGGTGTGCGGAGCGGCAGATTAGGGGTAAATAATATAATGCAGGTGTCGGCGATGTCGGGGGCGGCAGATTAGGGGTTAATAAGTGTAAGATTAGGGGTTAGTGATGTTGCGAATAGTTCGCCGGCGAATAGTTCCCGGCGAACATAGCATGTTCACGTTCGCCGCAGACGGCGAACATATGCGATGTTCGGTCCGCCCCCTATTCCTCATCATTGAGTAAACTTTGACCCTATACCTCACAGTCAGAAGACACATTCCAGCCAATCAGCAGCAGACCTTCCCTCCCAGACCCTCCCACCTCCTGGACAGCATCCATTTTAGATTCATTTGGAAGCTGCATTCTTAGTGAGAGGAGGGACAGTGTAGCTGCTGCTGATTTAATAGGGAAATCGATAGCTAGGCTAGTGTATTCAGTGTCCACTACAGTCCTGAAGGACTCATCTGATCTCTGCTGTAAGGACAGCACCCCAAAAAGCCCTTTTTAGGGCTAGAACATATCTGCTTTTTTTTTTTCCTGTGTAATCTAATTGCAGTTGCCTGCCTGCCAGCGTGTGTGTCAGGCTCACTGCGTATACTGTGCCCACTTGCCCAGTGCCACCACTCATATCTGGTGTAACAGTAGTGTACATTTAAAAAAAACAACACTTTTTTGACTGTGAAATAATAGCTGCCAGTACCCAAGATGCCCGCCAATAAGGCAGATGGGGAGGGTTAGAGAGCTGTTTTGGGGGGGGGATCAGGGAGGTTGGGGGCTAAGGGGGGATGCTACACCACAGCATATGTAAATATGCTAAAAAAAATATAAAAAAAATTTAAAAACCTTTTATTTTAGTACTGGCAGACTTTCTGCTCCTAAAAAATTCCAAATTTAGTATAAGGCTCACAACAGAAATTCAACTTTGTGTGTACCACATACACAAATTTATACAGCAATAATAGCTAAATGAATAGTTAAAACAAATAGTTATATAGCAGATATGGCATTTAAAATTGTGTAAACATTGCTCTTAAAAATATTCCTAAAACATTCCAAATTAAGTATAAGGCTCACAACAAAAATTCAACTTTGTGTTTACCACATACACATAATAGGTGAAATATATTAGTCAGTTATATAATATTATCTAACCAATAATGTTCTCGATTCTATGCAATGCTCCTAAATATTGCCAATAGTAACTAATGTGTAAGGCTCTGAGTAAGACCTTTAACTGTGTGTTTTCTGTTGTGAGCCTTATACTAAATTTGGAATTTGTTAGGAATATTTTTAAGAGCAATGTTTGCACAATTTTAAATGCTATATCTGTTACATAACTATTAGTTTTAACTATTCATTTAGCTATTATTGTTGTATACATTTGATCCATGTTTTTAACTTATTTGTGTACTCAATAAATTGTTTATTGTAATCGTTTGATAATATTGCATTTGGTCCAGACCCAGCCTTCGTATAGTTGGCGCTTTGGTATAACTTATTAGTTTCATCTTTCCATTTTGACAACTAGGTGTCAAATTATCAAAGCCAGAGGTCTTATTTAGTAGGCGCTAGGTGCACTCCACTATTAAGATTAGGGGTGTTTAGACAGACTCAGGGTTCATGTTAGGGTGTTAGGTGTAGACATAAAATGTATTTCCCCATAGGAATCAATGGGGCTGCGTTAGGAGCTTTACGCTGTTTTTTTTGCAGGTGTTAAGTTTTTTTTCAGACGTCTCTCCCCCATTGATTCCTATAGGGAAATCGTGCATGAGCACGTTCAGCCAGCGCTGGTATTGAGGTGAGATGTGGAGCTAAATTTTGCTCTTCACTCACTTTTTTGCGGTTAATGCTGGGTTTGTAAAAACCCGTAATACCAGCGCTGTCTGCAAGTGAGCGGTGAGCATAAACTGCTCGTTAGCCCCGCACAGCTTCTAACGCAAAACTCGTAATCTAGGTGAGAGTTTGTAAATGTTCGGTATTGTAAAATCTTCATGTCTGTTTTATTAGGGTAAACCTCTCAGAAGCAAACAAGGGACTAGCCATTCATGCATGAAGAATTCATAAAGACGCAATTGTCCTTCAGAAGTATCACTACCTTAAAGAGATTTTTCCTTTTCAGAATTGACAAGATTGTACTTTTGTATTACATTTTTTTGCTTTAGTTTTTCTGTAGCTTTTTATTTATAGTTGTGAATAGCTAGACTTACTTATAGATTGTTTTTTTTTATTACCCGCATATTTTACAGTGGAACCCGTTCTATGGTTGCAATATAGATACGGTTCCATTACTTGAAATGTAACTGATCCCCAGCTGTTTTCAGTGAGAATTTTGTTTCATGGTCTAATTTTATTCAATCCAGGCTACTAGAATGTTTTGGATGCTGGTTTAGAAAATGTACAAATATGTGTAAGGTAGTGACATATGGTAAACCTCTAATTGACCTTCAAAGTTAGAGTTCAAACCAGAAAATTAAAATGGAAAATAATAATGTAATTTTGCCCTAAATAAGGCTATGTAAACAAGAATATATATGCATCAGAAATTCATCACTTCCTTGCAAAAGTTCTGCATACAAAATAAAAGTGTTAAACAGAGTTCAAATATTTGTTACCAAAATTTTCTCTGATTTTCTGTACAAAGACACAACTTTTGCAATGCCCCTTAAAGATACAGTAAACTCATATTTTTTTCACAGCAATGCAAATATCTTAAAACTTGTATTTTAACATTTTCATCGTTTTTTTTCCAATGTATTTCTACATTTTTATGGATTTTCAATTCATTGTGATACTTATTATCAGTAGCAGACCTACTCAACAGAGGGCCCTGGTTCATTTTTTTTTTTTTTTAAATAAGTCAGATAAAAATCTACAGCTTATTGTATATTAAAACTAAGTGCTTTTACATTGTCTTTTTATTGTGCGTTCTATGCAATTGTATTGTGTTTAATGGTCCTTTAAGATATATGGATAACTATAAGATGGTTTAATTATGACTGCTGTTAACATAAATTGCAAGAAATACTCTTCTAGAGGACTATAATATCATACCCCAAGATCACACATAAAATTTTTTTGGAAATTCCAGAAATATTGCAACAATTGTGCCAGGGAATACTTGTTTATTGTCCAATCACGGATAATAGGAAAAAGATTCAGAATTGTCAGGCTCCTAAGCAAGGCATAAGCTGCACTGTACTTACAAAATTCTGGTTGCTGTAGCAAGCTAAGAACTGTGCTATACTCAAGGCTGGTAAAGGCGGGGAAGCTAAAGGAAGAAGGGTTGCTGCTGCAAGAGCCAGGGTCCACTCTAAGTAGGGTTGGATTAATGTGGCCAGCTCTCTGGAAGTTCTTCATGTCTTGTCTGCATACTTTTAAGGAAGATGTGCACTAAGTTCAGTGCTCCTTATATTATTGTTGATCTGAAGTGCACTGGCCTTGTTCCTGGTTCGAAGCCTCCATGGGATGTGTTAAAAGGTCATCACAGATTCCCATTCAGTGCTTGGTCATTTTGTGTGAAGACTGAAGACCTGTTCCTGACCTGTCCTCTTGATACTGACCCTGGCAAAGTCACTGACTATGCAATCTATCTAACCCCTTCTACTAAGATTTGCTATCCACGGATTGATTTACTGGCTTATTACTATTACTGTCTCCTTGATAATGTACTTGTCTTTTCCTATAATTTTGACGCCTGGTTACCACATTATCAAAAACTCAGACAGATATTCTCACTATCTCACGCTCACTCGCACTCTCTCACACTCCTAGTCCCACAAACACACAAATACACTGGCACGCACACATTTTATCTCACACACAAAGACAAACACACAAAGAAACTGACACACACAACGACACTTTCACACACACACACACTCACAGACAAGCTGACAGACATACATACAAGTGTAGATTCTGCAGAAGAAAACAAAATGTTTTTTTTCTTATTAAATTGTCCTTATTGAAATCACAACAAACATATATGCAGTGACCGAGTCCAATTTTTAGTCCTGCTTCGGAAGTTTACAAAGAAACAGTGTCAAGAAAAGTAACCAAACTTTTCATTGTGATATTGTGTGATAGATGCAAAGACTGTACTGCTAACCTTAAACAGAGTATAACACAAAAAATCTCTATCTCTACATGCACTCAGCACTGCTCATACACATACAAGCACTATACCCACATGTACACACAAGCACTATACACACACACACTGGTGCTGTCCATACACATAAGAAATATGCCCACATGCACTAAGCTCTGCCTATGCACACACAAGCTGAGATGAGGGTCTTTATTTGGATATATATAGGGGGTTAGACTGTATAGGTGAGACTTTATACAAAGATGAGAGCCTAATTTTGAGGTAAATAGAAGGTTATAGATGATACTATTTACAGAGGGGGTTAGACTGTATAGGGGGTTACGCTGTATAGGTGAGACTTTATACAAAGATGAGAGCCTAATTTTGAGGTAAATAGAGGGTTATAGATGATGCTATTTACAGAGGTGAGGGTATGTCTTGGGATTTTTCCCCAAAGCTCATAAAAAGTTTTCTTCTTTTTTAAAGTTACAGTACACCCTTGATGTACCAAGTATTGTTATATGATGGCGCACAGCTCAAAAAGATAGACTTAGATAAACAGAATCCATGGTAGATTAAAATAACTCTATAAGCCCTTAGAACTATTCTAATACCTAATGTGCATAGAACATCTTATTTTTAAAATTAATTAAATGCATCATTCATGTATTACTTCTGTGAGATTTCAGCACTTCTGTGTCTTCACATCTGTTAATTAATTGAGCCAGAGTCACTAGTGTAGACTGATTTAGTTTATAGGGTTTAGAACTTCAAGCACTATATATACACGTATTATGCCCACGCACTACCACTAAGAGATGCACGTACCTGAACGTCATGAGGCAGCCGAGCATGTCTTCATGCTTATAAAAGAGAGAGGAAGACAGCTTTGATTGTTCCTGCAGTTCTTTCCACAACCCATTTTGCTCAATCTGGGCTGCTGGTGTGACAGCAAGGGGCATCCCTGGAAGGGTTAATATGTGTGAGAGAAGATGCAGGCCATTCCAGGTAGGCAATGGGCATATGACATTAGAGGAAGCACTTTTCTTCACTGCAGTACCGGACCAATTTTACATTGGTTCCTTGTTCACATAAGATAATTTCTGTTCCTGACTGTAGGGGGAGCGATTGCGTCACCCAGGATCTGCCACTGAGATGGATCCAGCAGAGATGTGAATGTTATTACAACCTTGTCTCAGCAGCTTTCTAGCCTGGTGCATACAATGCAGGATCTAGATGCCTCTCAGTTAAACCTTCTGAAACATGTGGAAAGTTTACAGGCTGAAAGATTGACTGCTGGTGTTTATTCAAGTGTGCCTACTGCTCCTCCTGCTGCAGCTGAATGAGTCATTTTGTTAGTGCCTCTAGCTTTCAGCAACCCAGTTACCTGCCCCATGTCAAGTCTGGTCAGTATGTATACAGAACTATGTGTCTGAATTTTGTTCTATCTCCAGTGAAACAGAGGGGAATGCACCTGTTCTTCTTGATCATTACCTTCTGGGTCTCTCAGAAAAGGAAGAGGAATTAGCCTGTACTTGTCCAACCAATGACCTAGAGAGCATGACTACCCTAATTGTCCACATTAATAGACAACTTTGTGTGAGAGGTCAAGAGACACTTGCTTCTCAAACTCCAGGGGTATCTCAAGCACTTCCTGCTAAGTAATTTTGAAGTCCTGCTGCTGTTGAATCTTATTCTCAGGCAGAGCCTATGCAGATAGAGCAATTTAGTCTATATGGTAAAGGAGGTCACTTTCTTCATTGTTGCCCTGTGAGAACAAAAATGGGTTTCCAAAAAAGATAATCAAGTCTTGGGAGCTGTGTTCCTGAATACTTCATCCATTCCAGTGTCTTTAATTTTCATTCAATCAGTTTTGTGACAACTATACTTTTAATATATTATTATTATTATTATTATTATTACTAATCAGAATAATAACAACAAAAACAACACCATATATGGTATACTTGTAAATTATTATATGAAGAATGAGGTGAACCATAAGTTTTAAGCCATGGCAGGTACTGCATAGTAAATAAAATATATGTCTGTATTCCTTTATGCTTTTATAATACATAGAACATGTTGTACTGTCCTTTTGCCTTATTCAACACAGAATTAAAGAATGTGAGAATACAGAAGGTACAAGCTTGGTTTGAAGCAGCAGGCATATCTGATTATTAGATTTTCACAGATGAAATCTCTAATGCCACAGAATGAAGCCTAAAGATATTATGAAAGAACAGGGTCATCTATTCATAAAATCTCATCAAAAACACATATTTAAAGTTCATGTTTTTGGAAGTAATTTCAGAGATATGTCAGAAACGAAATGCCATGTTTTGTGACTTACGATTCTGCACACACTGTGCTGTTAATTGGTGTTCATTTATTTACTTCTAATTTACAAGAAAAGAGCAGCAATCCTATTCAACAAACAAAAAAAGCAATCCCTTTAAAAGGGCCTTATACGTCACTTTAATCCCCCTGTAAAATGTTTTTATTAAGGGAAAATGAAATATATATTATAGCTAGCAAACACCTTGTCATATATCATATACCTTTGAGCCCTTATAACTTTTTTTAATATATTTATGTGAATATTTTTAACAGATAGTGTTTATATAAGTGTAACTGTAATTTTGAATGTATTTATGTTGTCTTTAGTTCAACTTTTTTTTTCCAATTTGTCTTTATTAAGTTTCAAACTGATTTACAACAAGATCATTATAAGCGAGTATACATTAGATATGTCTTGTAAATATGCATACAATAACAAATCACATTTCAAAATTTAAAATTTCAAACTTCAATATTGAATACAAGGTTGCAAGAGGCTGTTTTTTGTTTACAGCTCTTTATTATTTTAGAAAAAAAGAACAGAGGTGTTTCCCAACTGGTTCAATGTGTCAAGGTGTATTCAACTATGTACGTTAGTGTGTTTAATCTTTCTTCCTCTCCTCTATGGGGCTAGGGTGCTATAATCTTAAGGGGTATGGGATATGGGGGGGTTCAACCAGTGGGAGGGAATTTTTTTTGGGGGGGTATGTCCTGACTCTCAACCTCCAAGATATGTTACTATCTGGAAAGATTCACTGAGTGATTATTTGTTAGAGGGGATATGGGGGATGATTTGATTGTAAGAGGGGGTACAGGGGAACATGTAGCATGGGTACTTTTCAGAGGAATGGGCTGATCCAGGTCAATCTGGTATAAGTTATGTAGTTATAGGGACTTACTTCTTCAGAGTTCCTTGAGAGTTAGTATGGTCTATTTCACCAGTAGGAATCACAAGGTTCCCAAACCAGACAGTAAGTGTCGATTTGTTGCCTGGATCTGAAGACATTCTCTTCCATGGTTTTGATATACTTGATGGTATCTATTACTCCCTGCCACTTTGGAGGTAAGGTCTTTTTCCAGTTCATAGCTATCAAAAGTTTGGCTGTTAGTAAAATATATATGAGTTGGTATTGATTGTGTTCTTGGTATCTTGGGATGTCAAGGTGAAGAAGGGCCATACTAGGGTTAGTTACTTTTGGTAGCCCTAAGTTAGCACATAGGGATCTAGTTCTTGACCAGAAAGGTTTCATGTGTGTGCAATCCCACTATATATGGAGAGGAGTGCCTCTCACTCTGCATCCCCTCCAGCACAACTCAAAGCTGGTCGGGTAGAATTTTTGTAACTTGGTAGGGACCAGATGCCATCTAGTCAGCATTTTGTAGTATAATTCGTACATTGTTGTGGAGTGAATGGCGGCCCTGTTCAATGTTATTGTTTGAACCCATTGTTTAGGGGAGTACTTGTGTCTCCACTCCAGTTCTCATGCAGTTATTTGTTTTGTTTTAAGAGTAAGAGTGTCTTGTAAGAGGCAATGGTAGTGTATTGAGAGAGGTTTGGAAAGCTGGAGACCAGTATTTCATCTGGACTCCCATATAGTCAATGCTCGTGGGTTTCCCATAAGGAAGTCCCACGACCGCAGCATGGATCTCAGTCTGAACATGTCAAAGTGGACCCCAGGAGGGATCCCCCATGACTCCAGTATATTGGTGTGGTCGATCAGGTCATTTTCTAGGTAAAAATCTTTAATTGTGAGTAAAGGGAGTTTTCGCCAATGGTTTATATGTGTGTTAGGAAGGCCTTGTATTAGTACAATTATTGAATGTACCCGGGACAAATGGGGGGCAGATCTGGTCACTATTACAGAGCTTGATTCAAGCACATTGGCATCCTTTTACTATTGGGTTTGGGACAGCCAGTTGGTTTTGGTTATGCGGGGTGTAAATAAATCGTCTAATTCCACATAGGCGGGTAGAAAGGCCTGTTCAAATTCTCGCCACCTGGTGGGGGGGGGGGGGGGGAATTAGGTCCCCAGACTGAAACATGCGTTATCATGGCTGTATCATGATATAGATGCACACTGGGAAGTCCAATGTCTCCCTGTTCAACTGGTGCTTGTAGGATGTGTACTGCAACTCTCTGTCTTTTCCCATTCCAGATGTAATTTGTAAACAATGTCTGGAATTTGAGGGGAGTTGAAGCAGGGACAGAAAGGGGCAGGCAACGAAATAGGTAGGTGAGTTTTGGCAGAATCATCATTTTCTTGCCGCTACCCTACCTAGCCATGAGACCTCTTCGTAGCATTTGGAATGAAGCAATAAATTAATATTTTTCAGGAGAGGTTTGTAGCTTTCCTCCAAAACTATATCTTTGTCATGTGAAATAAAGGCTCCCAAATGTCTAAATCCTTTTGTGGACCACTTGAAATCTATGGTTTTTTAAGCTGTTGTAGATCTCTAGGGGGAATGCCGATGGAGTAGGCCTCCATTTTAGCAACATTTACCTTATAGTAAGACAAGGTTCCAAAGTGCTTTAGCAGGTCAAGAAGAGAGGATAAAGATGTTATAGTATTGGTGAGAAAGACTGTCCGGTCATCTGCGAACAGGGCTAGTTTTTGCTCTGTATCGTGTATAAGTAAACCCTGTATATCTCTAGATCTCCTAATGGCTGTCGCCAAGGGTTTAATGGATAAGGCAAAAGAATAATCGATAGGGGACATCCCTGCCTCGTTCTGTTAGTGATGGTGATTGTGGAAGAGCAGAAACCTACTCCTCTCACCTTAGCAGTTGGGGTGGAATAGAGGGTCCTTATCACCACACAGAAGGAATCCGGGATACTAAATGTTTTCAATGTTTGGAAGATGTATTCCCATCTCACTCTATCAAATGCCTTTTAGATGTCAAGTGAGAGGGCGATTAGAGCAAGTCCTATATCAGCCGCTTCCATGAATACAGTGGGGCAAAAAAGTATTTAGTCAGCCCCCAATTGTGCAAGTTCTCCCACTTAAGAAGATGAGAGAGGCCTGTAATTTTCATCATAGGTATACCTCAACTATGAGAGACAAAATGTGGAAACAAATCCAGACAATCACATTGTCTGACTTGGAAATAATTTATTTGCATATTATGGTGGAAAAAAAGTATTTGGTCACCTACAAACAAGCAAGATTTCTGGCTCTCACAGACCTGTATCTTCTTCTTTAAGAGGCTCCTCTGTCCTCCACTCATTACCTGTATTAATGGCACCTGTTTGAACTTGTTGTCAGTATAAAAGACACCTGTCCACAACCTCAAACTGTCACACTCCACTATAGTGAAGACCAAAGAGCTGTCGAAGGACACCAGAAACAAAATTGTAGACCTGCACCAGGCTGGGAAGACTGAATCTGCAATAGGCAATCAGCTTGGTGTGAAGAAATCAACTGTGGGAGCAATAATTAGAAAATGGAAGACATACAGGACCACTGATAATCTCCCATATCTGGGGCTCCATGCAAGATCTTACCCCGTGGAGTCAAAATGATCACAAGAACGGTGAGCAAACATTCCAGAACCACACGGGGGGACCTAGTGAATGACCTGCAGAGAGCTGGGACCAACGTAACAAAGGCTAACATCAGTAACACACTATGCCGCCAGGGACTCAGATCCTGCAGTGCCAGACTGTCCCCCTGCTTTAGCCAGTACATGTCCAGGCCTGTCTGAAATATGCTAGAGAGCATTTGGATGATCCAGAAGCGGATTGGGAGAATGTCATATGGTCAGATGAAACCAAAGTAGTAGAAACACAACTCGTCGTGTTTGGAGGAGAGAGAATGCTGAGTTGCAACCAAAGAACACCATACCTACTGTGAAGCATGGGGGTGGCAACATCATGCTTTGGGGCTGTTTCTCTGCAAAGGGAACAGGACGACTGATCCGTATACATGAAAGAATGAATGGGGCCATGTATTGTGAGATTTTGAGTGCAAACCTCCTCCCATCAGCAAGGGCATTGAAGATGAAACGTGGCTGGATCTTTCAGCATAACAATGATCCCAAACACACTGCCCGGGGAACAAAGGAGTGGCTTCGTAAGAAGCATTTCAAGGTCCTGGAGTGGCCTAGCCAGTCTCCAGATCTCAACCCCATAGAAAACCTTTGGAGGGAGTTGAAAGTCTGTGTTGCCTAGTGACAGCCCCAAACATCACTGCTCTAGAGGAGATCTGCATGCAGGGATGGGCCAACATACCAGTAACAGTGTGTGACAACCTTGTGAAGACTTACAGAAAACGTTTGACCTCTGTCATTGCCAACAAAGGATATATAACAAAGTTTTGAGATGAACTTTTGATATTGACCAAATACTTATTTTCCACCATAATTTGCAAATAAATTCTTTCCAAATCAGACAATGTGATTGTCTGGATTTGTTTCCACATTTTGTCTCTCATAGTTGCGGTATACCTATGATGAAAATTACAGGTCTCTCTCATCTTCTTAAGTGGGAGAACAATTGGTGGCTGACTAAATACTTTTTTGCCCCACTGTATATTCAAGAGTCTCCTAGTATTGTCTGAGCCTTGAAAGCCCCAGACAAACCCCACCTGATCAAGGTGCACAATGTTAGGGATGTGTGTCATCAGTCTATTGCCTAAGATGTTTGCATAGATCTTGACATCCACATTGATGAGGGAGATCGGCCTGTAGCTCTCGCATAGAGTAGGATCCTTGCCTTCTTTAAGTAATGTGAGGATACTTGCCTCAAGATACTGTCTTGGGAACTGAGTTGTTTCGGCCATCTTGCTATATAGTCTTAATAAGACTGGTGTAAGTTCTGGAGTAAATATCTTATAGAAAAAGGCTGGGAAGCCATCGGGGCCAGGGGCTTTTGTTACTTTCTTAACCTCTTCTATCAAGAAGGGGCACTCTAGGTCCTCTACTGCCATTTTGGACAACCTGGGTAATTTAAGGGAATCAAGAAAGGATTGAATTGCTATATGATCAGAGTGGGGATTATCCAGAGAATCACAGAGATTATACAGTGAGGAGTAGTACTTTTCAAAAGCTGCACTTATATCTTTTGGTGAATACACAGTCCATGCAGAGGTCTTAATAGCTGGTATTCTATGCTGTTGTGTCCTGTGTCTGAGTTTGTTTGCTAGGAGTCTGTCTGCTTTATTGCCTTTATAGTAAGATAGTTGCCTTTATAGTAAGATAGCTTGAGCAAGTTATCTTGCACTCAAATTCTCTCCCTTCTGTTAATTTCTTCCCTAGCATTCCCCACCTTTTGGGCTACCTGGTGTGTCGGGTTAAACTTATTTACTGTTTCTAGCTTTCTAAGTTCAGAGTATAGTTTGGCTAGAGAGAATTTGCAATGTTTTCTGGACTGATCAGTCTGGGATATGAAGTGGCCTCTGATGTATGCTTTAAATGCTGCCCACACCATTACTATAGTAGTGTCCCCAGTATCATTTAGAGTAAAGAATTCTTCTATAATGCGGTATTCTGGTATTCCTATTTCAGTGAGGGATCTCTCTGATAATTTCCATAATGGTCTATTGCTTGGTGCCTGGAGTAGGGAGAAGTCCGCCAAGACCAAGTCATGGTCAGACCAAGGGCATGGTTTTATGCTGGGATTTGCAAAAGAGTCAAGTGACCAGGAGTCACAGAAGAGGAAGTCTATCTGCGAATGAGAATTGTGTGGTTTGGAGTAGCAGATGTCTTTTTCACTTAGAGGGAGACATCTTCAAATGTCGTAAACGTTATTTTGCAATATTAACTTTCGAAAGGCTGATGACAGGGAGGTCACGCTGTGGTCAATGGGGTGATTTCCAGGAGTTTTCTTATTCACTACTGGGTCCCAGACAAGATTGAAATCCCCTCCCATTAAAAGGTGTCCCCTTTTCAATTGGTGTATGCGACTTAGTAGTGTGCGTAGGAATGGGATCTGACTAGTGTTGGGAGTATAGATGGAGACAAGGGTAGACAAGGTATCATTCAATTTACATATCATGATGAGAAATCTACCCTCAGGTCACTTTCCAGATAATCTATGTCACACTTTTGATGGACCCGGACCGCCACTCCTCTCTTTTTTCTTTAAATGAGGCAGACACGTAGATCAGGTAGTAAGTGGACTTACAATTAAATCCAGTACCCTCCTGCCAGTGGGTCTGTTGCAGGAATGCAATGTGTATATTATGGTAGAGGAGATGACAGAGCAAGAGTCTGCGCCTAGTAGGGGAATTAAGGCCCTGCGTATTAAATGTTGCTAGCCTGAGGGGAAGCATTCTGGGTGATTTTCCTGTTGTGGTACATCTTATGCAGAGTTTGTGAGTAACCCTGGTTCAGCACAAGTGGGTGTAGTGAGTGAGGATGATGGGGTGGGGTTAAGGATTGGCTGGTAATGAGGAAGAGGTTGAGGGAGGTAAAAATATAGGTGAGGATATTCAAGTTGAATGTGTGTCATCTCAATCAAATAATGCGATGTGTTAATGAGAGATAAAGGTGAGGTATGTGATAGTAGTGAGAAGAAGGTAAAAGTGCAAATATGTCACTTTCAAGGTGAGTGTCCTCTGTACAATCAGCTGTGAGAACACAACGCAATATGTGGCGGGGGGGGGAGTTGGCAAAAAATGCCTCTTTCCCATCGGCCCCCATAAGACTGGGAGTATTGTGGTCCATCTAATGACCTCATTCGTTACTTAAGAAGTAAGTGTATATTATTCTTCTCTATGTTTACATAGTTGATCATTTGACTTGAGTGGGAAGGTGAGGGGGTGTGGGGGTTCTAGCTTATCTATGTGGATGAAAAGTCAGTATGATAATTTCTCTTTCTTTTGAAACCTCCTCATTTTTTCTAATTTGTTTTTTACAAACGTCAAATACAACCAATAACATAAGTTAAATTAAACATCAAGTCTAAGAACAAATCAATTAACACAGTTAAGTTGAGTAGTAAAAGTTATTCTATCAGGGATTGTGCTAAATTGTCTTATAGATAAATGGTTTCCTGGTATTGTCTACGGGTCTGGTGAATGGAGGTCATTATTCATCTAAAAGGAGACCATCTGACCTCTATTGGGTATATAACTACATTGATTTCAGAATGTTAACTAGTGTCCAGGAAATCAATGTAATTTAACATGTTTTGACACAGTTGGTTATTATTAAGGAAGAGTAAGTCAAATTTTTTCCTTTTTTTTTAACAGCATTTCTAAGTAATCCTGCGAGCTTACAGTACTAAAAACAATACTTATTAGTTTAAGACTCAACAGGTCGTAAATATTAACAGTTGTATTGATTCTCAAAGCATATACAATCCTATGATTTAGTCTACAAAGTTACAAAAAACAGTAATTCACATTTTCTTGTGGATAAACCCCGATCTTACATGTCTCAAAGGGTGGGTCTCTTATTTCACATGTCTGATCTGCTATTTTCAGATGATTTTAACCATATAGGCACCTATATAGGAGAAGAAAAACATAAAGTACATGTGGACTTAGTTCTACTATAAGTCAGGCATGAGATCACTGCTCTTTAGTTATGGTAGCTGCAGATGTAGTGGGTGAGTGTCTCTTATTAGGTTGGGGGTCTCTCTGTTGTAGAGGTTGCCAGTCTGAGGCTGATGCTCAAAGTGATTAAGAAGAAGGTCTGCCAGTAGGTGCTGAAGAGGTCTCCGACAGAAGGTCCCATTTATGTAGGAGTTCTCTGTCTTGCTTGATTGTAGAGGCTACATACTTTTGGCTGTCTTTGGTTATAAACAACCATACTGGGAATCCCCATAGGTATTTAATACCTCTGTCTATCAAAATCTTTGTGAAGAATTGAACATTTCTAGGTAGTTGTAGTGTGTGGGGTGAGAGGTCTGGGAAGAGATGAAGTCCAGCAAATCTGTCTGTAAAGGATCCTTGTTTGGCTACTGCTCGGAGCAGCTTCTCTCTAAATGTAAAGTAGTGGAAATGCACTATCATGTCTCTAGGTTTATCTTGTTCCAAAGCTCTGGGCCTCAAGGCTCTATGAGCTCTATCCATCATAGCTTCTTTATCTACAGCTTTGCATACATCTTGTAAATATTACTTTAGGTCTTGTGGTGTGACTGTCTCTGGTATTCCTCTGTTCCTGACATTATTCCATCTGGACCTATCTTCAAGATCTGATAGTTTCATTTCAATGTCAGAGATCTGGTTTGCTAAGTTTTGTGTATGGCCAAGAGATTAGCATAATCAACTACAAGGTCCTCCTGCTTACGCTCCAGAGTATATATCTGTTTGCCGATTACGGCAATGTCCCTTTTAAGGTCTGCGTGTGTTTTATCAAATTTTTTAGATAGAGACTGATAGTGGACAGCTAAGAGGGTTTTCAAAGAGTCTATTATGTTGTTTGATGTTGAATTGGATTGGTAGGATAAAGAGGGGGGTGGGGTTTAAACATGTTATTCAATTGTAGATCCAGAGAAGTCATGTTGTCTTGGGTTTCATCTTCTGATGAAGTATGTGTGTTCATTGCTGGCTGGTGGAAGTGGTCTGCCACCATACCCTTTGGCGTAGAGGAATTCTTCTGTTTCCTTCTGTAGACTTGAGACATTTTTATTGTTAAAGGAATCAATTGAGACAATGTGTTCCACTGTTCACTTGTTAAAGAATTATATTGTAACTGCGTTATCCTGTTAGAGAATCATCTAGCTGGGGCTGACAGGGTTAAGATAGGTTTAAAGATTACTCACATATTTCCATGTGAGCTAGGCCGCTACATGAAGTTTAGTAGGCCCTACTTTGAGGGACATACCCATATAGGGTAGCAGAAGGAGAGGGTGTGTGGATTATACCCACTAGGGGTGAGAATATGGGTAAGGGTGAGGTAGGCCTTGTGGTGTACTTGGTGTGGGCGAGGCCTTATAGTAAGCTGTGTGGTGTACTTTATGTGGGAAGGCCTACCTGAATCCTGGATCTTAGTTATGGATGCACTTTTCAGTTGGGGCACTTGGCCTGGTTTGTAACCCTGCAGCTGTATCAATTAAAGGGTGTTGGTGTAGGTCGCCACTTCTGTAAAAAGCTGCTGGTGATATTGTGGCATGTTAACTCTATGCTTATTAGCTGCCTTGTATTCGTGTTTATCTCTAGTAGAGATTTTGACCATGTGTTTGTATGATAGTCTCTTATGGTTTGCCTGTGGAAAGATTTACTGAGGTCCTTGTGGTCTAGTCACTGTGTGAGATAAGTAGTGGTCACCCTACTAGGCCTCTGTGCTTTCTTAGGTATTGTGTGGGAGTGTCTCGCTATTTGCACTATTGGTTCCTCCAGAGTGGAGCCCCGGCCTTTTGGAGGATGGGAAATCCCTGGTGTTAGGGTGTCTGAGGCTGGTAAGTACTCAGGGTGGATCAGATCACAATCCGCGCAACCTTAGTTAGGCCTACTACTCTTGTGAGACTTCCTCTGTTCTGGGCCTGATGCTGTGGATATGGTGAACTTCTGGAGTGGAGCTCCAACCCTCCGAAGTCAGGTCTCTAGGTGGAAGCTGGGATTCGATACAGGGCTGAGCTCAGCTGCAATTGATTCCAGTCTGAGCAGCCCACTCCACTGTTCCGGCATTCGGTTATCCCTCCTGGATCTCTGTGTCTCTATTGTTGGAGCCTTGTGAGGTTAGTTCTCTTTTGTAGTCTCCGTAGTGGAGCCATGACCCTCCGGAGGGAGATATGGTCTTGCTGGTAGGATGTCTGAGGTTGAATGATCTTTTCAGCAAATTGGGCCTCTTGTCCACGTGGTCTAGGGTAAACCACCTGTCTGCTCGTCCAGTTGTAGGCCTATTGAGTCTATTGAGCTCCGGTGTGGAGCCCCAACTTACCGGAGTCAGATCTACCGATATAAGCTGGATTTATTGGAGAATCAAGGTCAGCTATGGTCGATTCTAGGATCTGCGCTGCTTACCATGCGGTTCTTCTCACCCGCAAGTATGTATCTCTGTTTCAGGTGGTTAGGAATCAAATCTCTGAGGGATTTGTGCAGAGTGATGTTTTAATAGCTCAGATCACTTTAATGGCTCAGCTCTGCTCCCCTAGTTCAACTTTTTTAATGCACTACCCTCTACACAAGATTTTCAGTCGTGCTAACCTGATGAGCAAAAAATGTGATTGCATTCTCCTGATAGCAATTATGTTTAACTTGTAATACAAGCTCTAAATCCGTTGCACATAAAAAGCTGATATTGCCTATGCGAAACCATTAGCGTGCCACTTATAATCTAGCTCAAAGTGTTTACTGTCACTTTCAATCCTCCCCCTGAAAATCAGAATTACATAGAAAAGGTTACACACTTCCACTGAGAGGCTGCTAGCAACATCAATCAACTATGTGCTCTTCCTGGTTTTATTGGATAACTACAAGGATTGAAAGAGGCCACAGCCCTTCTGTAATAGTGAAGAGACTTGCTTATTTATTAGGGTGGCATACCCAGACAAACAGCAACATTTTGAGTCACACAGGACCCTTACTTTTGCTAGTCCTGTGCAGGGCCATTTCTAGGGGCGGTCAGACCGTGCAGTGGCCCAGGGCGCATTAGGGGGCAGTGGGGAGCACATTAATTTTTATTTTTTTTTTGTGTTAAAGTGGCAGTGCTTGCTTGATAAACTACTGGTATAGCAAAGGTTAAAATACACAGATCACAAGCATATACATTAAATATATATATATATATATATATATATATATATATATATATATATATATATAATAGATAGTTAGAGCCCAGCACCATAAGTTTCAATACTGGCTTCCAGCTTGTGTGCTCGTTACTGTGGAGTATCAGCCACACTCCAAAAGATACAGTCCATATATGCAAAGTGTAACAGCACCACAGCACAGTCTTACTTCTTAGAGGTGAAAAATTATTTTATTGAGGTACAACAACCATAAAAAGCGACGTTTCGGACCTACATGGTCCTTATTCATGCATAGTTAAAATACAACTGAACAAACATTTAAAAAGGGTATCAGAGCCAATCAGGGTTTAGTGCTGTGAACTAATTGGTTTAACTCATACCTGTCCAGGTATTGCAATTTGCTTTACTTAAGTGCCCCCTGGTGGCCCCAAAACACATAACATTTTAAAACAAAAGAATATCTTATAAAAACAAATACAAATCATAGTCCCTATTCAGACCATAAGGGTGTAAAGTATTCAAACGTTTAATCCACCATACTTCTTTTTGTTTTAACTTTAATTCCCTATTGCCCCCTCTTCTATGTATGGGAATATGGTCTATAATTTGAAAGCGGAGTTGGCTAACTGTGTGTCCCATTTGTGTAAAATGTGCAGAAACTGGTAATGACAAATCTTTAGATTTAATAGAGGCCTTATGTTGGCTGAACCTATCCCTGGCAGCCTGGGTGGTCTCGCCAATATAACAAAGCCCACATGGGCATTTAAGTAAATAGATTGCTCTGATACCCTTTTTAAATGTTTGTTCAGTTGTATTTTAACTATGCATGAATAAGGACCATGTAGGTCCGAAACGTCGCTTTTTATGGTTGTTGTACCTCAATAAAATAATTTTTCACCTCTAAGAAGTAAGACTGTGCTGTGGTGCTGTTACACTTTGCATATATGGACTATATATATATATATATATATATATATATATATATATTTGAAAGGAAGTTGTTATATTAATTGGCTGCATTGGATGTCAATCATACTAATGGAGCACCAAGATCACAAAGGGGGCGTGTTTAGACTGGATAACTACTTAGAGCTAAAACTGAAAGTAAAAAGGAGAGGAATCACCCTGAGGAAAGCACTCTTCTATCTCACTGATCTGTGTCACTAAAGAGGTGAAGTTTTATGCATATGACAAATTATACATGGTCTTTACATAATGATATGTCCATATTTTTTTGTTTTACTGAGCTAATTAAAAGAGATGCTTTATAAAAATGGGGTTCCACATACTAAGGAACAGGTTTTCTGTTAAGGACTGTTGAATATAAAAAAAAATATTTTTAAGTTTTCACAAACTCACATGTGAGTGCTTGTGTCTGCTATTACTGCCTGAGTGTGTGCCTATCTATCCCTGCTTGTGTGTGTGTGTGTATGCCTATCTACCCCTGCCTGTGTGTGTCTGCTATTACTGCTTGAATGTGTGTATGCCTATCTATCCCTGCCTGTGTGTGTGTATCTGCCTATTACTGCCTGAATGTGTGTGTGTATGCCTATCTATCCCTGCCTGTGTGTGTATGCCTATCTATCCCTGCCTGTGTGTGCATGTCTCTGTCTATTACTGCCTGTGTGTGCATGTCTGTCTATTACTGCCTGTGTGTGCATGTCTGTCTATTACTGTCTGTGTGTGAATGTCTGTCTATTACTGCCTGTGTGTGCATGTCTCTGTCTATTACTGCCTGTGTGCATGTCTCTGTCTATAACTACCTGTGTGTGAATGTCTCTGTCTGTTACTGCCTGTGAGTGCACGTCTCTGTCTATTACTGACTGTGTGTGCATATCTCTGTCTATTACTGCCTGTGAGTGCACGTCTCTGTCTATTACTGACTGTGTGTGCATATCTCTGTCTATTACTGCCTGTGAGTGCATATCTCTGTCTATTACTGCCTGTGAGTGCATGTCTCTGTCTATTACTGTCTGTGTGTGCATGTCTGTCTATTACTGTCTGTGTGTGCCTATCTCTGTCTATTACTGCCTGTGAGTGCATGTCTCTGTTTATTACTGTCTCTGTGTGCATACATCTGTCTATTACTGCCTGTGAGTGCACGTCTCTGTCTATTACTGCCTGTGAGCGCATGTCACTGTCTATTACTGTCTCTGTGTGCATATCTCTGCTTGTGAGTGCATGTCTCTGTCTATTACTGTCTGTGTGTGCATGTCACTGTCTTTTACTGTCTGTGTGTGAATGTCTCTGTCTATTACTGCCTGTGTGTGCATGTCTCTGTCTATTACTGCCTGTGAGTGCATATCTCTGTCTATTACTGTCTGTGAGTGCATGTCTCAGTCTATTACTGTCTTTGAGGGCACATCTCTGTCTATTACTGTCTGTGTGTGCATGTCTATGTCTATTACTGTCTGAGTGCATGGCGCTGTTTATTACTGCCTGTGAGTGCATGTCTCAGTCTATTACTGTCTGTGAGTGCATGTCTCAGTCCATTACTGTCTGTGAGTGCATATTTCTGTCTATTACTGTCTGTGTATGCATGTCTCTGTCTATTTAGCACACACAGGCAGTAAATTACTGCCTGTGAGTGCATGTCTCTGTCTATTACTGCCTGTGAGTGCATGTCTCTGTCTATTTAGCACACACAGGCAGTATATTACTGCCTGTGTGTGCATATCTCAGTCTATTACTGTCTGTGAGTTCATGTCTCAGTCCATTACTGTCTGTGAGTGCATATATCTGTCTATTACTGTCGGTGTATGCATGTCTCTGTCTATTTAGCACACACAGGCAGTATATTACTGCCTGTGTGTGCATGTCTCTGTCTATTACTGCCTGTGAGTGCATGTCTCAGTCAATTACTGCCTGTGTGTGCATATCTCTGTCTATTACTGTCTGTGTATGCATGTCTCTGTCTATTTAGCACACACAGGCAGTATATTACTGCCTGTGTGTGCATGTCTCTGTCTATTACTGCCTGTGAGTGCATGTCTCAGTCTATTACTGCCTGTGAGTGCATATCTCTGTCTATTACTGTCTGAGTGTATAGTATATTTGAAAAATAAACAGCTATTACAGTTATTTATCAAATTATTTATGTGCAAAAATCTGATAAACTTTAGTAGTGAATTTTGTAAAAAACAAATTGTTAGAACTTTTCTAAATAATTGTAATAGACCCCTAAATATGTTACAAATACACCCAGTGACATATTGTAATCCTTTAGAAAATCTTACCTGATGACTTTAAAGTCTATTGGAAGTTTTGTAGATATATTTTGGATACAAATTTAAAGGGATTTATATGCCTTAAACAAATAAATATGCATAGCTATGAGAAAAGTATAAATATAATGGCAATTAGTAAAAGATATAAAGATATTTTTAGATAATATCATTATATTTGGAAAAAAAAATTGTAGTAGAAAAAGGACATATTTAAAGGGATAGGAAAGTCAAAATTAAACATTCAGAATTCAGGATACACCAAAAACATGTAAGACAATTCTATTATTCTTGTTCTCTTGGTATCCATTGTTGAAAAGCATATGTACATGTCCCTAGCAGCAGCAATGCACTACTAGGAGCTAACTGGTGGTTGGCCGCAACACACATTTGTCTCTTGTCATTTGTTCACCAGATGTGTTCAGCTAGGTCCCAGTAGTGCACTGCTGCTTTGGAGCTGACCTCTACAGGGAGTGCAGAATTATTAGGCAAATGAGTATTTTGACCACATCATCCTCTTTATGCATGTTGTCTTACTCCAAGCTGTATAGGCTCGAAAGCCTACTACCAATTAAGCATATTAGGTGATGTGCATCTCTGTAATGAGAATGGGGTGTGGTCTAATGACATCAACAACCTATATCAGGTGTGCATAATTATTAGGCAACTTCCTTTCCTTTGGCAAAATGGGTCAAAAGAAGGACTTGACAGGCTCAGAAAAGTCAAAAATAGTGAGATATCTTGCAGAGGGATGCAGCACTCTTAAAAGTGCAAAGCTTCTGAAGCGTGATCATCGAACAATCAAGCGTTTCATTCAAAATAGTCAACAGGGTCGCAAGAAGCGTGTGGAAAAACCAAGGCACAAAATAACTGCCCATGAACTGAGAAAAGTCAAGCGTGCAGCTGCCAAGATGCCACTTGCCACCAGTTTGGCCATATTTCAGAGCTGCAACATCACTGGAATGCCCAAAAGCACAAGGTGTGCAATACTCAGAGACATGGCCAAGGTAAGAAAGGCTGAAAGATGGCCACCACTGAACAAGACACACAAGCTGAAACGTCAAGACTGGGCCAAGAAATATCTCAAGACTGATTTTTCTAAGGTTTTATGGACTGATGAAATGAGAGTGAGTCTTGATGGGCCAGATGGATGGGCCCGTGGCTGGATTGGTAAAGGGCAGAGAGCTCCAGTCCGACTCAGACGCCAGCAAGGTGGAGGTGGAGTACTGGTTTGGGCTGGTATCATCAAAGATGAGCTTGTGGGGCCTTTTCGGGTTGAGGATGGAGTTAAGCTCAACTCCCAGTCCTACTGCCAGTTTCTGGAAGACACCTTCTTCAAGCAGTGGTACAGGAAGAAGTCTGCATCCTTGATTTTCATGCAGGACAATGCTCCATCACACGCGTCCAAGTACTCCACAGCATGGCTGGCAAGAAAGGGTATAAAAGAATAAAATCTAATGACATGGCCTCCTTGTTCACCTGATCTGAACCCCATTGAGAACCTGTGGTCCATCATCAAATGTGAGATTTACAAGGAGGGAAAACAGTACACCTCTCTGAACAGTGTCTGGGAGGCTGTGGTTGCTGCTGCACGCAATGTTGATGGTGAACAGATCAAAACACTGACAGTATCCATGGATGGCAGGCTTTTGAGTGTCCTTTCAAAGAAAGGTGGCTATATTGGTCACTGATTTGTTTTTGTTTTGTTTTTGAATGTCAGAAATGTATATTTGTGAATGTTGAGATGTTATATTGGTTTCAGTGGTAAAAATAAATAATTGAAATGGGTATATATTTGTTTTTTGTTAAGTTGCCTAATAATTATGCACAGTAATAGTCACCTGCACACACAGATATCCCCCTAAAATAGCTAAAACTAAAAACAAACTAAAAACTACTTCCAAAAATATTCAGCTTTGATATTAATGAGTTTTTTGGGTTCATTGAGAACATGGTTGTTGTTCAATAATAAAATTAATCCTCAAAAATACAACTTGCCTAATAATTCTGCACTCCCTGTAAATGACAGAATGACATGCAAGGTCTAGGAGGGGGACTTTAGAATCTGTGAGTGAGCACATTTTGGAATTTTGCCCTGGGAGCCAGATTCTGTGTGACTTGAACATTGCTGTTTCTCTGGGTTTGCCACCCTAATAAATAAGAAAGTCTCTTTGCTATTACAGAAGTGCTGCGGCCTCTTCCTTTCCTTGTGGATTTTTTTGGGTCAGCAGAAGCCCTGTTGGACATACGAGCACTCTGATGAACTATTTCATTATTATAAAACAAGGTGCTGTACTCTATTCCTGTGATTTTATTGGATAGATGTCTGCTCACATCATAAATACAGGCTCCAAAAGAAATGAAAACAAATGAACAAATTTAACACATAAGCATATATATGAGCATGACTAAGGGTCTGTGTGACTCAAAAACATTGCTGCTTTTATTCTCATGTTGCTTAAATGAAATAAGGATGTTTTAACAGAAACATTGCTGTCGTTATTCTTGGATGTTTGGTGGACTTATATAAAGAGAGGTTGTCAGGCCTCCTTAGCGTACGTGCACATTGTCAACCTTTCAATAAAGAAAATTGTTTCTGCACTTGGAAGTGTAAGAATAAAGGTGATGGACTTACCTTGTCTGTTAGATATAGATTTATATATATATATATATATATATATATATATATATATATATATATATATATATATATATATCTCAGATAAGAGGATAAGCACTAACAATCAGATATATGAACTTTAGTATCAATGAAAAGTGCTCAAGACTATGGTGTACTACTACCAATTACACCAAGAAATAGTATAAATACAAATATAAGATTCCGCACTTACTATGAATAAGTAATGAATGCAAAAATGTGCAAAATCAGGAAATATTTTTAATGTACACAGAAGAATAAGTAATAACATAATTATACTGCATACACAGAATCAAAATGCCACATACCATCCATACAACCATACATACAAACTGGGCATCCCCAGTTATCAAGCAAATATGGAGTGGAGGATGTCAGATGGAGAGCAAAAAAGCAAAAAAAGCAACCCCAGGTTATATGTGCAAAACCATGGGTAAATCTGTACAGGATACAAACACTATAAAGTTGAGGCAGTTTATGCACTATAAGCAGTTCATGCAAATGGCAAAAAGCAATGGTTAGGTAGCTGGCAATTGCAGAGGTAAAAGATGTAGCAAAGAATCACAGGTGAAGCAGTTCATGCACTTTAGAAAGTTCATACATCCAATAAATGGTAAACGTTATTAGGATAACACATAATCTCAAGTATCACCAAGATGTAAAAAAGTGTTTTTCCATTTATGTATAAACCTTGTTTCCATATGTGTATTAACTTTGAAGGTATATTGTAATGCCACTCCGGCACTCAAGGACCAAAGTCCGCCGTGAGGATCTGTGCAAATGTAACGCTCCCAGAGCGATCTCACCCAAACCCTGTCTGGTATATAGTAGAGAGCGTCCATGTCACAGGTAATAGTAGTGATTCAAGCTATGCTCCGCATCAATAGAAGTGTCAGCGACCCAATGCAGCATGTGAGTATCCAACTCCCTTAGCGTCTGACGTCACATCCACCAGTCAGGCAACGCGGGTTTTGGGCTCCGCCCTTCAACTTGGCCTGTCGTCATCCGGATAGCCACCTCCTTTTCAAGCTTGAAACTTGTTACTGCAAAATACCCCCACTCTGCATCATTACTCCACAACTCATTCATAAAAAGACAGCCACATCACAGACATGCGCAAATGCATTAAATGAATACTTCAAGCTTTACACAAAACTTATACATGATATATATTTGCGATTAGGCTGTAACCATTTTTATGAAGCTTCAATGCTGAGTTACAATTTTACAGAGGGATCCAAATGCTTCGAATTAAACAACACCCAAAACGAGATGAAAAAATTGTAAAAAAAAGTTATGAAAAAAAGTATATTTAAAAAAAAATTTTAGGAAACATTTTTTAAAAAAAGAAAAAACAAATAATAAAAAATAATAAAGATGTCTATATCAAGACTAACACATCTCTTACCAAAGAGAACAGATGAGGCCACAGTCCCTATACAAAAGTGCCCCCATGTAATTTCCCTATTGAGACCATAGGGAGTCAAGGAATGCATTTTTTGGATCCAAAGTGCTTCTTTTTCGAACAGTAACTTTTGCCTATTCCCACCTCTCCTTAAAGGGCCAACCCCATCTACCACCTGAAATTTGAGTTGACTTTTATTATGCCCTAAAAGTGTAAAATGATGGGCAACTGGGGCAGAGGGGTCTAATTTACCAATAGCTACTTTGTGCTGTTTAATCCTTTCACGGATGGGTTTTGTGGTTTCACCCACGTAGGCTAGCCCACATGGACATTTGATGACATAGACTACATCATTTTTTTTGCCACCCACCCTCGGGAAAGCAGACACGAAACATTTGTGGACACCTTTAGTCAATTCCACACACAGGTTCAGGGTTTTAGAACTAAAAGTTCAGCACATGCACCAACCACAAATAGCACAGTGGAATCTTTCATTACACTAATTAAAAAAGACTTTGACAAATTAAAGACAAAGGGCATAAAAATGGGTATTTCTAATTTGACATTGGCTGAAAGGAAGGCTCTTGAGGATCTTAGATCTAGAAAAGAAGTGATCATCAAACCAGCCGATAAGGGCGGGGCCCTTGTTATCATGAACAGAGACCAATATATGATTGAGGTACAAAGTCAATTGGATATGACTGATAATTACTCAAAGCTAACTTTTAACCCTACAAGTAAATTTTAATCTTATATACAATCTACAGTAGACATGGCACTAGATCAGTGCATCATCACCAAGAAACAAGCAGATTTCTTGATTCAAAAAGATCCTGTTATACCAGTAATATACTGTTTGCCAAAAATACATAAGTGTTTAAATAATCCTCCAGGGAGGCCCATTGTGGCTAGCACAAATTCCATTTTTCAACCAATCTCAATATTTCTTGATAAGCTCCTGCGACCTCTGCTTGAGGATGTTCCTTCACATTTGGAAGACTCCTCAGATTTTTTGAGACAGATTGAAAATTTGGAATTTAATAGGAATTCAATCCTTGTGACCTATATATTAAATCATTATATACATCTATACCACATTGTGAGAATATGAAATGCATTGGTGAACAATTAAACAGAATGGCTCTCTATTCACCAAGGGAATGGATGTTCATTATGGATTTGCTTGAAATAGTATTAACAAGGAACTATTTCCTCTTTGGACATTCCTTTTACTTGCAAACTAAGGGTACAGCGATGGGGGCCAATATGGCCCCCACATAAGCATCCCTGTATGTACACGACTTTGAACACAAATTTCTCTATAACAATCAGAGTTCTAAGACACACTTTAGTTTTTGGAAAAGATATATTGATGATGTCTTAATGTTTTGGACAGGTGACAATAATTCACTGATGTATTTTTTTTCAGGAATTGAATACTTTTGATCCAAATCTTCAATTTACCATCAATTATGACACTAAGACACCAAATTTTCTTGATATAACTATTTCATTGAGTAATGGTTCCTTGCTAACAGATGTGTTTAGAAAGGACACAGACAGAAATAATTTGCTTTTTTTTTCCAGCTTCCATCCTCCACAGACCATTAGGAGCCTTCCTTTCAGTCAACTCTTAAGGGCCAAACATATAGTTAATGATACATCACGTCTGAATGAACAATTTGACAATTTTTTTGATCGCTTTGAGAGCAGGGGATATCCCATTGATCTATTAAACATGCATAAATCAAAGGTAGATCTTATCCCCCATACTGACCTTATTCAGAAAAAATCTAGTAGGAAAATTCCTAATGATAGGATTCCATTTGTGGTACCTTATGGTTACCACATTGCCCCTTTAAAAAGGATTTTTAGGAAACATTGGGGTCTATTATCAGAGGATAGATTGCTCGCTGGCACATTTAAGGATTTTCCCTTATTCTCATATAAGAGAAACCGGAATCTGAGAGACGCCCTGGTCAAAGCAGATACAAACATTGGGTCAATGAGAATAGCTGATAATTCTGTTCCACAAGGCACATTCCCTAATAATTGTGCACAATGTAACTCTATACAATTGGGGACACAATTACACGCCCTAGATCGGGCAAACGCCTGCCAATTAGAGGACATTTTACCTCTGACTCCAATTATGTAGTCTGTCATCAAATGTCCATGTGCGCTAGCCTACGTGGGTGAAACTACAAAACCCATCCATGAAAGGATTAAACAGCACAAAGTAGCTTTTGGTAAATTAGACCCCTCTGCCCCGGTTGCCCATCATTTTACACTTTTAGGGCATAATAAAAGTCAACTCAAATTTCAGGTGGTAGATGGGGTTGGCCCTTTAAGGAGAGGTGGGAATAGGCAAAAGTTACTGTTCGAAAAAGAAGCACTTTGGATCCAAAAAATGGATTCCTTGACTCCCTATGGTCTAAATAGGGAAATTACATGGGGCACTTTTGTATAGGGACTGTGGCCTCATCTGTTCTCTTTGGTAAGAGATGTGTTAGTCTTGATATAGACATCTGTATTATTTTTTATTATTTGTTTTTTCTTTTTTTTTTTTTTTAAATTTCCTAAAAATTTTTTTTAAAATATACTTTTTTTTTCATAACTTTTTTACAATTTTTTAAATTTTTCATCTCGTTTTGGGTGTTGTTTAATTCGAAGCATTTGGATCCCTCTGTAAAATTGTAACTCAGCATTGAAGCTTCATAAAAATGGTTACAGCCTAATCGCAAATATATGTCATGTATAAGTTTCGTGTAAAGCTTGAAGTATTCATTTAATGCATTTGTGCATGTCTGTGATGTGGCTGTCTTTTTATGAATGAGTTGTGCAGTAATGATGCAGAGTGGGCATATTCTGCAGTAACAAGTTTCAAGCTTGAAAAGGAGGTGGCTATCCGGATGACGACAGGCCAAGTTGAAGGGCGGAGCCTGAAACGTGTGTTGCCTGACTGGTGGATGTGACGTCAGAAACTAAGGGAGTTGGATACTCACATGCTGCATTGGGTCGCTGACACTTCTATTGATGCGGAGAATAACTTGAATCACTACTATTACCTGTGACACAAACGCTCTCTACTATATAACAGACACGGTTTGGGTGAGATCGCTCTGGGAGCATTACATTTGCACAGATCCTCATGGCCGACTTTGGTCCTTGAGTGCCGGAGTGACATTACAATATACCTTCAAAGTTAATACACATATGGAAACAAGGTTTGTACATAAATGGAAACACTTTATTACATCTTGGTGATACTTGAGATTATGTGTTATCCTAATAACGTTTACCATTTATTGGATGTATGAACTTTCTAAAGTGCATGAACTGCTTCACCTGTGATTCTTTGCTACATCTTTTACCTCTGCTATTGCCAGCTACCTAACCATTGCTTTTTTGCTATTTGCATGAACTGCTTATAGTGCATGAACTGCCTCAACTTTATAGTGTTTGTATCCTGTACAGATTTACCCATGGTTTTGCACATATAATCTGGGGTTGCTTTTTTGCTCTCCATCTGACCTCCTCCACTCCATATTTGCTTGATAACTGGGGACGCCCAGTTTGTATGTATAGTTGTATGGATGGTATGTGGCATTTTGATTCTGTGTATGCAGTATAATTATGTTATTACTTATTCTTCTGTGTACATTAAAAATATATCCTGATTTTGCACATTTTTTCATTAATTACTTATTTATAGTAAGTGCAGAGTCTTTTATATATATATATATATATATATATATATATATATATATATATATATATATATAGATATACTGGGGAAACATAGTTCCGATAGATCGCAATGTAAAGACACTTTTCAGTGCCATTTGTTTTTTCTAACACCCCACTTTACCCCCAAAATACTGCCTATAGCAGTAATTTTATTATAAAATAAAAATGCTACAATTTTTTATTTTTTAATAACATACACCACACTGTATTTTGGGCACATTTGTAAAATTAATCAGAGAGCTGATCTCTGGTTAATTTTATAAGCACTAATTGCTACCGCAAGCTCGTGGTAGCAATAACCAGACACTTATAATGGATGGTTATTTATCGAGCACCCACAAAGGAGCAAATTTGCACGTTTGCGGGCACATGATAAATTAGTACTCCACTTGCAATCTAGCCCTTAATAAAGCGTTCACATTTTCATATCTTAATATGATATTAAAGAATCTAAAATTGTACCAACAATAAATTAAAACATATTAGATATTGCAGCCATTATTATAGATCATGTAATCAATAAACACCAATAGTTATGCTTTTATTTAGTTAATGTAGAATAATCTTTCATCAATACCAGCTTCCTTATTTAATGCTGTATCAGAAATTATTGCAGTCAAGTGAAAAGTCATGTGATCAATGACATCCAATAACAGTGGTGTATCAAATAGCGGCTCACTTGATCTGTTACTGTATTATTTAACAGAGTTATTGTCACTAATCTATACTGTTAATAATTATTTTTACACAAATAAGCAGCAATTTCTTATGATGTATTTAATCATGTGTTCCCAATATGGTTTACAGAAATACCATTCCATGTGGATTAGCAGAACCTCCGGTCAGTATGAGATCATCAAACAGAGAAAGTCTCTCTTTATAAATGATTCATAACTCACTCATATAGCTACCAAACAACTTGTACAGATGCCTTTCTGGTTAAATTTGTGTTTGCTGCAAACTGAGAATTTATATCAGTGTGATGTGCTGCCATGTTAGCCTCACTCTCCCCTATACAATTCTTTAACCCAGAGAGCCTTATTACTTTCAATGGGAGGCAGCTCTTATCTCTACAGGATTTCTAGGGAACATTGCTTTTACTTAGAGAATAAATTGAGCCCTACCCTATTGTGTCTACACTATCATTTTTCTCTTTTTTTATGTATGAGACCCTTTATGATTCCCAAAAGAATTTGCAATATTTTTTTCACGCACTGCATCAAATATCCATGTCTGGAACTCTCTCTTAAGAAATCCATAATTTAATTTGAGCAGCACATTTTCTAGTGACACTTCTCTCTATAGAGGATGCTTCATACATATTGTGCCCCATAAGAAAGTAGCATCTCTCTATTAGAGATATATTCACACAGAATATACATTATTTACCAAATTGCTGTTTATGAACCTAACATCCCAGCTCTTTTTTGGACAAGACCGATTAAGTATACAAAGTCATTCCTAAGTACCCTAGCCAAAGATATGTTAGTTTAATAGTTAATCTTACTATAGAACATTGTATTATATTATTTATCTCTAAACATAAGCAAAATTGTATTATTTACTATTAATTATTTATCAATTGCTACAATAGAGGGTGTTCATTTTGGAACAATGGTGTACATAAAACTTTATATTTTGTACAATATAATTTTTGAATCTCTCTTTTTTATCAAATATCATAAATTATATGAGGTTATTAAACTTTAGAAAGGGTTTATATATTAATTTGATGTTTATGGATATTGTGCTGCTATGACACATTTTGCTTTTGTCTATAAGACTTATTTTATAATAATAATAGTTATTATTATAATAAAATAAGTTTTTTTTTAGACTATTATTATTATTTGCAAATGTGTGCCCTGTTGACTGTATACAGCTGTTCGAATAGGGATAACTGGAGCTTTAATGAATTGATACCATGTATGATAAGAAACTTCTAGAACAGTGGTTCTCAACCCAATTTTAGCCAGACCTGCACAGGGCCCAGTAGACATCGGGAGTGGGGAATAGTAGGTCTGAAAGAATTTACAGCTATTATTAGTAATTGTATATAACATGAACTTTATTAAACCAACAAAGCAATGGAAAGTTTATATTATCAGCAGGCATGTAAAAAATATCATTAAGACTAAATGTATAGAAAAACTTGAAAGTGATGCAGCATAGCTGTATAAAGCTGACTAGAAAATATCACCTGAACATCTCTATGTAAAAAAAAGAAAGATATTTTACCTCAAAAGTTCCTCAGTAGCTACATCCCATTGTAAAGGACTTCTAAGCAGCAAATCAGTATGTCTGTCCCGGGACAGCTAAGGGATTGAGCCTTGTGCACTCTCATGTTATTTCCCTATTCAGTTTAAAGGAAGTTTACTATGAAATCTCATGAGAGTTAAGTCAAATCTCATGAGATCACAGTAAAAGAGTTCATGACCTCAGCACTGTTGATGCTGATTGGCTACTGTTCATTTCTTCATTTTTTTTTTTTTATTTAACCTGCAGCTGAGCAACAGCTGAAGTATATTTTTTTACACAGAACTTACTCTGCTGAGCTGAGGAGATTGTGAGGTAAAATATCTTCCTTTTTTACATAGAGATGCTCAGGTGATATTTTCCTGTCAGCATATGAGTATTATGTCCCTTTAATCAAACAATTCTGAAGATGAAGCCTGTTTCTTTGTTTTGTGTCATGGTTGAGAAACTTGTTTAACATAAATACTTTGTAGCAAAACAGAGAAGAAACTTAATGGCTATTTAATGCAAATTTTTATACTTATTCTTTATCTTCATCCAAAATTTGGTCAAACTTGTGGTCTGAAAATATTTTTCCAGTTGTTTGTCACATGAGATTTCCAGAACAGTTTTTTTTTATTCATAAGGCAGGTAGTTATCACTACCCATAAATGTGTTGACTATCCACATGTTCTATTTCCTGGGATCTTTGTTTTTAGGAAGATAGGATTTGAATGCCTTCAGAAGTGCTTCAAGATGTTTTTTTAATGAGTTTTTTTATCACTTCCAAGTCAAAGCCAGTGAGGCATATTTAAGAAATGTCTTGCAGACCTGATCCGACAGTGCGGATCAGGTCCTCAAGACATCGCTGAATGCGGAGAGCAATATGCTCTCCGCATTTAACATTGCACCAGCAGCTCACAAGAGCTGCTGGTGCAACGCCACCCCCTGCTGACTCGCGGCCAATGGGCCACCAGCATCGGGTGTCAATCAGCCCGATCGTACTTGATTGGGTTGAATTGTTGCGATTCCTGTCCGCCTGCTCAGAGCGGTCTTTGTGACGGTTGCTTTGAAGACTCGCCAGAAACACGGGCCATCAAGCTCCTTTCGGAGCTTTATAAAACACAAAACAAAGGGGTGCCTCATGTGTAGTATCATCAAATAAGCATAAAGCCACAGAAAGCCAGATGGGTACTCATAAGGCTCTGGAGCACACCTATGTGCTTGTAGGGACAGGCTGCAGATTTTATCAGGTGTGACAGCTCACCCACAGAGGATAACAGTCATTAACTGTAGTAGGAAAATAAAACACAGGAAAAGCACCAAATTGTGCAGATCACAAAGGATATGGTGTTTGACTTAGCACAAAGAAAGATGTGGTACTCACATATCAGATGAGCACACTTATGTGCTAGTAGGAGCAAGCTGGCATATTATGGTAAGGTGTGTCAGCTCACCACCAAGGGACTTTTCCTTAGGATGCAATATCCAAAAGTGCCAGACTTCAGTGTGTTAGGTTCCACTCCAAGCAGGTGCAGGCAGGTAAAATCACTCACAAGAGTATTTTTTAAAAATGAAAAAGTTCTATTTATTAAAAACAAATTAAAATACATATGCAAAGGAGTGAACTAGGGGCATACAGTCAAGCCCCCTGTAAATGCCTGAGGAAACGGCGTATGAGCCGAAAAACACGTTGCATTTACAGGGGGCTTGACTGTATGCCCATAGTTCACTCCTTTGTATATGTATTTTAATTTGTTTTTAATAAATAGAACTTTTTAATTTTTAAAAAATACTCTTGTGAGTGATTTTACCTGCCTGCACCTGCTTGGAGTGGAACCTAACACACTGAAGTCTGCCACTTTTGGATATTGCAGTGCGCAGTGTAGGTGATATACCTGCCCTGACCATGCTTTGCAGCCCAGGTATCAGTGGTCAGATGGACCCTTGTCCCAACACTGTGTGCCAGACATGCCATTATAGCAGACTTATATGGCTTTGGCGTTGCTTTTTGGCAATTAGAAGGCTGCTAAATGCCACTGCGCACCACACGTGTTTTATGCCCAGCAGTGCAGGGGTTAATTAGGGAGCATGTAGGCAGCTTGTAGAGTTAATTTTAGCTGAAGTGTAGTGTAGCAGACAACCAAAAGTATTGATCTAGGCCCATTTTGGTATATTTCATGACACCATTTCACCGCCAAATGCGATCAAATAAAAAAAAATTGTTCACTTTTTCACAAACTTTAGGTTTCTCACAGAAATTATTTACAAACAACTTATGCAATTATGGCATACATGGTTGTAAATGCTTCTCTGGGATCCCCTTTGTTCAGAAATAGCAGACTTATATGGCTTTGGCGTTGCTTTTTGGTAATTAGAAGGCTGCTAAATGCCACTGCGCATCACACGTGTTTTATGCCCAGCAGTGAAGGGGTTAATTAGGGAGCATGTAGGGAGCTTGTAGAGTTAATTTTAGCTTAAGTGTAGTGTAGTAGACAACCCAAAGTATTGATCTAGGCCCATTTTGGTATATTTCATGACACCATTTCACCGCCAAATGCGATCAAATTTTAAAAAAACTTAAATTTTTTTGCAATTTTAGGTTTCTCACTGAGATTATTTACAAACAGCTTATGCAATTATGGCACAAATGGTTGTAAATGCTTCTCTGGAATCCCCTTTGTTCAGAAATAGCAAGGCCGCTAAATGCTGCTGCGCATCACACTTGTATTATGGCTATCAGTGAAGGGGTTAATTAGGTAGTTTGTAGGGAGCCCCCAACCTCCCAGATCCCCCCAAAACAGCTCTCTAACCCTCCCCATCTGCCTTATTGGCAGCCATCTTGGGTACTGGCAGCTGTCTGCTATTATTTCACAGTCAAAAAAGTTTTTGTTTTTTTAAATGTACACTACTGTTACACCAGATATGAGTGGTGGCACTGGGCAAGTGGGCACCGTATACGCTGTGAGCCTGACACACACGCTGGCAGGCAGGCAACTGCAATTAGATTACACAGGAAAAAGAAAAGCAGACTGATTCTAGCCCTAAAAAGGGCTTTTTGGGGTGCTGTCCTTACAGCAGCGATCAGATGAGTCATTCAGGACACTGAATACACTAGCCTAGCTATCGATTTCCCTATTAAATCAACAGCAACTACACTGTCCCTCCTCTCACTAAGAATGCAGCTTCCAAATGAATCTAAAATGGATGCTGTCCAGGAAATGGGAGGGTCTGGGAGGGAGGGTCTGCTGCTGATTGGCTGCAATGTGTATTCTGACTGTGAGGTACAGGGTCAAAGTTTACTCAATGATGACGAATAGGGGGTGGATCGAACATTGCATATGTTCGCCCGCCGAGGCGAACGCGAACATGCTATGTTCGCCGGGAACTATTCGCCGGCAAACAATTCGCGACATCACTAGTAAACACCCATTAATTAGATCATAGCACCACCTATTGGGTATTATTAGTACCTCTTTACAAAAAAGTATTTCTTGTCTTAAGGTGACAGTGCTAAATGGGTTGTACAAACAATTCTTAGTTTACAATAAATAAAAAATACATATAGCCACAATATATACAATTAAAAAATTTGAAGCAACATTACAGAGTATAACTCCACAAAAATGTACAAGATATTGAAAATATTGGATGCAGAAAATCTCAGACAGGTATGGTAAGATAAAAAAACAATGTAGTGTAGAATAATCTCATAAATGGATTCTATGTGCAATCTAGATGATGCTATCAACATGTACATAAGGGAAGGCGTTTATCTTAATAATGACCAATCAAAGTCCTTGTTGAGGCCCCTTTGGTTTTAAGGTTTGTAGCTTATTAATTCAGTACACTTCTTTAACCTTAAGAAGGTGCTCCCTGTCACCTCCTCTCCTGGGGTATCTATTCTTTCGATAATTTGGAAGCGTAATTGGCTGATGTTATGGCCTGCTTCTAAGAAATGTGAGGAGACAGGGGCATCTTTGTTGTTACATCTTATGTTAGATTTGTGTTCCGTAATGCGCTGTCTGGCTTCTCTACAGGACTCACCAATGTTATTTAGGCCACATGGATATTTGATAAGGTATATAATGTACTTAGCTCTACATGTTAAAAATTGTTTAATTTTGTATTTTGTGTCTTGTGTCGGGTGATAAAAAAATCTCCCTTAATCAAAGAGTTGCAGTTGCTGCAACTTAAGCATGGATAGCAACCTGTCTTACCTGGACCTATCGTTTTTTGTACACTCACTCTTTCACTACCTATATCAGCACAAACTAAATAGCTCGTTATACTCTTGTTTCCCTTAAATGCTGACATTGGGGGGTTATCAAAGACACTAACACATGGTTTAAGATCTTTCAAAATGTGTCAGTGTTTTTTAAGGATTCGTTTTATTACTCATGTTGTTATATTTGCTTACAAAAATTAGTCTCTCATTCTTATTTTCCTTTTTTCGTTCATCTGTCTGTATGGTGATAGCATCATATTTTTGTTTATCTATCAGGTAGTTTGGATAACCCCTTTTTTTAAATTTGGTTGCCATTTCTTCTATTAGCAGCACCATCACTACATAGGCCTGCACAGTTTTTCCAACAGATTCTGCAGCGCTAATAACAAATATTAATAAATAACTTATAATATATATATATACAGTATATATATATATATATATATATATATATATATATATATATATATATATATATATATATATATATAAAAAGGAATAAAAGGTAGGCGCTGTCAAGCATACAAAAAATGCAATAGTACAATACATGCAAATATGAAAACAATATGCAAGTGATAATTAAAACACCACATATACTAAAATAAAGGCTGTAAAAAAATATAAGTTAATTAAACGTATAAAAAAATAAATGTGAGAAAGTGCTTAAACACATAGGTAAAGGCACATGAAAGTTCATATATATCCGGATTTTCTTAATTGATCCAATCCCCCTATGGGTTTGCACTTACTTGAAATGACCTCAATCCATATGAGGTAAGCAAAAGACGTAATCACTTGTAGTTACTTGTCAAAACACTCTGTCAGAAGAAGCCTCTTGTATGAATAGAGAAAACACCTTCGAACCTTGGAGTGTTTCACAGGTTAAAAACTTTCAGATCCTCTTTCACAGTGGTGAGATAGAACTTCAATATGGTGTCAAGGTTCAAATAGTTCTGACATGTTATTGATTTGTCCAGCTTCTTCTGGCATTCTCCTACGGATGCAATACAAGAACCCAAACTCTGGTTTAGTCCGCTCCCGGAATTTGGTAGGGCAATGACATATCAGCTCTTTTGCTTCCAAAAAAATAAATCATCTAAAAAAACACTATCCTTAAAAAACCAGCTCTTTTACCGCCCAAAGAATAAAAAAAACCTAATCTAAAATAACACATCCTAAAAAATGTGCCCTGAAAAGGGCATCAGTTAAGCTAAACTCTTTTGCACCTTAATCTAAAAAAAAACAAAACCCATGTTCACCTCCAGTGGTGCTCCTCTTCTTTCTTCCTCCATGGTGTCGCTCCCCTAGGCCAGTCGTCTTCCATCTTCTGTCTTCGATCCAATGCTTCTTCTTCTTATCTTTCACCCGATCCGTCTTCATGTGGTGACAAACTGAAGATTGAATGTGAGGTTCTCCCTTATTTAGAGGTGCCCTTGCATTCCTATTGAATGATTTTCACATCCAAATTCAAATCAGCCAATAGAATTAAAGCTTTTTCTATTGACTGATTTGAATTTTAAATAATCAGATTATGGGTTAGAGCAAGTTAATAAACATGGTTACTGATTAGCTGATTATTTCACCTGTGGGTACATAAAGATTGGATTTGAGAAACACTGGTATACTATGTACTAAGTGTTGGCACTCTTCAAGACATTGAACAAAAGGGAAATAAATAAAAACAAAGAGCATTAATAATAAGTAATATTTATTTGGGGTCCAGGCATAAGTGTTAATAGCATACTTTTATTTGAACACAATAAAATATCAAACACAACACAAACCCCATTAAAAATAAGTGTAAAAAAGGTAGGGGGTTTTGTGCTGCAGCTGGCTTGTAGCACTAGCTACTACATTATTTAGTGTAAACTTCTGTTCAGCTGCTTCCATATTTGAAAAAAAGGGTTAACAAATGAATAATTCAAATTCAACTGAAGATTTTTTATTATTATTATTATTTGTGTAATGCTGCCAAAGCTATTAAATAAAATGTCAAAGCTGTGCTCCTGTACTGATCTAGTTAAGGGTACAACTGGTAAATAAATGAGAAGCAGACAGACATACTGTACTACGTGCATATGCTCCAGTCCCTGACAAAATCGTTATATGGAACAGAATGAGTGTTTTTCAGGAGAACAATTTTGATTATACGGTTAAGCCTTTTGAAGGAGTTAAATACATTTAAATATTAAACGACATAGACTATTTTATTTTAACACTGGAATGGAGTGATTCATTCAGATTTTCAATACAAAATGTAAATTGGTGCTTGGAGTCCGACAAGATAAAGAAAGAAGTATCTAAAAAAATAAGCATAACCCACAAAACAAAGTATATAACATGACACCTTTATAAATTAAAAGTATAATCAGTTTCAGTTAAAAAAAATCCTCAAGCGTAATAGATCAGAATGCTGAATTAGAAAAGTATATAAAACCTTTTGGAATGCTATTGTTTTCTAATAGATTTGAATGGCTTAGAATAAGATTATTCTGAAAAAGCCATATGATGCACTTTGTACAGAAATTCTGATGACCAAAGTTACTGATTTGTTTTAACCGACTAATCCCTACAAATAAGATTGTCTGAAATTATGATGCACTGTGCTTCTAGTTCTTTTCTTTGGCTGTCTGAAATATTAAATTGACAAAAGTTGAAGCTTCTGACACTCTTGGTGCCTTGTTCTCTTTGACTATCCAGGTAGACAAATGTCTTTTAGAGAGGTAGAAATACAAGTGTCTACAAGCATGGAGAGAAATCACACAATGTTTTAGAGGGTTTTGCAAATTTATTTTAAAGGTTAATTCTGGAGTTTTCTAATATTCTGCATCCCATCAATAATTTTACCATTCCCACTTTGAAGAGATAAGACTCTGTAATCAATTGAAAAAACTATTTACTTTGCTCCAGCATAAGCTAATACTGACTCCCCTGTTCCTTACAATTTAGAAGAGGATACTTCTGAAAGTGCATTTGTGGTGATGCTTACCAAGCGTCAGTCTCTCAAAGATTTGTGTCATCCATTGGCTTATTTCTTGGGTAAACTGTCTCGAAATTAGATGCAATATGGTGCATAAACTGAGAACTCTTCAACCTTGAGCTTCTTTACTCGTCCAATACATTCTCATCAAGCTTGGTGGTTAATGTTTTTCACTTTTCACTTTTCAAATAACATAATAACATTGTAGATGAGGTTGAGAAATGACAGAAGTTCATAGAGTTTAACCTATATGCATCCTAATTTATCTACAATGAAAGCTCCAGTTGATCTTAAATTAATCCCATTAAAAATGTCACCCATTTAACACCAGCAATCATATCCCTGAATCCTGTTTCTAGCCAGGAATGTATCTAAACCATTTTTGAATTTATCTACCGTATTGGCATTTACTACCTCCTTAGGTAATAAGTTAACCTGGTTCTAAAAAGATGAATGTTGGTTCTGTTTCTTAATTATATGATACTGATAGTATCTAAACATGTCTTTGCTAAATTACAATCTGTAGTCGATCATATTAGGTGAGTTACTGCTCATCCAACCCTTTCAATCCTCTCTACATTGTGGAGTATTATGTGCAGTGTGCAATATATGAGTATTGAAATATGTTTCTGTGTACGATATTAGGAGTACAGTTAATGTGTTATAAGTGTCTGTGATAATGTGTATACAAATAAGCATCAGTATATGTGCAGGCAGATAAAAGATTAACTAAAGTTTAGTACTATATTGCAAAGACTTCATGGTTATTTTAAGTATTCAGCAGTGCTTAGAGTGTCATGAAACTCAAATTCCCCTTTGCTATCACAACTTAAATACATTTAATATAGTTTAACTTTCAATGGTTCCATGTGAAAGAGAGAGAGTATAGATTTGCCTCAAATCATAACCCTGCTTCATTTTAGCACTGAGCAAAATATTTCTAACAATATTTACTATGTTCAAAGCAAATTGGTACCTATGAACTAAATGAACAACCTTGGTACTTAAAACCTTACAGACTGACATGATAATTAGCTGCTTTGAAAGAGATGGTTATGAAAATGTATTTTCTCTGTCTTGTAGAATGCTGAGTTTTAAGATAACTACAATAGGCTCGATAGAGCACAAATCCTTAATATAATACTGCTTTTCAGTCATATTTTGATTGAATTCTCATTAATTCTTTTAAAAATGTTTTAAATATGTTTTGTATTGTTAATATTGGTTCATTTGTTTATACCAGATGACACTAAACCAAGGACTGATGCCTTTTTTTTCAGCTTAAATTATGGATTGTGTGATTGATTCAACCAAAGGACCAATTATATATAATGTGGCATATGTTTGTTTCCAGGGACAATTTTTTAAAAATGTTTTATTTGTAGCAATTACACGCTATTGTTAGTGTGGGGCGCTATAAGAAATATTTAAACCACGCTAACTAGAGAGGATATTACAAATAGAAATTAAACAGGTGCTTTTGAGCTCAAACAATTTGAAAACCTAGCGTAAAGTGTAAGAGTTAAAAAAATTGCACCAAAGGCAACATAAATACATTGAAATAAACTATTGTGTGTGTGTGCATACGTGTGTATTTATGTGTTAATATGTGTAAATATGTATATACAGTATATGCATATATACACATCTAAACACACATTATTATATATTTAAAAATCTAAATAATATATTTTTTTTCTATGGGAAGAACATTGGAATGTTACCTTTGGATTTAGAGCAGTTGGTCTAATACAGTGTTGGGTTAGCTTGTTAGGGTTGTCTTAGATTATTTTGTTTGTGTGCTAACTTTTTACTTTCAACTTGAATAACGCACACTAACCCGCCTGTTTTGAAAGTTTACTTTGAGCACAGTTAGTGTACTAGCACGCCAGTTGTAATCTGGCCCAATGTTGGGAGATTTTGTGAGACTTTGTTATATTGTAAGTGTGGTTAAAATCATATTTATTTATATTAAATGCACAAAGATACTATCTATCTATCTATCTATCTATCTATCATCTATATATCTATTTTCTTGTCTGCTTTTTCCTGTTTATCTTGTCTACAGTTGATATTGTGATTAAAATCTCAAGTTGCATGAGTTGTGTGCACAACTTTGTTAAGTCTTTTTGAATTACAAGGAGTTTATCATTATGTTCACTGATATGAAGAAACATAGCTTTCCGTCACACATCATAATATTTCAATATATTTTCTATTCTGAGATTCCTAAATGTGTCTTGAATAAAATTAATCTTCTTCGTCGAGTTGGTATTAAAAGTAAACCTTAGTTTAAAAAGGTCTAGATTACTTTTCAGTTATAAACTTAAAGGGACATTAAACCCAAAATGTTTCTTTCATTATTCAGATGGAGAATACCATTTTAAACAACTTTCTAATTTACTTCTATTATCTAATTTGCTTCATACTCTTGATATTCTTTCCTGAAAAGCATATCTAGATAGGCTCAGTAGCTTCTGATTGGTGGCTGTACATAGATGCCTCATGTGATTGGCTCACCCATGTGCATTGCTATTTCTTTAACAAAATATTTCTAAAGAATTAAGCAAATTAGATAATAGAAGTAAATTGGAATGTTGTTTAAAATTGTATTTTCTATCTGAATCATGAAAGAAAATCTTTGGGTTTAATGTCCCTTTAATGATAGGCTGTAACACCAAAATGATCATACTTTTTTATGGTTTGTACCAGGTTGTTAACCCCTTCCCGCCGTTAGGACATTACATGCCATCTTAACTGCGCTGGGCTTTAGCACCGTAAGGACGGCATTGAACATCCTAGCTGTTTGACTATCCTGAAGCCATTGTGTTTGCTAAATGGGATCGTGGGCTGGAAGTTGTGCCAAGCATCATTGGCACTCCTCCCTGACCCGATCGCATCATTCATATCAAGTGATCGCTTGAACTTTGTTCAGATGTAGTCAAATAAATCCTGGCAGGAAAGGGTTAATGATCAGTGATGTACCCTGGTTTTTAATAGCATGATCTTGCCGCCAGTGCCGAGACCGCACTATTTTAGCAAGCCTTTAGGAGGGAGGGATGGAGGGTCTAATATACCTAGACAATCCCTTAATGACCAGTGACGTACAGGGTCATTAAGGGGTTAAGATTACAACTTGAATGTGATCTAGATTAAAAGTGTTTTTCTATTCATTGTAAGTTAAATAAAGTAGTCTAAAAGTAAAATGTAATTTCCTATCATTGATATGGTAGTATGTACTGTGTTTAATTTGCTTTTTGTTTAAAATCTGTTCACTTGCCGATCTGTCATCTATCTATTTGGCTGTCTGGCTGGTTGTATACATTTCTGTGTCTATCTATCTATCTATCTATCTATCTATCTATCTATCTATCTATCTATCTATCTATCTAGACAAGATTTCGTAAGCCAGTGCATTACAGTTAGCATTCTCAGAAATATATCAGCACTGATAGTTGTAGGTGGGCTTGCCAAACAAGAGTTCACTAAATATCTATAGGAATATATATATATGAATTTAATATAAAAAAGATATTATCCTGTAAGTGAAGAACATTGCAATGTTAAATATGTACAGTACATATACAGTAAAACAAATACATATTTAAATACATATGTACACACATATATTTAAACATATACATATTTAGACATGTGTATGTATGCATATATATATGATAAAGCACTTTGCATCCCTTTTTTTTCTAACACCTAAGAATTCACATCTATGAGCCCTTATAACTTTTTAATGCAATATTTTTTTTGTAAATAATGTTTATCAGGCAGCGTTATTATGAGTGTAACTCTACTGTTAAATGTATTTGTGATGTGTTTTGTGACACTTTAGATCTTGCATAACAGTTAACTAGAGCGATGAAGTCCTACTAACATGACGCACTGTAAATTCGATTTAGTTCACTCTTACGTATAAATTTTTAACTCATAATATGCACGCTACTTCCGATGATTGCAAAAAGCTGCGTTATACCCTTTATCGCTCGTGCACAACAGTTAGCGCACCACTCGTAATCGAGCTTGTTACTTATCATGTACCCTTCAAAAACCTGCAGTTATTTTTGGGTGAAGAAGCTAGTAACTTTAGGTCTTGTTTGTGCTGCCTGCTTGATTTTGGATTTATTATTGGACTTTGACCTTTGCCTTAACCCCTGTTTATACAGCTGATACTGACTTATTTCCTGGATAATGAACTTTAGCTCAAGAAATACAACTACCCTTTTGGTTTATTCTCAGGTATCTCTGCTGCTAAACTTACTGATCTCCTGACTACTGACCCTGGTTTGCTCCTGACTTGTAGTTGCCCGCTAATCTCTGTACATATGAATTCATTTTTATTAAAAGGTAAAACCTTTATTTACTATACCAGTGAGCTAATTACAAGAGGCATATGTGAGCAGCCACCTTAATATATTTTCAACAAAGGATAGAAAGAGAATATTTGATAATAGGAGTACACTGAATAGTCTCTTAAAAGTTTTTTTTTCAACTTTATTCCCCCTTTAAATTACACTTAACAAACTGTTCAATCTATACAAAGTCTATTTATTTTGTCAGGTTGCAGAATGAACTAAAGATACATTACAGTTAAAAAAATTCCTAGTTAAAAGTATGCATCCCTGAATAAAATGAAATTGAAAGGGTTAATGCTGAAATTAATATGATGTGCAAGTTTGTGCATAGCTCATCCTGAAAGGGACATGAAACCCAAATGTTTTCTTTCATGATTTAGAAAGAGCATGCAATTTTAAATAATGTTCTAATTTGCTTCTATTATTTAATTTGCTTCATTCTGATTATATTTTAAAAAAATGTATGTTCTATCTTAATTATGAAAGAAAAAGGTTGTGTTTCTCTTTAAGGAGAGATTGCTGACTCCCATAGCATTATTGGTGGACAGGGATATGTCTGCACCAGTATGAAATGCAATTTCATTTTATTAAGGAACAAGTATTTTCAAAAAGAAAAGATAAATAGTAATTCATTAATACAAATAAACCAAGTAACATTTCAAAGCACCATATTTTAGATGCAATAAAAATTAACTTTACTGCCACATTAAAAATATATCCTAATTGAAGATTCTTATCTACTACCTAATCTATACTACATAGTATTAAAACATTTGAATGTCCTTCAATTCCCTAAATGAAACCAGTGGAGACATATTGGCTGAATTAATAATATCTGGACTAAAAAAGGAAAGCACCTGCCAACCCTTCATGAGGAGATAATGAGAATTTCACACTAGCCTCTGCTGAAGTAAAGAAAAAAAAAGAGGATTTTGAAATGTCAGGTATTGGAACAAAAGGACAATATGAAATAGCATGTAAACAAAATGTAAGGTCATGTTAGAATGAAATAGGCATAGCAAACATTGCTATGGAGCTGACAATGTCTGCAAATGACAAAGATATTTAAGTAGATATTTCTGTTCAGTATTATTTTCACATGAATTATTTAATGTTAAATTGTATAGTTTTCAAAATGTTTTGCTGTTCTAACTACCAAACATTCAAATGTTATATTATAAATAAATGATAAGACCACTAGGAGGCAGTATTGTCACTTTACTGCTATCCTATTCAGACTCCGATCTCTACTCATAATATGCTGGTGATTCTAAAGATTTCTAAAGAATTTGTCTATATAGTTGTTTAGAAAAATAAACAAAAAAAAACAAATTGCATTTAGCTTGAGCACACACACTCAACAGGTTTGTTTGGAAATCTGAACATAATTACAAAATGTAACTAAAAAGTACAAAGGCTTTTAGTAGCCTTTTTAAGTAGCAATACACTTTGAGGTCATACTAGGTAAACTCTCACACCACATCCTAACAGGGAAGTCTTATTTATTGAAGAAAATATGTTACTTCTATTCTGTTTGAATGCAATGTCTGATTCACAAACTATAACAATAAAACAGAACACCAGGACAGAAATGTTTTATGATTTTTTTCCTAGGGATTGTGTGATCAGCTTTTTGCTATGCCCAGTAAAAGACAGATTGTATATTCTTTCAGAAACTTTATGGTTGTATTTTTGATAGATAAAAACAATATAAAATCAAGAAGCAGAAAAGTAATATTTGTTAAAAAGTGATAGATAATTACAGCTACTAATACATTAATTACATAAATAAATATCCAATAGCAAATCTAAATCAATAAAAGAAATTCTATTTTTAGAATTGCTGTAGTTGAATATAAAAGTTATGTCACATGTTTTTTTGTACTGATTGTAGCATTTGATATTTAAATAGAAAATTAATTTACCTGTGTAGAAAACAGAAATATGTAATGTTTAGATTAGACAGCTGAAAACCAACCCAAAGGCTTTCAATAGTTCCAAGAGCTGAAAAGTCAAAAAGCAAATTATATGGAAAGGATTATTATTACAGCAATTTTAGCTACTTTCTCATATTGTATCTTTAAAGGGATTTTAAACACTAAGGGTCAGATTACGAGTGGCACGCTAACAGTTATGTGTGAGCGATATCGGGTTTTTAGCGGCTGTTTGCGCACGTTGGATGTAGTGCTCATATTTCAAGTTGTAAGGAAATGCAATCACTTGAGCACAATTGAATTTAATGCGGGTTGGAATGGCGCAACCTCAGAGATCTGGTTAATTCTTTTGCAAAACAAAAATGTGTCACAAATTACATTAAATATACATTTAAAAGTAAACTTATACTCATAATAACACCATCTAATAAAAATTGTTTTAAAAAAATATTGCACTAAAAAAGTTATAAGGGCTCAAAGATTTGAGGTTTCAGGTGTTAAAAAAAGCAGGTGAAGGGCTTTAACATAGAGATACATACATATACATTTCTTAAAATGTATATGTATGTGTATATATATATATATATATATAAATCAATGTAAATATTTGCATAGGTAATTAGTACATCTAAGCAAGTATCCCCGCTTGCCCCCAGAAATTCTTAATATGCAATGTTTCCAATGCACAAGAGAATTGTGGGTAAGATATGCAAATTAGGTATGCAAATTCTCAGTTTTTTTGCTTCAAAATACTGTTTTAACACAGTGATCCTTTTAAACAGGAATATGACAGCAAACCATATCTGGTTTGCTGTCATATTCCTGTTTAAAAGGATCACTGTGTTAAAACAGTATTTTGAAGCAAAAAAACTGAGAATTTGCATACCTAATTTGCATATCTTACCCACAATTCTCTTGTGCATTGGAAACATTGCATATTAAGAATTTCTGGGGGCAAGCGGGGATACTTGCTTAGATGTACTAATTACCTATGCAAATATTTACATTGATTTAATTTTGAGACATGGAGGATTTTAATTTCAGTTTTTTATCTCCCCCCCATAATTTTAATGAATTTATATATATATATATATATATATATATATATTAGGGTTGCACCGATACCATTTTTTTTAAGACCGAGTACAAGTACCGATACTTGTTTTCAAATACTCGCCGATACCAATTACCGATACTTTTTTTTAATGTCATGTGACAGTTTACCAAGCACAATACAGACTAATTATTTAAGAATCCTTCTTTATAATTATGAAGGACTGTAGCTCAAAAGACATTATAAAATAATAAAACAGGTTTTATTTGTCACATAGTTCACAGAACATGTTTAGAAATAAAAATATTACAATAAAATATATTAACAACAACAATAAATAACAAATATAAAATTGCAACCAACCAAAAGTGTCATACAGTAAAAAAAATAGAACAGAATACTGTTTAATCATGGTGAACAACACTATGGGCTAGATTACATTTGACTGGTAAGCTTTACCAATGCTCTCATTACACGTCCTACTCCATTAAAGGCTATGGAGTTGGAAATGGGAACAGAGCATTGGTAAAGCTTACCAATCAAATGTAATCTAAATCTAGTCCTATAATTGCAGGATGAGTGTTCATTGGGATTAACTTAATTTTTCCTATGAGTACTCTTCCTGCCATTATATAAGCTAAGATGTTCCTCAGAGTACAGTATGTTTTGAACATAATTGTGCAAGATGAGAACTAGCAGTATAAAAGGCAATCTAGCAATTAGAATCATTTTTCAAAAGTTAGTGGCAAATTCTTTTTAAGGAACAGAACAGAAGCATCTCTGTATGTTCAGCTATAAGTCTGTTTTTGCTATCAGTAAGGACGTTCAACTTTCCACACTACTGCATGGGGCAGAAAGATATTTTTGGGCCATTTTAGCCAGAGCTGGAAATCTCAGTTTATTAACTGACCAGTACTTCAGGGGTTTATCTGAACGCAGTACAGCGATCTCTCCTACAATAATACAATAAGAGCAATTTGTATTGGCAGAGCAGTAGTAAACACTTTTTAGTTTAGTCTCCACTCCAGCTTTAAATTAAATGGGAGCATGCAGTTTGAAAAAAACACCACAAGATAGCATATGGGTAGTAAGTGGAGGTATCGGTTTAAGTATCGGTGCATTTGCATGAGTACAAGTACTCATGCAAGTACTTGGTATCGGTACCGATACCGATACTAGTATCGGTATCGGTGCAACCCTAATATATATATATATATATATATATATATATATATATATACACAGTATATGTGTGTGTGTACCAATGTATTTATGTATTTATATGTGTATATATCTATTAACAGACATGTATACACATAAATACACGCATATAGACATACAAACGTGCATTGGAGCCCTTTGAGGTGAGGTAGATGAAAACATGTTAACGCATATTTATTTTTAATAAAGTGTTATACTGTGTATTTACCTTAAATATTTCACACTTCAATGTTCTGCATATATACTGTATATATATAGTTACAGATATATACAGATATAGTTAGGAATATATATTTAAAAATATATAGAACATATTCTGCTATATGCAGGACATTGAAGTGTGAAATATTTAAGGTAAAGACACAGTATAACACTTTATTAAAAAGGAATATTGCATATTCCCTCTTCATTCAGATGGTAACGTATAGTGCTAACGTATAGTGCTTGCTTACACATTTGTACCCTGTGCCTGAACATCAGCTTAAATTTGTCTGGAAGTTTGATCAATTTTTCTCATTCGTCCACGTCCAGGGAGATTAGCTACAGTGCCATGGGCTGTAAACTTCTTGACAATGTTGCACACAGTGGACACAGGAACATTAAGATCCCTGGAGATGGACTTGTAACCTTGAGATTGTCCCTGCTTTTCCACAATTTTTATTCTTAAATCCTCAGACAATTCTTGCTGCTCTTTCTCTTCTCCATGCTCAGTGTGGAACACAGAGACACAAAACAGAAAGGTTGAGTCAATTTGTCACCATTTTAACTGTTTGCCGGTGTGATTTCTATATCGTCAGCACCTGTTAATTGATACAGGTGAGTTTAATTACAAATTACAGGAGCATCACAAACTTGGATTACAATTATTTCTTATAATTTTGTGAAGGTGCCAATAATTTTATCCAGTCCATTTTTGGAGTTTTGCGTGGAATGTGATCGATTTGGCTTTTTTTTGTGTCATAGCAATACAAACAAAATAAATAAACATGAGAATGCGTAAACATTTGTAATTGCAACAATTTTCTGGGCGAAATGGTGCATTATCTGACAGAAATGCAGGGGTCAATATTTTTGGCCATGACTGTATATATATATATATATATATTAGGGTTGCACCGATACCGATACTAGTATCTGTATCGGTACCGATACCAAGTACTTGCATGAGTACTTGTACTCATGCAAATGCACCGATACTTAAACCGATACCTCCACTTACTACCCATATGCTATCTTGTGGTGTTTTTTTCAAACTGCATGTTCCCATTTCATTTAAAGCTGGAGTGGAGACTAAACTAAAAAGTGTTTACTACTGTTCTGCCAATACAAATTGCTCTTATTGTATTATTGTAGGAGAGATCGCTGTACTGAGTTCAGATAAACCCCTGAAGTACTGGGCAGTTAATAAACTGAGATTTTCAGCTCTGGCTAAAATGGCCCAAAAATATCTTTCTGCCCCATGCAGTAGTGTGGAAAGTTGAACGTCCTTACTGATAGCAAAAACAGACTTATAGCTGAACATGCAGAGATGCTTCTGTTCTGTTCCTTAAAAAGAATTTGCCACTAACTTTTGAAAAATGATTCTAATTGCTAGATTGCCTTTTATACTGCTAGTTCTCATCTTGCACAATTATGTTCAAAACATACTGTACTCTGAGGAATATCTTAGCTTATATAATTGCAGGAAGAGTACTCATAGGAAAAATTAAGTTAATCCCAATGAACACTCATCCTGCAATTATAGGACTAGATTTAGATTACATTTGATTGGTAAGCTTTACCAATGCTCTGTTCCCATTTCCAACTCCATAGCCTTTAATGGAGTAGGACGTGTAATGAGAGCATTGGTAAAGCTTACCAGTCAAATGTAATCTAGCCCATAGTGTTGTTCACTATGATTAAACAGTATTCTGTTCTATTTTTTACTGTATGGCACTTTTGGTTGGTTGCAATTTTATTTTTGTTATTTATTGTTGTTGTTAATATATTTTATTGTAATATTTTTATTTATAAACATGTTCTGTGAACTTTGTGATAAATAAAACCTGTTTTATTATTTTATAATGTCTTTTGAGCTACAGTCCTTCATAATTATAAAGAAGGAATCTTAAATAATTAGTCTGTATTGTGCTTGGTAAACTGTCACATGACATTAAAAAAAAGTATCGTTAATTGGTATCAGCGAGTATTTGAAAACAAGTATCGATACTTGTACTCGGTCTTAAAAAAAATGGTATCGGTGCAACCCTAATATATATATATATATATTAATAAATTGAACATATTTCTCTATGTAAAGAACGCTTTGGAATAGGAAATATTAATATTTTTATTGCAGGTTAGCGCACTTGAAAATATGTGATTGGGTTTGCACACCAGTAGGGTGTTAGATTTACTTACTTTAAGCGGAGTTGGCATGTGAGCAATGATGTATTCAAAGCAAAGATTAGTCTGAGAATAATATGCAGATTTATTATAGTTGTTTAAATATTAAAAAAAAGTAAGTGTATAATTTTAATACTCATAACGTAATGGGAGCAGCCATGTTGTAACCTAAATTTATTATTCTACTGAGGCTAATTAGTGAGATTTATAAATAGGTCACACAGGTGTAAACCAATGTCTGTGGAATATAGAAGAGTTAAGTTTGCACTTCCACATTTAACAGGAATTGAAAAGCTCACAATGTTCATATTAAAATTATAGTTGAAGAGTTTAATGTCACATTTAAACATTGTAAGTAGCAATTTAAAGTCACATAAATACAGGGTAAGGTATTGAGGATAGCATTTCTATGCTGCACTTTCTTCTGAATGTAAAAGCTTGTTTGTCACATTATTTTTCTAACACTCCTAAACATTAATCTTTTTATCCGTACCTCTTTTTATTGGTCAAATAACAGTGGCATTGTTATGTTGCACATTTAAAATATTTAGACATGTATGTGTATGTATATATATATATTATAGTCCTTTCCATTGAAATACCTTGTCATATACCTTTGAACTCTTATAACTTTTTTTAAATATTGCTATATATTATGTTTAACAGATAGTGTATATATAAATGTTACACTTGCTTTCAATGTATTTATGTTGTGTTTGGTGCCACTTTTTGTTTAGCCCCAATCCAAGTTTACCCAAGATCTTTAGTCATGCTAACCTAACTAAATTTGCACTTATGTGGTCAAATTTACTTTAATTTGTAATATAAGTGCAAGTTAGTGCGGATGAGATATTTAAATGCTGCGTGCGCTAACCTTAGTGGCCACTTGCAATCTATCCCAAAATAATTTTTTCTCTTTTCGTATTAGAAAATGTTCTTCCACCCACAACTGTGTTAAGAATGTCAGCGTGGTATAACATGTGCTGCTCATAGGGGCCAATTTATTAAGACCCGAATGCTGCTATATGCAGCTGTTTCCGTGCAAGCCTTTACTCGCTGCTCCTTAACTCGTCCGCTACCTCTGAGGTGGCGGACAGTAATCTGCCCGATCGCATACGATCGGGTTGATTGACACCCCTTGCTAGCGGCCGATTGGCTGCGAATCTGCAGTGGGCGGCATTGCACAAGCATTTCACAAGGAATGCTTGTGAAATGATAAATGCCAACAAGGTATGCTGTCGGCATTTATCGATGTCCGCCAGACACATGATAAATCGGCCCCCATGTGAAATGTTTATAGTTCATAAAGGTAATGTCCACATTCCACTCCTGTGTCTTTCCTAGTTCATCTCTCCTCCTCCTGATCTCTTCTTGGTATATATTATAAAACAATACTTGTGAAAACAAACTCTTTTAGGGGTTTTGCTTTAAATTTCCCTAACAATGTATTATATTAGACTGTTCATGTTCGGCATACATTTGGATGAATTTGTATTCGGCTGAAGCTAAATACATATTTCGCCCCATACTTCTTACATTTTTGCACTTGACTTGTAATCTGCCCTATGACTTAAAGAAAATATAGATCTAGGGGTCAGTTATTTACCCAAAACCAGTGCGGAATCAAAAGAATGTCTATTTCTTTATATAGTCACTAACAATTCCATTTTAAAATGTTATCAGGATTTAATTATCGGAAGGCACAAATATCCTAAAGGTTCTGTTTTTTTTATTTTCATTTTAAAGGAAAATATTTCATTACTGTGAGAACTATAAAAAGCACATTGCATGACAAATGAAACGTCAAAAATAAATTGGTCTTTTTTTTTTTGCATCACTTTCAAGACATCATCGTATTAAAGATGGCTTTTTCTATTCCATGGGACATTAAAGCAGAAGAAGAAAGGAAAATTAAGCACTTTTTTGTCTCGAAAGTAGTTATAATCTCAGTTTACTTTTAATACTAAGTACTTGAAAGCAGCTTAGATGTTAAATAGTGTCTTAAAAGCTTATCGAGTTTGTTGCAATTTACCACATTAATCTAAAAATAAAGCATCAAAGTAGATGCATTTAGATGCAAGAGTCTTTGTTTTTCCAAAGATGTATGTAAGCTATCTGGCAAAACAGTATTGATTTCATTAATTGTATTATAGACTAATGCAATTGATACATTTTTATTTATCTATAAACCCAGCATCCAGCATACACCAGCTGTTAAACACTGCAATGCAAAGCATCTAGATACAAAATAAATATTTTGAATGTTTTTTTAATATTTTTATATGTTGATCTTTTGCATTTTGTATTTTGGGTACATAAAAAATAACTTAATGTCCCTTAAGCAGTGTTAATAAATTATACTTTTCGTAATTAGAAATAGCTCATCATTACTGTGATAAGTACTTTATATTACTGTTAAAAAGACATGGAACACAAATTGTTCTTGCACAATTGAGATAGAACATATAATTTAAAAAAAAAATTCTAATTTAATTCTGTTATAAAATTTGCTTCATTTGTTTGGTATCCTTTTTTGAAGGAGCAGCAATGAACCACTGGGAGATAGCTGAACCAATGAGAGACACAAATCAGCAGCTAGCTCCCAGTAGTGCATTGCTGCATCTGAGCCTACCTAGGTTTGCTTTTTAAACAAAGGATACTTAGAGAACAAAGCAAATTAGATACAAAATAAATTAGAAAGTTGTATAAAATTGCATGATTCTATCTAAATCCTGAAAGTTTACTTTCACCTTTACCGATTGAAAAATAGAAAATGTATAGCATAAAGCAAATATTATTTCTTTTTTAAGACACAATGAGTCCACGGATCATCTTAATTACTAATGTGATATTCATCTCCTGGTCAGCAGGAGGAGGCAAAGAGCACCACAGCAGAGCTGTTAAATAGCTCCTCCCTTCCCTCCCACCCCAGTCATTCTTTTTGCCTATGTTAGTGATAGGAAGAGGTAAAGTGTGGTGTTAGATTAGATTCTTCAATCAAGAATTTATTATTTTTAAAGTAGTGCAAGATTGTGCTGCTTTGTTCTAGGGTGTAGCCATAGTCCATATCAGTCTCTTCAGTAGAGCTTTGGTGGCTTTAGAGCAATGGGAACTTGTGGGACATAATTCTCACTGCGCCTCCCATTTGTTTTGCTGCCCTGTATGCCTTAGTCTGAGGAAAAGGATTACTCAGCATGCCTTGTTTTCCACAGCTGTCAGGCAGAAGATGAGGTAAGTGCAAACTTTTTGTCTGGGGATAGAAGGGAATCTCAGAAAAAAGTTTGGGCACTGTATTATTTTATTCAAAGCCTCATTATCATTTAGGAATAAATACTCCTATTGTATTAGGGTACACTTTGACAATTTGGGCTTTATTATTCTATTAAGCCTCATTAAGATTGATAGATTCTCCTATTGTGTTAGGAGATACTACGTAAATTTAGACGCAGGCACTGGGGCTGAAGGCTACATGACGCTCATTTCCCGGCGGTTTCATAACATAATTTTAACCGACCGGGAGATTACATGTTGATCGCTGCTACGTGAGCATTAGAGCAGGCTCAGTGCATAGGGTTTTTTTTTTTATTTTAATAATACGAACTATGCAATTAACTGGTAATGGCGACAGAGGGTTACTGTTACGCCCACGATGGGCGGTACTTATTTGGCGCCATTTTAGTTGCGCAGCTGTTCCTCTTTTTCCGGTTCTACTGAGAGGATGGAGGCTGTTTAGTTTAAGAAGCGCTTCTGTTGCAGCAGAATTTGGTGCGGATGGGCTGACAGACACCTCAGCTGCGTTAAGCTGAGGTGTAGAGGGGGTTTGCTGAGGCATCAGTCTGTACAATGATTCCTTGTGTAACGATCCATCCCATTTTCTGCTTAACTCAGAATAAGAAGTCTTTCTTTTAAACTAAACTTAAAGAGACAGTAGAGTCTGTTATGTGACCTATTAAGTCATCTCTGTCCACCCAGATAAGAAAGTTACTCTTTAACTTTTAAAGAGACAGTAACGGTCTTTATGTGTTCAATTTTATTATAAAGTTAAGTTTGTTATTGGATTAATCATTTTGTCTCTGTTCCCTGTGTTCTGAAAGAACTGCCACTTAAATAAAGTAGTTACTCTTTCAAATTTAAAGAGATAGTAACGGTTTTTATATGTTAATTTTATTAAAAACCTTTTAATTGATTAATCTTGTTTTATCTATTCCCTATCTGAGAGATTTATTTCAAGAGGAATAAAATATTTTCTCACAAATGTACAAAACATTTTTATAGAACACACATGCAGTGCCCTGCGCTTCCTCACAAACTTCATCTGGAGTTATTCTCCAGACATCGCTTTCATAGGATCTTTTAAGCGATATCTGTTGTATTGTCTTTTTTTTTCTTTTCTCCATGCTTTAGGGAAATCACTTGAGGAAATGTTGCTAATACAGTAGTATATATTCAGAATGTATACATTAAATTTTCTAACACACATGCAGTGCCCTGCGGTTCTCCCAAGACATCACTTCTTTAATATCTGTGAACAAAGAAGTAACGTTTTCTAATAAATTCTACAATGTTTGCATGCTAATTTTAGCTTACCTCTGTACACAATACCCAGACCCTACTAGAGGTCTCTTGTTTTAGACTTGGATTTCAAGGTGGTTTTACCAATCCCCTTCTATTTCTCATTTTTGAGAAGTCTCTAAGAAAATGATAGACTTGTTCTAAACCTACTTCTTCTAGGCGCATACTGCTTAAGAACCTAGTGACAATGGTCAAATATACAACAAATTTCTCCTAAGGTGTTCCAAAAAGATTTATAGCCCACATGGAGTTGCCCTGTTTTTAATACATTGTTGGATTAAAATGTGCATGAGGTTTTATTCACTCAGAATAGTGTTATTGACTCAGTTGTGGTTATTTGAATGTTTCTTCCCTGTAAGCTAAGGAGGAAGATATTTCGGTAACACTGAACAAGGAATTCGCAGTCTCAGATGAGGTAAATACCTTTATCTGATCAAGAGCTCCTTGAGGAGGTTTTAGCTACTCTGGGTGCCTTCGACACCAGTAGGTTATTCTAATATTATGATGGACCCTTAATGGTGGAAGTATTCCTGTACCAGATAGGGCTATTATTATTATTATCATTTATTTATTTTGCGCCGCCAAATTCCATAGCGCTGGGTACAATGATAGGGGTATACAATGACAAAGATTTGTGATAAAATACAAAACATAACAAAACTAAACAAATCTAGCACAGGAGGAAGAGGGCCCTGCTCCGGAGAGCTCACAGTCTATAGGTTTAGGGTGCAGAGACATAAGGTTAGGGTGGCTTGTTACATTGGTTGTATTTGCAGCAGTGAGTCAGGCAGTTCATGTACATGTATTAGTTTGGTTCGGATGCGGGATGGAGGAGAGATGGTAAGCCTCTCTGAATAGGTGGGTTTTCAAGGATCGTCTGAAGCTATACAAGGTTGGAGACAGTCTAATGGAGCGGGGGTAGAGAGTTCCAGAGGACAGGAGCAGCACGTGTGAAGTCTTGGAGGCGGGAGTGGATTGTAGAGATAACAGGAGTGTAGAGACGTAGGTCAGAGGTTGATCAAAGAGGACAGGATTGGGAATATTTCACGATGAGAGAGGAAATATAGTTGGGAGTTAGACTGTTGAGTGCTTTGTAGGTTAGGGCTAATACTTTAAATTGTATTCTGGAGTGCATGGGGAGCCAGTGTAGAGACTGGCAGAGCAGAGCAGCTGATGTAGATCGTCGACTTAGGTGGATGAGTCTAGCAGAAGCATTCATAATAGATTGGAGGGAGGAGAGGCGGTGTTTTGGAAGGCCATTTAGGAGTAGATTGCAATAATAAATGTGTGACAGGATGAGGGAATGAATAAGTATTTTTGTAGTTTTTTTGAGTAAGGAAGGGACGAATTCTGGAAATGTTGCGTAGGTGTGAACGGCAGGATTTGGTAAGCGTTTGTATATGTGGGTTGAATGTGAGTTCTGAGTCTAGTGTGACCCCAAGGCAGCGGACCTGGGATGAGGTGTTGAGAATAGAGTCTCCAACCATCAGAGAAATGTCAGGTATCGGATGTCTCGAAGAGGGGGGGATAAGAAGCAGCTCAGTTTTGGACAGATTGAGTTGGAGGTAGTGTGAAGACATCCAAGAGAAAATAGCAGAGAGGCAGTCAGAAATCTGGTTGAGTAAAGAGGGAGAGATATCAGGAGAGGAAAGATAGATTTGGGTATCATCAGCATATAGGTGGTATTGGAATCCAAAGGAGGCTATAAAATTCCAAGGCAGGATGTATAAAGAGAGAAAAGCAAGGGGCCCAAGACAGAGCCTTGCGGTACTCCAACTGAGAGGCATAGGACCACAAGGTATGTTGTTAAAGGAAACTGAAAACGAGCGGTTTGAAAGATATGATGCAAACTAGGAGAGGGCTGTGTCTCAGATGCCAAATTAATGTAGTATTTTTAGGAGGAGAGGATGGTTAACTGTGTCAAAAGCTGCGGACAGTTCAAGAAGAATTAGTAAGGAGTAATGGCCTTTTGCTTTAGCTGATAACAGGTTATTTGTTACTTTAGCAAGAGCGGTTTCTGTTGAGTGTTTAGGGCGGAAACCAGATTGTAGTGGATCAAGAAAGGAGTTAGTTGTGAGAAATTGAGTTAGCCAATTATAGACTAGTCATTCCAATAATTTTGAAGCAAAGAGAAGTAAGTAGACCGGTCGATAGTTAGAAGGAGTGGAGGGGTCAAGCGAGGGCTTTTTTAGGATTGGTATGATTGACGCATGCTTGACTGTGTCAGGAAATGTGCCAGCAGTGAGAGATTGGTTAAAGAGATGAGTTAGGGTAGGGGTTAGTGAAGCAGAGAGAGAGGGAATAAGTCGTGAAGGAATAAGTTCAAGTGGGCAGGTTGTGAGATGAGCCAATGATAGGAGTGCAGAGATTTCTTCCTCTGTTACAGGAGGGAAGTAGCATAGATTTTTGTTAATAGAAGGGGTGGGTAGGATCGCTGGGTTTGTGGGGTGTGAGGTGCAGATCTCTTTTCTAATGGTGTCAATTTTATTTTTGAAGCAATAATTTGAGCAGTGAGGTTGGTAGTGGGCGGGGGGGTAGGCGGACGTAGAAGGGAGTTAAAGGTTGAGAACAGTTTTCTGGGGTTGGATGCGTGAGATGACACAAGGGAGAAGAAATAGACTTGTTTGGCCAGGCTGAGTGCAGAGTTGTAGGACTTAAGGGTGAATTTATAATGTTGGAAATCAGCAAAGGTGCGTGATTTCCTCCACTGCCGTTCAGCAGCCCGTGAGCATCGCTGAAGATATCTGGTCTGTTTAGTGTGCCACGGTTGCCGTTGAGTGATTGATGTACGTCAAAGAGTGGAGGGTGCAGTTTTGTCAAGTGTTTATTTTAGTGCCGAATTATACTGTAGAGTCACGAGGTTTGGACAAGAGAGGGATTAAATGTCAGAGAGCAGAGGACTCAGTTTAGTGGAAAAGTCTGTGAGATCCAAGTCATTTAAATTCCTGTGAGGTAGCGGTTTTTTGGGGGCTTGCAAAGATGTAGCAGGTAGAAAAAGAGAGAAAGTTAATAGATGGTGGTCAGATTGAGGAAAGGGGAGTTGGAAACAGCACAGAGATTTGTGAAGACCAGGTCTATGGAGTTGCCTTCACAGTGTGTTGGAGATGTTGTCCACTGGGACAGGCCTAAAGAGGTGGTAAGGGATAGAAGTTTAGAGGCAGCAGGCATATTAGGCTTATCAAGGGGTATGTTGAAGTCCCCTAAGATGAGAGAAGGGACATTAGAAGAGAGAAAATGTGGAAGCCAGGCTTCAAAGTGGTCCAGAAATTGTGATGCTGGGCCAGGGGGCCGATAGATAACTGCAACACGAAGAGCTATAGGGGAGAAGAGGCGGATAGCATGAACTTCAAAAGATGAGAAGGAAAGAGAGGGGGTGAAGGTATGCAGTGAAAGGTACTGTGTGGAGACAGGAGAATTCCTACTCCTCCTTTGTCTCCAGGCCTGGGAGTGTGACTGAAGTGCAGGCCACCATAGCACAGAGAGGCTACAGCAGTTGTGTTAGAGGAGGAAAGCCAAGTTTCAGTGAGGGCTAACAGGTTAAGTGAACGTGAAATAAATAGGTCATGAATAGATGTAAGCTTATTGCATACCGAGCGTGCATTCCAAAGGGCACACGAGAATTGGGGTGTATTAATAGAGGTGCAGTTAATGAGGTTTAGAGGGTTACGTGTGCAAGGTGTATGAGGTGTCAATTGGGGTAGTGATCTGAGGGAAGCAGAGGGTGGACCTGGGTTAGGCGAGACATCCCCAGCTGCAAGAAGAAGAAAGATGGTGAGTGAAAGGAGATGTGTCTTATGTGAGTGTTTAAATTTAGGATCAGTGAAGCATGGCTGGCTGAGGGATGTGAGTTAGGAATAAAATTCATGTGTGTTGTAGAGGGGGGAAGGTAGAAGAGAAGGAGAAATATGAATTTTCTGAGTGTTGTTTGTGAAAGGAAGAGCTGTGACTTTAAGGAGAAGGGATGAAAAGGTTAATGCAGACATTAGAAAGTGTAGCATGTTTGCATTTAATTGTTTGAGGGTTTGTCCCCCTTTTTTTTCCTACTCTTAGAAGAAAGGAGATAACCAAAGGAAATAGGAATCTCCATGTTGGTCTAGAGTCGTTTAACATAAAGAATAGTAGTTCCTTCAAGACTCTATGCAGATGAAGGACCCTATGATTAATAGTTAGAGGGTCTACATTGTCAACCTGTGGTTGGTGTGACTTCTGTTTCCAGTGAGGCGACATACTTTCTAGGGACGCACACCCCTCTCACAGAATTAGGAGAAGGGCCTTTAATGAGTAGATTCCTTTAATGTAGTATAGAGAAAAAGAAATAAGAGATGCCGTTTCTCTTGAGATTTCCAGGGAAAATCTTTTATTCCTCCTACCAAGCATGGAGACCCTATCAGACTTAGAATAGGGGAAATCAGTTTAAGAAGCTTGCTGCTGACTCAACATTAGAGGCGTGCACCCAACCCGTAAGGGGGCAGGTTCTCCTTCTCAATCAAGTTTGGTTTTGTGATCATTATCTGTTCGTGGTTCCCAAAAAGGAGGGAACCTTCAGACCAATTTTAGACCTCAAGAGTCTAACCAAATTTCTCAGGGTTCCGTCATTCAAGATGGAAACTATTCGTACCATTCTTACATTGATCCAGGAGGGTCAATTTATGACAACAGTGGATTTCCAGGACGCATATCTACATGTTCCTATACACAGGGATCATCACAAGTTCATAAGGTTTGCCTTTCTAGACAAACACTTCCTTTCGGTCTGGCCACAGCTCCCAGAATCATCACAAAGGTTCTGGGGTCTGCACTGGCAGTACTAAGGCCACGGGGCATTGGGGTGGCATCTTATCTGGACAATATTCTAGTCCAGGCGCCATCTTTTCAACAAGTAAGATTCCATACCGACATGGTGTTATCTTTTCTGAGAACTTGTAGAGTTCCTTAGTCCCAAATACAAGGGTGACTTTCTTGGGAACTATAATAGATTCCATACCTATAAAGATTTTTCTGACAGAAGTCAGGAAATCAGAGCTCGGTTCCACCTCAGACCTCTACAGTTAAGCATGCTCAGGCAATGGAATGGAGATTATGCGGACTTGTCTCCTCGAAAACCCTGGAGCAGTGGCGGTTGTTTCTGAATCATCTTTCCCAAGGAACCTGCTTTTGCAGACCGTCTTGGGTGATTGTGACAACAGAAGCTAGCCTTCTAGGGTGGGGAACTGTATGGGGCACCCCAAAAGGCTCAGGGAGTTTGGACTCAGTCAGAGTCTGTTCTTCCTATAAACATCCTGGAACTGAGAGTGATCTTCAATGCTCTTCTGGCCTGGCCTCAGTTAGCCTGAGTCCAGTTTATCAGCTTCCGGTCGGGCATCCTTAGCGATGACCAAGGTAACCAAGCTAATTCAGTGGCCTATTCTTGCTATCTGTTGGAGATCTGTTGGAGATCCACATCCCAGGGGTGGAGATTTGGGAGGCGGACTTTCTGAGCAGGCAGACCTTTCATCTGAGGGAGCGGGAATTCTCTTTGCTCTGGCTTGGCCTCGCAGGATTTGGTATGTAGATTTGGTGGACATGTCATCGCTGCCACCTTGGAGACTTCCGTTGAAGAAGGGCCTTCTAATCAAGGGTCCTTCCTCCACTCAAATCTAGTTTTTCTGAAGCTGACTTCTTGGAAATTGAATGCTTATTTTTGCCCAAGCAGGGGTTTTCTGACTCGGTCATAGAGACCATGATTCAGGCTCATAAGCCAGTAACTAGAAAGATTTACCATAAGATATGGCGTAAATATCTTTCTTAGTGTGAATCCACGGGCTCCTCATGGAGTAGAGTTAGGATTCCTAGAATTTTTTTTTTTCCTCCAAGAGGGCTGGGAGAATGGTTTATTGACGAGTTCCCTAAAGGGTAAAATCTCGGCTTTATCTTTTTTGTTACACAAATGTCTGGTGGTTGTTCCAGATGTACAATCCTTTTGTCAGGCCTTGGTCAGGATCAGGCCTGTGTTCAAACCAGTTACTCCTCAATGGAGTCTTAATTTAGTGCTTAAGGTTCTTCAAGGGGCTCTGTTTGAGCCTCTGCATTCCTTAGATATTTGGAAAGTTTTGTTTTCTTGTTGATATTTCTTCCGTTCGGAGAGTGTCAGAGCTCTCGGCATTACAGTTTGAGTCTCCTTACCTTATTTTCCATTCAGATGCGGTAGTTTTACGTATTAAATTAGGATTTCTTCCTAAAGTAGTTTCTGATTGGAACATTAATCGGGAGATTGTTGTTCCTTCTTTGTGTCCTAATCCTTTTTCTCAGAAAGAACGACTTTTGCACAATTTAGACGTGGTTCGTGCTTAAAAGTTTTACTTACAGGCGACTAAGGACTTTCGTCAGTCTTCTTCTTTGTTTGTGATTTTCTCAGAAAAACGTAAGGGACAGAAAGCTACGGCTACTTCTTTCTTTTGTCTGAAGAGTATCATACATTTTTGTTTATGAGACTGCTGGACAGCAGCCTCCTGAGAGGGTTTCGGCTCATTCCACAAGGGCTGTTGCTTCCTCATGGGCATTCAAAAATTAAGCTTTTGTGGAACAGATTTGCAAGGCTGCAACTTGGTCCTCTCTTCACACTTTTTCAAAGTTTTTCAAATTTGACTTTTTTGCCTCGGCTGAGGCCGCTTTTGGGAGAAAGGTTCTTCAAGCAGTGGTGCCTTCCATATAGGTTTCCTGTCTTGTCCCTCCCGTATCATCTTTGTGCAAGGTATTGAATCCCATTAGTAATTAAGATGATCCGTGGGCTCATCGTGTCTTAAAAAAGAAAAGAAAATTTATGCTTACGTGATAAATGTATTTCTTTTTTGACAAGATGAGTCCACGGCCCGCCCTGTTTTTTTAGACAGGTTGTGGGTTATGTACACTTCAGACACCTCTGGGAGGGAAGGGAGGAGCTATTTAACAGCTCTGCTGTGGTGCTCTTTGCCTCCTCCTGCTGACCAGGAGGTGAATATCCCATTAGTAATTAAGATGATCCGTGGACTCATTGTGTCAAAAAAGAAATACATTTATCAGGTAAGCATAAATTTCTTTTAATACTACAATATGTAATTGAAGTCATATAAAGCACCTTGTGCTACAAGATGTTTCTGCACTTTAAATATATTAACATACTAGCCAAATGCAAAGACTTTTTACTACGTTGATATCTTGTTTGCTTGTTAGCTGAAATTGTTTTCTTTTGTTTTATCCTAGCACATAAAATGAAGTTGAAGGTGGTAGCAAACATAGCTTTTGTATTAGACAGACATCAAACCACATACAGCAATCAGTACCATGCTGTCTGCGAGATTGTACATAGGAATCTTCCCATTCTGAGAGAAGATGATTATATCAAGGATACAATAAAAGAGTGGTGTAATTTTGTGTCAAGGAGGAACATGACTATAGGCAATATGTTATCCCCTAGCGCCTTGAGAAAGAAAAAACATTAGAACAGCTGGTTGCACTGTAAGGGCCACAATAGATGTAGTACAAAAAATTGCACAGCATGTGATCTCGTACAAGTTATTAAGGTCTTTTAATCAAAGAGTACTCAGAGAATCTTTCAAGTTAGTAACTATACCAATTGTAGATCTAAGTTTTTAATTTATTTGATCACATGTACACAATGTAACAAACAATACATAGGTTGTACATCAAGAGAGACCCATGTGAGAATCAGAGAACATCTCAAGAACATAGAGAGGAGAAATCTGAGTACAGGGGTATCTCAGCACTTTATTTTACAACATGAACAGCAGGTACATAGTTTCACAAGGATGATAATAGATTTGGTTAAATTCAAATCTAGGGGTGGTGACAGAATGCAAGACCCCTTAAAGAGAGAGGCATTCTGGATTTTCACCCTACACACCAGGTTACCTAAAGGCATGAACATAGAAGGTGATCTCATTAATTTCTGGCATTAGTTTGGATAATATATAACAGAACAATAATACATTATTTAAATATATATAGTCATTGCCAAAAATATTGGCACCTCTGCATTTCTTTTAGATAATGCACCACTTTGCCCAGAAAATTGTTGCAATTACAATTGTTTAGGCATGTTTATTTATTTTGTTTGTATTGGTATGACACAAAAAAGTGGAGGAGAAAAAGCCAAATCAGACACATTCCATGCAAAACTCCAAAAATGGACTGGACAAAATTATTGGCACCTTCTCAAAATTGTAAGAAATAATTGCATTCCAAGTTTGTGATGCTGCTGTAATTTGTAATTAAACTCACCTGTATCAATTAACAGGTTCTGACAACATAGAAATCACACCGGTAACCAGTTAAAATGTTGAAATATTGACTCAACCTTTCTGTTGTGTGTCTCTGTGTGCCACACTGAGCATGGAGAAGAGACAGAGCAGAAAATAATTGTCTGAGGATTTCAGAACAAAAATTGTGGAAAAGCATGGACAATCTCAAGGTTACAAGTCCATCTCCAGAGATCTTAATGTTCCTATGTCCACTGTGCACAACATTGTCAAGACGTTTACAGCCCATGGCACTGTAGCTAATCTCCATAGACGTTGATGAAAGAGAAAAATGTATCAAAGATTGCAACAAAGGATTGTTCGAATGGTGGATAAAGAACCTTGATCAACTTCCAGACAAATTAAAGCTGACCTTTAGGCACAGGGTACAAATGTGTCAGCTCGCACTATGCGATGCTATGGTTGGAGACCCAGGAGTACCCCACTGCTGACACATGTGTCAACAGCTAGTACCCAGTAATACTTTGTTGCTCTTGAGTCTAGCTAGGTATACTCTTCAACCAATGATACAAGAGGACAAAGTACATTTGATAATATAAGTAATTGGAAGGTCTCTTAAAATGTCATGCTCTACCTCAGTCATAAAGAGCTTAATTTTGACTTTCATGTCCCTTTAATGTATTAAAGAAAAACAAAACGGTAAACTTTCATGGTTCAGAAAGACTTTACAATTAAAAAAAAAAAAACTTTCCATTTTACTTATATTATTACATTGACCTATTTATCTCTTTTTCTTGGTCTAATTGCTTGAAACTTGGCCCATTAAAGTATACTGATGTAGGCTCATATGTACAAACGTTTCTTGAGCATTACTTTGTGTTAACAGTGTGTGCATGGCAATTTTATACAAGCAGCCTGTAGGAGGAGCTTTAGAATGAAGTAGATTAAGCTGCAGCTCCCTCTACAGGCTGCCTGTATAATATCACTAAAATTCTGATATTGCATAGTACTTCTGTGTCCCTTTGAAGTTAAAAAAAATGCTTCACAACAAAAAATGATATGGTTAATTGGGGAAAAATGACAAATAAGTCAAAAGTGCACACAATATCAGAAACCCTGATGTTTTTAATTGCATTCAAAATCCTGGTAGCTAAAAACACAATATAACACCAGCCAGGTATAAATAGCAACAGTTATTTCCTTTAATGACAGTAACAAAATGCATTGTACCTTCATATGTTATTCTTAGCATCATTAACCTCCAGCTACCACTGTTATGTTCCTATCCTTTTTTTAATTGCAGCTTATGAGAAAGAATGAACACTGTAAAAAGGCATTTTCCAGCAAGTACTGCCTGTTTTATTTATTAATTGTTCTAATACATTTACACTACATTTGAGATTTATATTTTTGGATACTGGCAAGATTTACTGACTGATCAAGCAAAATAAAATAAAAAAGAAGATGTTAATAACAATGTAATTATTAATTAACATTAAAAAATTGAATGTGGGCATTTGAAAATTAGGGGTGCTAATTGTGAAATTAAAAATTATTTTCTGTAAATGATACTTTGCAGAGAGAAAGTGTTTATTCACCACTTGCACCAAATGGACGTAGATACTATGTAACATAGCACTTTTCACAGCGTACTGTGTTGATGTAGTACCTATGCACAACACTTTGACAGTGGAGACTGCAGCTGATGGCAGAAGACATCTGCCTTCATATAGTAAAGGAAGCATTTATTGTGTTCCCTTTAATATGTGAATGCAGATCACCGATACAGACAGTGACACAGACAGTGTCACTCTCTGTATCTGCTTCAGTTGTGCTGTTGGTGGTGTGAGAGGGAAGGAAGGTGGTGGGTGGGCAGCCCATCGCTGAAGGGGAAGAGTTCCCTATGCTACAGAAAATAATTTGCTAGAAAAGAGGGAGAGATGGTTACCTACACTACGGAAAAAGGGGATTATGACAGGAGGGGAGCAGGAGGGGGGAATAAAAAAAATATTAATAAATTAATAAAATACAAAAAGTAATTGATGTAAACTTGGTTCTGGCAGACAGCTGCCAGTACCTAAGATGGTGGTGTCCATTGGGTTGGGGAGGGTTAGAGAGCTGTTTGGAGGGAAAGGGGAGGTAGGAGGGTAAGGGGAGACACTAAACAGCAGGAAAACAAAAAAAATAAAAATAAAACTTTATACTGGCCAAATGTCTGCAAGTATGTAAGATGGTGGTAAGAAGTGTGCAAAGGGAGAGAGAGCTTTTTGGAAGGGATCAGGGAGGTTTTAGGTGTCAGGTAAGAAGTTAATTCCTACACTACAATAATATTACCCTAGTCAGCCAACAAATTAATCCCTTCACTGCTGGAAATTTCAGAAGTGTGGTGTGCAGCTGGGATTAGCGGCCTTCTAATTACTAAAACCTACTGACAATGCCTCAATGCTTGTTATGACTCAACAAGCATATATGTAAATAATTTAAGTGAGAAATGCAAAGTTTGCAAATTATTGGTGTCAAAATGGTGACATGAAATATACTAAAATTGGCCTAGATCAATACCTTGAGGTTTCTACTTAAAAACATAGTTATAGCTTTGATAGGGAAATCAAAAAGCCAAGGCTCTATTTCTGCTTAAATGGAATGATAGCAAAAATGCTAAAACTTCCCCAGTATTTTCTGCATTTTTTTCTCTTAAATTCCCAGCAGTGAAGGGATTAATATATACTGTATTATAATCACCATCTATGATTAATCAGGAGTGTACTGTTTGTGATATGAATGTAAAATAAAAACTATTGCAAAAGAAATTATGAATATTGCTGAACCTCAAAGCTTTTAGTATTTATATTTATATATATATATATATATATATATATATATATATATATATATATATATATTTTATAAAACAAGCATTCCTTAAAGTTAACAATGTGATCTATTACTTATTTCTCTTCATGTGTTAAGGACTGAAATATGCTGTGAAGATCATATACACAGAAAGGTTGCTTGTAAACACATTTAACCTGTGTCTGTGACGATATAACAGTATCCCACTGTATATGATGCCAGTAAATGTTAAACTAACCAATAACTAAACTAACCAGGTGTTTATATAGCTCAGAAGATATATTCCTATTGTAGAATTCATAGGTTCAAAACTCACTTTAGATTTTTGATTATCACATGTTAGCGCTCATACAAAAATGACCAACATACTAAAAGGCTTATAGTTCACACAGCAAAAAAGTGATATCTAACTAGTCAGTGCTTTGAAGCTTTGTTTCTCAACTTTGGTCCTCAAGTGCCCCTAACAGACCAGGTTTTCATTACAGCTGAACCAGAGCACAGGTGAAATATTTAGCTGGTGGGTGAGAACAGGTTAGTAACCATGGTTCAGCTATAATGAAAACCTGACCTGTTCGGGGTACTTAAAGACCGCGGTTAAGAAAAACTGCTTTGAATAAACCAAAAATTGTGTTGATGAAAAATAATTAACAAAAACAATGAATAGGGGATTTCTTTGATATCAAACTATGAGGAAAACCAGTTGCAGGCTATTTAGGATACTAAGGTCCCATTGTCACAGATCTTTGGGTTTCTTAAAAGCTTGAAGCTGTTTTCATTTTTGCTATTAAAGGTATCACCAGCTCATGTTACAATTTTAAACATGATATATGAGACGATTGTACAAGAGAAAGTAAGTAAATATCTACTATAGAACTGAATACTAATTAAATATTTATTTGTAATAAATATAGAATTATTGAATGCCTCTGTTCTTAAAAATGACACTTGATTTATTATATTTGTATTCTATAATCTAAGTAAATTATTATTACTTTAAAAAAAGTCCAGTTTATACTACACACTTCCTTACTTATATTACAATTATTTTATTTTTTATGTTTACTTTGTTATTTATTTTTTATATATATAGTTTAAAATTAGTTTGTATATTCTGTCATTTCTACCTTTTTAATGTCAATGATTAAACTAAAAACACATGTGTTCCTTGCCTTAATTGTCTCATACTAAATGATAGAAAATAAGAATTTATGGCGGATGAAGACAGGTTGGTAATCATAAAAACAAACAGCATGAGCAAGCCAACATTGAACCCAAGGTGTGAAAACACTAAATATGCTTTTCATTGTGCCATCTGCCCTTGTCTCAGAATAACCCTTTATGACATGTGAGCTTACTGAGCTATCTATGGTAGTAAACAAAGTCATCTTTCATGGAAGCAACACAAGACATCTATCATTATCGAAGGGAAAAAAAATGTTAAAGCTTTTGTGGCAACTAAGAACATTTCCTTTTTTCATTCTCTTCTGTCTCAAAATATTTGAGGATGCTTCTGTGCACTTCCTTCCTGATAATGTATTTTTCAGTTTCAGTATTTCCGTGATTGATAGAGTTTTTGTGAATATTCAGTCATTCCATTAAAATTGAGTTTATTTAAATTCTTAGAACTCTGGAATAGCAATTAAACAAATTGTGGCAGTTCTGATTGACAATCCCTATACACTTTGAAAACCTGAAGTAAAAGAGTACATTACTTTTTAAGCTTCTAAGCTACTAGGTTAATCAGGCTGATACTATCTATACAAACTTGCTACCTTTTATACCTGTTTTCAACCAATTAAAAATCACCCTCTCACTTTTTTAAAAAAAAAATATGTAACCAATGTATTTCAGCAATATGTAGTAATGTTACAACTGTCAATAAAAAAAAATAATAATTGCTGTGTACCATATAAAATGCCTAATAAATAGAAATGTTTATACAGTCATTGTACTCAGACATCCTATTATTATTACATAGTCCAGCAGCACTTAATACTTCAAAAAATTCATGGATAATTCAGAAATTTTTTAGACACCAAGGTGCACAAAAGAGAGACAACATTTCGGACCTTAGTCCTAAGTAATGTCAGTACACATACTGAGAATACATAACTTTTAAATAGGGACAGATGCAAAAAGGCCACGCCCCTTTACAACACACCTGTGCACAAATACACATAGTCTTGCTTAGTATATACACAATGAAAAATGCAGTTTCTAATATCACATATAATCTATCACCAATACAGATCAAAGAAAAAAAAGTAATATTATAATATCCAAAGATCATAATTTATATGTTTAACAATCTAACTTCATAAAAAAATTGATGTCAAAGGGTATCTAATTTATCTTTCCAAAACATTTCTTTTTGTTTTAAGTTTAACTCCCTGTCTCCACCCATTCTAGGGGTGCCAATGTGGTTGATTATCTGAAACCTGACTTGACAGATAATATGGCCAGCAGTGACAAAATGTTCGGCTACCGGGTTTTTAATTTTCTTTATACGGATGTCAGACCTATGCTCAGTGATCCTATCGCAGACCATCCTTGTGGTCTCTCAGATATAGCTCCACCCACATGGGCATTTAATCATGTAATATGAAAAAAAGGAGGAAAGTGTTGCGCTAACTGTACACTCACAGCCTATCATGGGATAGGATACATTGTTCTCCAAATATTGGATTGTATCTATTCTCACAGTTGATGTCATATTTTAGGTGTTTCACATTTGACCTGCATTTTTAAACTTAGAAATTTTTGTAGTGATCTATTCACTGTTTACACTGGTAATAATACTCTTTCTATTTAGAGACCCACACTGTTCTAGCTAATTAGCTGTCGTTTGGTGATTCTATTGTAGTATTTAAAATATTTTTATCTGGGTCTCATATTTCAACACCATATTCTGTTGGTTATTTTGAGATACTCTCATAATAGCACACTATTAGTTAATTTAATCTTATACACTCGGCTTGTAGTGCCATCCTTTTTCTTTCTATACATTTAATCATGCAAATAGTATAATTAGTGGTACAGGTAAAAAAAACTCAGATTTTAAATTTCTTTCCCGTGCTTGGGTGAAAAAAATATTTACCTTTAATCATGCTATTACAGCTCGAACATCCTAAACAAGGATAACAACTAAAGTTTTTTCCCCATGTCAATAATTTCGTTGTCCACAAGTTCACTGGGATAACCTCTCTTCTCAAATTTGTTCCCCATTTTTCTGAGTCTAGTATGTACCTGGGATTCATCTGAAACTATTCTTTTTACTCTAAGCAATTGACTACATGGTAATGACATTTTCAATGCTAAAGGATCAAAGTGGAGAAGATTGTTTTTATCCGTTGGTTTAACATACAAATCAGTCTGTAAAACATTACCAGACTTATATACTATGGTATCTAAAAATTAAATCTTCTCCTCACTATGGGTCAGACTAAATTTATTATGTGCAGTAGCCTCCTTAAACTGATCCACAAAGTCAATGAGGGACCCAATGTTGCCCAGCCAAACGACAAAAATGTCATCTATGTAGTGCCACCAAGTGGCGCCACATAGAACAAAGAGAGGATTCTCATAGACAAACATGTCTTCAAAGATGTTCATGAACATATTGGAGTAAGTCGGGGCAACATTGGATCCCATCCCTGTACCCTGTAATTGCAAGTAATAATCATCTTGGAAAAGAAAATAATTACACCTCAAAACAATGTCCAATAGATGAAGGATAAATTCTATTTGACCAATATTCATAGTGTTGAATTGGTGCAATAATTTCTTTACAGCACCTATCCCTGCAGAATGGGTACATGATCTATATAAACTCAAAACATCAAGTGTGTAAAGTATTTTTTAGCAGATGAAACAGGAAGAGTCTCAAGTTTACACAAAAAATTACTTGTGTCTTTGATAAATGAGGTAGAAAGAGCAACAAAAGGGTCTTAGGATGTTATCTAAATATATTGAGATATTTGAACAGACAGAGCCTATACTGGATACAATAGTACAACTGGGAGGTGCTGAAAGATTATTTTGCACTTTTGGAAGTGTATTTAACAACGGTGTATTGGCATAATCACATAACAAGAAGGATACTTCTTTCTTACCAATAATACCATTTTCAAGGCAATTATTACCTTATGTTTAATTTCTTTCTGAATATCAAAAATGGGGTTATGTGATAAAAGACAATAAACATTACTATCAGATAACTGAGATTTGATTTCATTAATATAGTATTCCTTGTCCAAAAGGACAGTGGCTACGCCCTTATATGCAGGCTTCAAGATAATATGTTTATTATCTTGTAAAGTTTTAATAGCTTTAAATTCATCTTTACACAAATTATTAGTAAGGTACCTGTGTCCCACGTTATTGTTACCTTTTTTCTCCTTCTTGTCAGTTTTAATTTTTAATGATTTCACAACCTCTATTACCAGCTCTGTAAATGTATCAATACTGTGATCGTAATTCTGTGGCATAAACTTACTACAGACTTTTAAGCCCTAAAGATTTCAAACTTAACACTTTATTTTCACCCTCCTGAACCACTACAGTTGTGTCAGATTTGTCTGCAAAGAATCATAGATTTTAGAGTCCTCAAAAAACGAAACAGATCTTTTGTAACTTAAAAAAAAAAATCACACTTGGCATTTGGACAGAATGAAATTCCTTGTTCTAGAAGTTTAGACTCTGATTCAGTGATCTGTATCTTAGATAGATTAAGCACTAGCGATTCATCCTTGCTTGTGTCCCTTGTTTTTTGTGGTTGCTGCGGTGAGGTAAGGTGCCTGTGCCTTCGGCCCCCGCGCCGCCTTTACCTTCTGCTCTTGAGTCCCCCGTCAAAGATCCTGATCCAGTATCATAGCTGGATATGCCATCATCCATACGGCATCTGAAATTCCTCTGTCTGCAGAAGCCGGAAACGCCACGAACATCACTTCCGGTCTGGTCCATCTTCCAATGATACACGGCTCCCATTGAGTAATCCTCCTCATCTTGTAGAAACTTGTTGCGCTTACAAGCTTCAATCACACCTCACATCTCAGCAATCATTTTAGAGGTAGATTCCAGGATTTAATTAATTCTTCAATTGTAAGGCAATCTTTAAGTTCCATTTCAAGCTGCAATAACTCGGTTTGTTGTGCAGCAATTTCTCTCTGCAAATGATCAACGTTTAACACCATTAAATCAAATGAACACTTGTTCAATATGCATTCAAATTTCTCACAATATTCCAAGTTATTGAGTATCAATGTGGGCCGTACATTCATCCTCAAACCACGGGGGATACGTCTCACTCTGTGATATTCCACCAATGTGGCCGAGTGGAGTTCAAAAAAGACTTTTTTTCTAGACAATTTCTCATAAAGTTTCCCTGAAATTTCAACAGGCGATGTCTTTAAAAAGTCTCTTTAACCACAAGCTAGGGTGGTAATCCGTGCAGCCTCTATCTCAGTGTACATAAACACCTTAAAAAATTGTTATGTAATTTATATTACCGTTTATGCCATTATCTGTTTCAGCTACGGTACAGCTTCCTTTATGGCCCATAGTAAAATAAGGGAAGTTATATATAAATAGGGAAACACTAATGAAAAAGAACATTTCATTTTTACACCATAATTCCCCTTTAAAAGTCAGCCTATGGACTTATGAATTACATAACATGTTTTTTTTTTTTTTTAACTTCATGGTGTTATAAACCCCAACATACTTTTCATTGATGAATGTCATCAGCGTTATTGAAATCCATGTTTTGGGGATTAATCTAATTCAACTGATACATCAGATTTTTCATTTATTAATGCAATTATAATTATTTATTTTTATTTTTTGTAATTAATATTTTAATTAATAATTGCAATTAACCATCTACATGTTTAAAAAATGAAATTAATTAAAACATAATCACAACATAAAATGAAAGAATACATCAGACTGTTAATTTATAAATGCAAATAAGTGTTTAAATGTTTTAAAAGATAATTAAAAAATTAACGTAACATGCATTGAGAGTGTTATCATCAAAGAATCAAACACAGAAGACAAGGAATGAATCATATTATGCATGATTCTCTCCTTTCCAATTAACTGCTTATTACCTGCTTATCTTTAGGCTGTATGACAGTATGACAAACAAAAATCCTGTTTTTGCATGTTTACCACTTTCAAGTATAAGAAATCCATATTTTTCTAAATCATCTCATATGAAGCTCAAGGAAGTAGTATAATTTGGGGTTAATCACAATTCTTTAGAAAAACATATCTAATAATTTTAAATATTAAAATCTAAAGGGAGTTTTTGTTGATAAATAATTTGATAAGTTTTTCTAAATAATTGAAAATGACCACTTAAATGGAAAGTGCTACTAATGGACTGAAATAGCCTAGATAGGAAGAAAAAACTAATTCGGAATTCACCATTTTTTTTATTCTAGGCATAAACAGTTATATAATCTCTAAAAAATAATTTTTTAAAATAAGAGATAAATAATTAAAAAAAAATAATAAAAAATTATTTAAGAAATCTAAAAATGATCAAATATAAATTAGGGACAAATATGTTTTTTCCTTATTTTTAGGAAGGCTGTTTGTATAAAGAATCTGCTCACATTATGCCTGTTTCTAATATGGACTAATATGCAAGTCAAATTTGAGAGTCTTTTCAAATCTATAAGGAAAGCAAGGCTAATTGGTTTCTGTTTTAATTTGTAGCATCTTTATTAATCTGGCAGGGCTTTCAAGACCATTGTTATTGTGACATAATATTATAAAAAAATAGATTTTATAATTTTTTTACCTGATTTATGCATGTGTCTCCTTTTTTTATATTTATATTTATCCACATAAAGATTTTTAAAATCCCTGATTGATGTATCCTTTACGTTTTCTCTCCCTCCTTCCCAAGATCCCCCAACCGACATTTTAATGTATGCTCGTAGGTCTATTTTTTTCTGTTTTATAAAAATATATATATAATATTATGTTGTTTTATTATTTTGGATAAGGAAGGGAATGAGGAAACAGTAAAGAATTTGAAAAATACTTTTTTGTTGACTGTTTTGTTCAAGATGACTGGGAGGTTGAAATTTGGATTTGAAGTATTTAATCTGTGCGAGAATGCTGTGTTTATTTTGGCCATTGTATCCATATACATTTTCACTTTCGGATAAACAGATGCTATTAAATATTGTTTTCATGGAACAGGGGTGAATGAAATGTTCCTGTTAAAAGGAAAGCAATGTTAAATCATCTTAAGAAATTGAAAACAAACATTGCTTTCCTTCAGGAGACACATTTACGATACAGAACATATTAAGATTAAAATGGAATGAGTACTGGAGGTAATATTTGACTCTTTAAAAAGTAAACTATTGCACAGTTTTGCTTATATATACCCATATTTAATATGTCTGACCCAATAGAGGGAACCTCAAGGGATTTTAATACACCTCATGAAGAAAAATGCTGTTCATTGTCCCTTTTTGTTTTGCAAAACTATTTCAGTGGACCAGATTAATCAAGTATGTGTTAACTGTGTCACTCATTTCCCGATTCTAAGCTTTTATTCTGTTAGTTTACCTGGCAGACATCTAGCACCCATGTCTGTCTATATGACTCAAGGGAATAGCATTGATCTTTCACCTGTGTTGTAAAATACCTTGCAAAAGACTATGACAGAGCTGTTAGAGGCAAGTCCTAGACCAAGGAAGTCCAAATGTATATCTGGAAATGTATCTCAAACTTACTGTCACACACATGGAACTGTTACCACCTAGATTACAGTCCTCTGACTCTAACAAGTCCTTTTAGGAATCTTCTGAGGGGGACATCTTCTCAGGTGATCCTCAACTGGTAACTGAAACAGAGCCTGTTTCCACTTTTAGATTTAAAGTGGATCATATCCATTTCCTTCTACAGGAAGTACTGAACACCCTAGAAATGTCAGAAAATAATCCAGAAATTTCTAAACCTGTAAATAAGTTAAATCTGGTTTTCAAGCCTCTGCCTAAGACCCCTCAGGCATTTGAAGCTCCAGACTTGGGGACAGACTATATTGCTAAGGAATGGAAGAAACCTGGCATTCCTTTTACTCCTTCTAACTGATTTAATAAGATGTACCCTCTTTCAGAAAATAATCTATCTATCTACAAGGTGGTTCCTAAAGTGGACGGAGCTATTTCCACTCTAACAAAACACACAACTTTTCCCATGGAGGATACTTCCTTGTTTAAGGATCATACGGACCAAAAAAAAGAGTCCTTACTAAGAAATTATTTTCTCACTTAGCTCTGCATCTTAGACCTGCTATTGCAGTCACTTGTTTGGCCACTATAACATTATTTTGGTGTGATTCTCTGATTCCTGAACTGTCATCTCAAGATATCCGCAACTGCATTAAAGTTCTAAAGATGTCTAACAATTTTACATAATTGATGTTAAATTATCCATTGCTATCCTGTTGAGGAGAGTATTATGGCTTAAATCCTGGTCAGCTGATATGGTCTCTAAGAATAGACTGTTGTCAATTCCCTTTGAGGGTAAATTGCTTTTTGCATCAGAGTTAGATTCTATCATTAAAACTGTTACTGGAGGTAAAGAAGTTTTTCTTCCTCAGGACAAGAAGTCTAAGGGAAGATATAAACAAACTAATTGTTTCTGTTCCTTTTGTTCTGCCAGAGATCATAAGTCCCCTTCCTATCAAAGGTCTGACTCCTCCAAACTTTCCTGGAAGCCAGGATGCTCCCGGTCTAAGAATAAATAGACCAAAAATCCCATCTCTAACCAGAAATCTGTACTAAGGGACAGCCTCCTTTCCAGAGGATTCTCTGGTAGAGGGCAAACTGAGTTGATTTCATCCAGAGCAGATAATAGAGCTCAGTTCAACAGTCAGATAATCTCTCTCATGGTGGAGGGACAGTCTCTTTATGACCCTTGAAGCCTCTTTTCTTTGGCCTACTAGGATGCAAGTCTAAAAGGTTGGGGAGCTATTTGGGGATCCGGGGGGTTGCAGGGAGTGTGGTCTCCTCAGGAGGCGAGGTTACCCAACATTCTAGAACTTTGTGTGATCCTTTGGGCTCTTCACTTTTGGCCCCTCCTCATTCAGGTGAAATTCATCTGTTTTCAGTCAGACATCACGGCTGCAGCATACATCAATCATCAGGGAGGGACTCGGAGTCCCCTTGCCATGCAAGAAGGTTCTCACATTCTGTCTTGGGCAGAGAAAAATCACTGCACACTATCTGCTATTCACAAGGAGAATGGTCCCTTCATCAGCTAGTGCTAAGATAAGGTCTTCTGGAAACAGACCTTTTGGCGTCGAAGCTGAATCACAAACTTCAAGTTTATTGTGCAAGGTCAAGAGATCCAAAAGCTCATATGGTCGATGCTCTAGTCTGTCCTTAGAACTTTCATCTGGCATACCTATTTCCCACGTTTGTTCTTCTTCCAAGAGTCATTGCAAGAATCAAACAGGAACTTGCGTCAGTAATACTCATAGTATGCAGATCTCATTCAGATATAATCCTGCTCTCCTTGGACTCTTCCTTTCAGGGAAGATCTGCTGTCCAAAGAACTTTTTTAATAAAGTCCCCAATCACTGAAATTGACAGCTTTGAGGTTGAACGCCTAGTCCTCAAGAGTAGAGGCTTCTCAAATTCTGTGATCTCTAATCTTTTGCAAGTAAGGAAGCCGGTGACACAGAAGATTTACCATAACATTTGGAAATTCTATTTCCTTTAGTATTCTTCTAAAGTTTTTTCTTGGAAATCATTTACAAATCCTAGAATTCTTCAGTTTCTCCAAGGTGGCCTAGAGAAAGGTTCATGGGCTAGCTCTTTAAAGGTCAAATTTCTGCCTTGTCTGTTTTGTTTCATAAAAATTTAGCTAAGTTGCCTGATGTGCAAACTTTTGTTCAGGCCATGGTAAGAATCTGTTTTTTATTTGTTTTTGCAAGGTCCTCCCTTTAACCTATGCACAATTTTGCATATTTGTCTTTAAATTATCTTTTTCTTCTAGCCATCTCTTCAGCTAGACGACTTTCTGAACTCTTAGTTCTCTGTTCTGATCCCCCCTTTTTTTGTATTTTCATTAAGATAAAACACTCCTTTTAACCAAATATGATTTTTTTCTGAAGGTTGTCTCTTCTTAGAACATTTATCAGGAAATTGATGTTCCTTTTCTGTGTCCAAATTCTTCAAATTTTAAGGAATGTCTTCTACACAATTTGTATGTGGTTAGAGCTTTAAAATATTATCTTCAGGCTACTAAAGATTTTAGACAGACCTCTTTAGTTTCTTGGCGGAAACATAAAGCTTAATTGATAGTGGGAAAACCTCCTCCACAACAAGCTACTTGTTACTTGATCTACTTCTTGGGCCTTCAATAATGAGGCTTCCTTGGAACCGATTTGCAAGGGGCAACTTGGTCTTCTCTTCATACCTTTTCAAAATGTTACTGTTTTAATGTTTTTGCTTCTTCAGAAGTTGCTTTTGGCAGAAAAAGTCCTTCAGGCCACAAAGTCCTGCAAATAGATACCGCCCTTTAATTATCCTATCCGTCCTTAACATGGACTCTCAGCTTTAGTATTGTATCCCACATGCTATGGACACCCATGGACAATCCTCATCATACAAAAAAAGAAACAAATTTATAAATACTGATAAATTTCTTTCTTTTGGGATGAGGAGAGTCCATGGGTCTCACCCTATTTTTTAGAATCTAATGGCAACTGTTTTTATTTGCACTTTTAACCCTGCTTTCAGTCTATACTTTTTATCTAACTTTCCTTCTGCTCGGCAATACGTTAAATATATATATATATATATATATATATATTCCAGACAGTGTTGAACTCCTGAACAATGTAAGCAACAGCCTTGGATGCAGCCAAACAACAACAAATAGCTCCAGACAAAGCGCACTCCACAGGTCTTAGCAAAAAAGTAGTCACTTTATTGTGAACGTTTTCGGTTTTAACAAACCGTCCTCAGACAAATAGTGAGAAAAGAAAGAGCACTTACCCACCAACAGACATATACCCTCTCGTGTAACAAACTGTCCGATACTACGTTCTCCCCAGTAGCTCCGCCCCTTCCGTGGGCGCAAACATCCGGGGCAGTGTATGTCAGTTCTGGAAACTGTTAAAAACATAAATCACAGCAAAACTTAACAAGCATATGTATACACAGAGATAATATTAGCATACACATTGCGCCTGTAGTAACAAGAACACAGGACCGGTGTATCATATCGGTAGCGCAAGGTCTCAAGGGTTACTATGGTAACGCATACAACAAATGCCAATAGGCAGAGACAACAAGTGTAATCGATATGATCAGCCAAAAGACCGTGCCAAGGGGTTATAGTAGAAAAGCACAGTAATATAACAACATAAATAAAGCAATAATAACCAGCAATAAGCCATTTAGATCTGTGTTAAGGTAAGCCATATATGGGGAGATCTATTGAAACTAAACCCCACATTGTTAGAAATGGAATAATCCAATAACTGTCAAGTTGGATCCCTAACAAAAAGGGACAGATAAGATATTTACATCTACCAATACCTAAGTATAGAAATAAGCTCGGATGGATCGTGGGTCTCATCAAATATATATTGTTATTTACCAGAACACCTGCCAATCAAGATGGGTGTTCAAACCCTTGGGTATCAATGTGTCCAAATAAAAGGTCCATTTAGCTTCTCTCTGTAATAGAATTCTATTACGGTCACCCCCCCTAGGCATTGGGGGAACGTGATCAATGATAGTATATTTTAAGTTTGTTACTTTATGTTGTAAATCCACAAAATGCCGTGCCACAGGCTGCTCGGAAGTTCCATTCTTTAGGGCCGTCCGGATGGCAGAACGATGGTTCGCCATCCATGTCCGTAAGTCATCGGAGGTCGTTCCTACATAGTATAGGCCACAAATGCAATGTAGAAGGTAAATAATGTGGGTAGTAGTACAGTTCAAACGGTACCGGTGTTTGTACATTTTTCTCTTATGGGGATGCGTGAAGTAGGTGCCTATGATAAGACCCCCACAATTCACACACCCCAAGCAGCGGTAGACCCCCGGTTTGTTAATGTTTTACCGCTGCTTGGGGTGTGTGACTTGTGGGGGTCTTATCACAGGCACCTCCTTCACGCATCCCCATAAGAGATATATGTACAAACATGTGTATGATAATACTATCTCTGTATATTCATATGCTTGTTAAGTTTTGCTGTGATTTATGTTTTTAACAGTTTCCAGAACCGACATACGCTGCCCCGGATCTTCGCGCCCACGGAAGGGGCAGAGCTACTGGGGAGAATGTAGTGTCGGACAGTTTGTTACACAAGAGGGTATATGTCTGGTGGTGGGTAAGTACTGTTTCTTTTCTCACTATTTGTCTAAGGGCGGTTTGTTAAAACTGAAAACGTTCACAATAAAGTGACTACTTGTTTGCTAAGACCTGTGGAGTGCACTTTGTCCGGAGCTATATATATATATATATATATATATATATATATATATATATATATATATATAGAGAGAGAGAGAGAGAGAGAGAGAATAAAGAAAATGGCACCAGCGGGAGATCCTATATTATAAATAATGTTATGTGTAATTTTTAGTAAACTCTTGGATAAATCAAACACATAACTATATTCCTACTACATGAGGAAGCAACTAGTTATGCTAGAGAGTGTACTATATGAGTATCTGTTTATATCTGAATGTAGAGGTGTACGTGCAGCTGAGTATTGATACAGTGTACCTGTAACACTGTTAGAAATATAAAAGTCAAATAGGAAATCAATAATAAAACAAATCCCCAGGGCACAATAACAAAACTCTCTCTATATATATATAGAGTATATTTAGTAGTCTATACTGTAGAAAAAACCTGCTTAACATCTCCTGTCGCATGCTAACAGGAATAACAATGCGGTCCTGGAACAGCACCAACCTATCCAGTTCCGTGAGCTGCAACCTTTCTGACCGGTAAGAACTTAAAGACATCCAGGCTGCCCGGCTCTCGGGCGAACCTTCTTTTATGTACTTAATAACTTCTTGAAGGTGAGTATCTAAATATGTCTCCTTTCTTTTTTGCTCTAGCTTCCCTGACAAAATGGATTTGGATGCCAGAACTGAATCTACATACACTTTCACATCTGATTCTGTTAAGATTCTTCAGCAGCAGCCAGCGGGAGCTTCAAAAGTGTATCTGCCACAACCAGTTGTTTCCCCGGCACATGCACTGCCTGAACGTTGAACCTGAGCAGCCTTATCAGAAGTCTCTGGCATCTTAAGGGTGTTTTGTAAATATCATAGGAGTTGATTAGAGGGGCTAGCGTTTTATGGTCAGTCTCCAAACTAAATTTCTCTAAACCCACTAGGTAATGCTGGAAGCACTCACAGGCCCAAACTGCAGCCAGGTACTCTTTCTTAGTTTTGGCGTATTCCGACTCAGCATCTGTCAGTGTATGGGAACAGTAGGCTATGGGCTGTAGTTTGTTCTCATTCAACTGCAGGAGGGCAGCCCCTAACCCATAACTGCTCGCATCAGCACTAACCACAGTCTTTTTAGAAGGGTTGTAGAACCCCAACACTGGGGCAGACCCAAGCAGGGACTTGACCTGCACAAAAGATACTTCCTGTGAAGGTCCCCAAACCCAGGCAACATCTTTCTTTAACTACTCTGTGATACGGTGTAGTATTGTGGAAAAATCTGGAAGGAACATGCCCACATAATTCACAAGGCCCAATATTTGTCTCAGCTCATGTACATCAGAAGGACTTTTCATCTGTTCAATAGCAAGGATTTTATCAGGGTCCGGCTTGATGCCATCCCCATTGATAATATGTCCAAAGTAACATATCTCAGCCTTCCTAAAATGGCATTTCTCCTTAATTAATTTCAGCCCGGACTCTCTAATGGTCTGCAGCACACATTTCAATCACTGATCATGTTCTTCCAATGTAGACCCATACACCACAATGTCATCCATGACGACTGCCGTGCCCTTGTGGTCCCTTAGGAGAGAACTCATCTCTCTTTGAAAGATTTCAGGAGCAGAGGATATCCTGAAGGGGAGTCTGCAGAAGCAAAACCGACCTACTGGTGTAATGAAGGTAGTCAGTTTGCGGCACTTTGGATCTAGAGGTATCTGCCAGAAGCTGCTGGAAGCATCCAGTGTAGAGAAGAACTTCACCCCAGCCAATTTCGGAGCTATGTCTTCAAGTGTTGGCAGCACATATCTCTCTCTCTTCACCGCCTCATTAAGCCTTTTCAAGTCTACGCACATGCGTACCTTCCCGTTTTTCTTTGCAACAGGCACAATGGGGGCACAGCAGTCAGTTGCTTCAATAACCTCTTCAATGACTCCCATATTCTTCATACGCAGAAGTTCCTTCTCCACTTGAGGCATGAGCCGGGAATGGAATTCTATGAGGAGTGGTAATGGTGTATGGGACTGCGTCACCTTTAAGTGATATTCGGACTGGGTTGCAATTCAGTAGGCCCAATTCACCAAACATGTCTTCTGAAATCTCATTCACTCTGGACACCAGGCGCAAACCACAGGCTGCTTTTCTGCTCAATAGGTTGATAACACACTGACCTCTAATCACATGTACCCACATGGTGAATTTCCTCTGCTTGTACTCGCAGCTGGCAAGAAATTTCCCCCCACAATCGATGCGGCCACCAGGACTATGAACTTTTGTTGTAACTTTCGCCAGCTGAGGCTGTCGAGGCAGTTTTATGAATGCTGCAAGGGACATAACAGTGATATCTGCTCCTGTGTCAATCTTAAAGGCAACTTTGGCTCCCATTACAGTAAGAGTAACCTGCCAATCTTCATCTGAACCAGACCGTCCAACAGCGGACCCTACAAAGGACAATTCTTGACCCTCCTGGTAACTATCCACCTGCATCTCCTTAATGTATTCAGTTTTACTCGCCACTTCAAAATGGCCTATTCGGTTATATTTTCTACATCTTTTGTCTTTAGCAGGGCATACGACACTCTGATCATGGGTATGGTTACACTGCGTGCAGCGAGCATACTGTGCCCATCCGCTTCTGAGTCTATCTGTTGCCCTTGGTCTACTGCTCACATTGTGCCTTTCACTAGCAGCTCTCCTGAACTGCTGCACTTCATCCACAATACTCTTGGACCTCAGATCAGCACTTTGCTTTTTCACCAGTTCACTCTGGCGGGCCATCCTAATAGCCCCATCCAATGTTAAATCAGTCTCTAACTGTAGCTTCAGTAAAACTTCAGCATCTGCAATTCCTATGACTATTCTGTCTCTGATTTGCTCCTCTTTAGCAACAACAAACTCACAGAATTCAGTTAGTTCATACAGGCTGTGCACAAATGACTCCACAGATTCTCCCACATACTGAGCACATTTGTGAAAACAAGCCCTCTCATGAATCACATTTCTTTTGGGCACAAAGTGAGCACTGAGTTTGTTCATAACTATTTCAAAGTCAAATTCTTCCCCTTCCTGGAAAGTAAAGGCATTGAACACTGGCTCCACATCCTTCCCCATAGAGTATAAAATGGAATTATACCATAGAGACATATAAACAACATTATGGGTACAACACAGATATAGACTCTCTGACAATAATAGCATTACTAGTGATGAAATTCTCTTTATGTTTATTGGGGACATATTATTGTTGATGATACCTACAAGGTAATAGTTTAAAATTGTAGGCACTCTATGGAATTAAAGTGCATTTATCTTTTACACTTATTTAGGAGTAAGCCATACACTTTTTGAACTGTTTCTATGTAATGTGTCTTAGATTCAACATGAACTAGTTGCATACATGTTCCTACATTCTATTTACATATTTGTTTTTGTATATTGATGTGTTTATTTGGGTGGAGGTTATGAATAGGTTAAACTTGTATGAATACACAGACTGCATTATGATTGGTTGAATTGACAAACACTCTTTGGCCTAGATTTGGAGTTTGGCGGTAGCCGTCAAAACCAGCGTTAGAGGCTCCTAACGCTGGTTTTGGCCGCCCGCTGGTATTTGGAGTCAGTGATTAAAGGGTCTAACGCTCACTTTTCAGCCGCGACTTTTCCATACCGCAGATCCCCCTACGCCATTTGCGTAGCCTATCTTTTCAATGGGATCTTTCTAACGCTGGTATTTAGAGTCGTTTCTGAAGTGAGCGTTAGAGCTCTAACGACAAGATTCCAGCCGCCTGAAAATAGCAGGAGTTAAGAGCTTTCTGGCTAACGCCGGTTTATAAAGCTCTTAACTACTGTACCCTAAAGTACACTAACACCCATAAACTTATGTACCCCTAATCTGCTACCCCTAACACCGCCGACCCCTATATTATATTTATTAACCCCTAACCTGCCCCCCACAACATCGCCGCCAGCTACTTAAAATAATTAACCCCTAATCTTCCGACCGCAAAGCGCTGCCACCTACGTTATCCCTATGTACCCCTAATCTGCTACCCCTAACACCGCCGACCCCTATATTATATTTATTAACCCCTAATCTGCCCCCCACAACGTCGCCGACACCTGCCTACACTTATTAACTCCTAATCTGCCGAGCGGACCTGAGCGCTACTATAATAAAGTTATTAACCCCTAATCCGCCTCACTAACCCTATCATAAATAGTATTAACCCCTAATCTGCCCTCCCTAACATCGCCGACACCTACCTTCAATTATTAACCCCTAATCTTCCGATCGGAGCTCACCGCTATTCTAATAAATGTATTAACCCCTAAAGCTAAGTCTAACCCTAACACTAACACCCCCCTAAGTTAAATATAATTTTTATCTAACGAAATAAATTAACTCTTATTAAATAAATGATTCCTATTTAAAGCTAAATACTTACCTGTAAAATAAACCCTAATATAGCTACAATATAAATTATAATTATATTATAGCTATTTTAGGATTAATATTTATTTTACAGGCAACTTGGTAATTATTTTAACCAGGTACAATAGCTATTAAATAGTTAATAACTATTTAATAGTTACCTAGTTAAAATAATAACAAATTTACCTGTAAAATAAATCCTAACCTAAGATATAATTAAACCTAACACTACCCTATCAATAAAATAATTAAATAAACTACCTACAATTACCTACAATTAACCTAACACTACACTATCAATAAATTAATTAAACACAATTCCTACAAATAAATACAATTAAATAAACTAGCTAAAGTACAAAAAATAAAAAAGAACTAAGTTACAGAAAATAAAAAAATATTTACAAACATAAGAAAAATATTACAACAATTTTAAACTAATTACACCTACTCTAAGCCCCCTAATAAAATAACAAAGCCCCCCAAAATAAAAAATTCCCTACCCTATTCTAAATTAAAAAAGTTACAAGCTCTTTTACCTTACCAGCCCTGAACAGGGCCCTTTGCGGGGCATGCCCCAAGAATTTCAGCTCTTTTGCCTGTAAAAAAAAACATACAATACCCCCCCCAACATTACAACCCACCACCCACATACCCCTAATCTAACCCAAACCCCCCTTAAATAAACCTAACACTAAGCCCCTGAAGATCTTCCTACCTTGTCTTCACCATCCAGGTATCACCAATCCGTCCTGGCTCCAAGATCTTCATCCAACCCAAGCGGGGGTTGGCGATCCATAATCCGGTGCTGAAGAGGTCCAGAAGAGGCTCCAAAGTCTTCCTCCTATCCGGCAAGAAGAGGACATCCGGACCGGCAAACATCTTCTCCAAGCGGCATCTTCAATCTTCTTCCATCCGGAGCGAAGCGGCAGGATCCTGAAGACCTCCAGCGCGGAACATCCATCCGGACCGACGACTGAACGACGAATGACTGTTCCTTTAAGGGACTTCATCCAAGATGGCGTCCCTCGAATTCCGATTGGCTGATAGGATTCTATCAGCCAATCGGAATTAAGGTAGGAAAATTCTGATTGGCTGATCGAATCAGCCAATCAGAATCAAGTTCAATCCGATTGGCTGATCCGATCAGCCAATCAGATTGAGCTCGCATTCTATTGGCTGTTCCGATCAACCAATAGAATGCGAGCTCAATCTGATTGGCTGATCGGATCAGCCAATCGGATTGAACTTGATTCTGATTGGCTGATTCCATCAGCCAATCAGAATTTTCCTAACTTAATTCCGATTGGCTGATAGAATCCTATCAGCCAATCGGAATTCAAGGGACGCCATCTTGGATGACGTCCCTTAAAGGAACCGTCATTCTTCAGTTGGACGTCGTCGGAAGAAAATGGGTCCGCGCTGGAGGTCTTCACGATGGAGCCGGTCCTCATTGGATGAAGATAGAAGATGCCGCTTGGAAGAAGATGGTTGCCGGTCCAGATCTACTCTTCTTCCCGGATAGGATGAAGACTTTGGACCCTCTTCTGGACTTCTTCAGCCATCGGAATTAAGGTAGGAATTTTCTGATTGGCTGATGGAATCAGCCAATCAGAATCTAGTTCAATCCGATTGGCCGATCCAATCAGCCAATCAGATTGAGCTCGCATTCTATTGGCTGATCGGAACAGCCAATAGAATGCGAGCTCAATCTGATTGGCTGATTGGATCAGCCAATCGGATTGAACTTGATTCTGATTGGCTGATTCCATCAGCCAATCAGAAAATTCCTACCTTAATTCCGATTGGCTGATAGAATCCTATCAGCCAATCGGAATTCGAGGGACGCCATCTTGGATGACGTCCCTTAAAGGAACAGTCATTCGTCGTTCAGTCGTCGGTCCGGATGGATGTTCCGCGCTGGAGGTCTTCAGGATCCTGCCACTTCGCTCCGGATGGAAGAAGATCGAAGATGCCGCTTGGAGAAGATGTTTGGCGGTCCGGATGTCCTCTTCTTGCCGGATAGGAGGAAGACTTTGGAGCCTCTTCTGGACCTCTTCAGCACCGGATTATGGATCGCCAACCCCCGCTTGGGTTGGATGAAGATCTTGGAGCCAGGACGGATCGGTGATACCTGGATGGTGAAGACAAGGTAGGAAGATCTTCAGGGGCTTAGTGTTAGGTTTATTTAAGGGGGGTTTGGGTTAGATTAGGGGTATGTGGGTGGTGGGTTGTAATGTTGGGGGGGGGGTATTGTATGTTTTTTTTTACAGGCAAAAGAGCTGAAATTCTTGGGGCATGCCCCGCAAAGGGCCCTGTTCAGGGCTGGTAAGGTAAAAGAGCTTGTAACTTTTTTTAATTTAGAATAGGGTAGGGAATTTTTTATTTTGGGGGGCTTTGTTATTTTATTAGGGGGCTTAGAGTAGGTGTAATTAGTTTAAAATTGTTGTAATATTTTTCTTATGTTTGTAAATATTTTTTTATTTTCTGTAACTTAGTTCTTTTTTATTTTTTGTACTTTAGCTAGTTTATTTAATTGTATTTATTTGTAGGAATTGTGTTTAATTAATTTATTGATAGTGTAGTGTTAGGTTAATTGTAGGTAATTGTAGGTAGTTTATTTAATTATTTTATTGATAGGGTAGTGTTAGGTTTAATTATATCTTAGGTTAGGATTTATTTTACAGGTAAATTTGTTATTATTTTAACTAGGTAACTATTAAATAGTTATTAACTATTTAATAGCTATTGTACCTGGTTAAAATAATTACAAAGTTGCCTGTAAAAAAAATATTAATCCTAAAATAGCTATAATATAATTATAATTTATATTGTAGCTATATTAGGGTTTATTTTACAGGTAAGTATTTAGCTTTAAATAGGAATCATTTATTTAATAAGAGTTAATTTATTTCGTTAGATAAAAATTATATTTAACTTAGGGGGGTGTTAGTGTTAGGGTTAGACTTAGCTTTAGGGGTTAATCCATTTATTAGAATAGCGGTGAGCTCCGATCGGAAGATTAGGGGTTAATAATTGAAGGTAGGTGTCGGCGATGTTAGGGAGGGCAGATTAGGGGTTAATACTATTTATGATAGGGTTAGTGAGGCGGATTAGGGGTTAATAACTTTATTATAGTAGCGCTCAGGTCCGCTCGGCAGATTAGGGGTTAATAAGTGTAGGCAGGTGTCGGCGACGTTGAGGGGGGCAGATTAGGGGTTAATAAATATAATATAGGGGTCGGCGATGTTAGGGCAGCAGATTAGGGGTACATAGGGATAACGTAGGTTGCGGCGGTTTACGGAGCGGCAGATTAGGGGTTTAAAAAAATATGCAGGGGTCAGCGATAGCGGGGGCGGCAGATTAGGGGTTAATAAGTGTAAGGTTAGGGGTGTTTAGACTCGGGGTTCATGTTAGAGTGTTAGGTGCAGACGTAGGAAGTGTTTCCCCATAGGAAACAATGGGGCTGCGTTAGGAGCTGAACGCTGCTTTTTTGCAGGTGTTAGGTTTTTTTTCAGCTCAAACAGCCCCATTGTTTCCTATGGGGGAATCGTGCACGAGCACGTTTTTGAGGCCTGCCGCGTCCGTAAGCAACTCTGGTATCGAGAGTTGCATTTGCGGTAAAAATGCTCTACGCTCCTTTTTTGGAGCCTAACGCAGCATTTGTTTGAACTCTCGATACCAGAGTTAAATTTATGGTGCGGCCAGAAAAAAGCCCGCGGAGCGTTAACAGCCCTTTTACCGCCGAACTCCAAATCTAGGCCTTTGAGATTTAACAGCTGTTAGTGACGCTTGTTTCTCAGCTCTGATGAATTGCCCTTGAGGCAGGAAACTCGTCAGCTGTAACAGCTGTCTGCTGTGCCTTTTTTGTTTTTAAGATGTATACATTAAATAGAACTTTTTAACCTTAAAGGAATCTCTCCTTGCTTATTTCTACTGAGACTGCGACTGTGTTGCTATTTGTTTCTTTCTAATCATTCTGAGGGCTTGGAGGGTCTAAGCGGTCTCATTGGAGGAGCCATTGCTGGTTTGACAATGAAGAGCGGAGCGGGTCCATCTTGAAGCCAGCCAACGTGGAGCATCCATCCAGACCGACGAATACACTACGAATGACGGTTCCTTTAAATGACATCATCTAAGATGGTGTCCCTTGAATTCCGATTGGCTGATAAGATTCTATCAGCCAATCGGAATTAAGGTAGGAAAAATCCTATTGGCTGATCCATAACCCTGAGATAGTTACAATGTAACTATTAGTTATATTGTAGCTATGTTAGGGTTTATTTTATAGGTAAGTATTTAGTTTTAAATAGGAATTATTTATTTAATTGTAGTAATTTTATTTAGATGTATTTAAATTCTATTTAAGTTAGGTGGGGTTAGGGTTAGACTTAGATTTAGGGGTTAATAACTTTATTATAGTGGCAGCGACATTGGCGGTTGCAGATTAGGGGTTAATAAGTGTAGTTAGGTGGCGGCGACATTGGGGGCGGCAGAGTAGGGGTTAATAAATAAAATGTAGGTGTCGACGATGTTGGGGGCAGCAGATTAGGGGTGGGATAATGTAGGTGGCAGCGGTGTCCGGAGCGGAAGATTAGGGGTTAATAATATAATGTAGGTGTCGGCGATGTTGGGGGCGGCAGATTAGGGGTTAATAACTGTAATATCGGGGTTCATGTTAGGATGTTAGGTGTAGACATAACTTTTGTTTCCCCATGGGAATCAATGGGGCTGCATTAGAAGCTGAACGCTGCTTTTTTTCAGCCGATTCTGCCCCATTGATTCCTATGGGGAAATCGTGCATGAGCACGTTATGCCAGCTCACCGCTACCGTAAGCAACGCTGGTATTGAGGTGAGATGTGGAGCTAAATTTTGCTCTACGCTCACTTTTTTGCGACTAACGCCGGGTTTAAAAAAACTCGTAATACCAGCATTGTATTAAGTGAGCGGTGAGAAAGAACTGCTCGTTAGCAACACACCCCTGTTACCGCAAAACTCGTAATCTCGGTGCTTGTAATTACAAGACATTTTGCAATTTTTTAGAAAATCAAAATACCAGTCAAGTGTGAAGACTTGCTGAATCCATTCACATATTAAAATAGTTTTTCAATGGCCCATGACCAAATACCTTATTTAGGAGTCAATCTGGACTTGTTAGCAGATTAGAAACTGCAAAATCTGCATTATTTTGTAGAACCCTTTAAAAGGCCTCTTATTTTATCGTCCAAAAATGGAGAAAAGATTCGCCAGGCACCTCAAATTTAAAAATTAATAAACTTTATTATGACAAAGTTAAAACTTGGAGAGAGAGGGGATAACACCCCTAAAGTTAGACAGACTGACTTGTTTCGGCACAGAACGCCGTAATCATAGTCCCTAAAACCTTTAAAAACAAAATGCCTTATAAACCCAGTGCTCCCATACTATTGGTGGGTTACTAATTGCAATTTAAAGATACACGGGGGATGTAGCATGTATTGTGATACCTATACATTAATTAATGTGCATTACATAAATGTCTACACAGTATATACACCTAAAGTACTTGGAAGGAGCGCTAACTTGTAGAACATAAACATTTAATGAACTAAATATATACACTTTTATCAATAATTTAGCATATATATACCTGAAGCTCCTGAAAAGGGGACATTAATACTCTAGTCTCCAAATACAACTATCACATATTTCAAATATCCCACTATGTATATGTGTATAGCTGAGAATGTATAAATTTTTAAAGTATAAATTTTAAATTTTAAATAAGAGGACAGTAGAGCATATACAAATTACACTTTGCAGAAAACATGAAGCTATCTTGTTCCTGTTACATAAAGTCTATAAGTTTGTATATTATGATTAAATACCAAAAATTACAAACTTCCAAAAACTTCTTGATTTTTACTGTTACAGTATTCCTTGTTTTCCAGAATAATATTTCAAATGAGACCTTTGAACTAGAGGTGACCAAGATCTAATTCCAATGATTAATGAAATCATATTTGGAGTTTAGGCCCAAAGGTCTTTTAGTTTGGAGCCTAAAGATCCAATACATTTCCTGTCTGGACAAGATCTTAAATTGGTCACCCCCTCTCTTCTGTGGTTGAACCTTTTCTACAATCATCCATTTCAAGGAGCGACAGTCTTTATCATGTCGCTGAACGAAATGGGACACCAAAGGTGTACTACTCTTACCCACCCTTATGGTAGACAGGTGTTCCCTGATCCTAGATCTAACATCCCTGGTGGTCAAACCTATGTACTGCAGTTCACAGGCTGAGCACCAGAGTAAGTATATACAATTAGAGGATCTGCAATTCAAACAGGAAGTAATGTCAAAGGTTTCACCGGTCACTACCGAAGAGAAACTGGTCCCCACTTGGACATATTCACAGGCCTTACACTGTGAATAGCCACACCTGTAAGTACCTCTGTGTCTGAGCCAGGAAGACGATGGTACCACTGCAGAATTTGGTTTCCTAAGCATGGATGGCGACACTGAATTCCCAATGGTTTTATTTCTCCTATAGGAGAATCTACAGCCATTCCTAGCAGTCACTGCAAGGGCATCATCTGCCACCAACAGACGAAAGTGGTTTCTGACTATGTCACAGATTTCTCCATATTGAGCTGAGTAATCTGTGACAAAAGTCAATTTATTCCCTTGATTCTCTCTGATAGGTAGATTATCCTTTAGAAGTTGTTCCCTAGATAGGGAATTAACCTCATATCTAGCCTTTTTAATTATCTTTCTATTATACCCTCTTTGTAGTAGGCGTTGTTCCAATTCATCCGCATGTTTCTTATAGCTAAGGGGCAAAGTGCAATTACGTTTCAATCGCACAAATTGCCCCTTAGCTACTGAATAGGGCATCTGCTTCGGATGACAGCTCCTAGCATGTAGGAGACTGTTACCTGATATTGGTTTCCTGTAGACCTCCGAGGTGACTCTACCTGTTGGCCACCCCTTCAATTCCAAATCTAAGTAATGTACTGTGTTATAATAGGACAGGGGGCTAGAACCTCCCTCCACGAGGAAGGGGCAATAGGCCAGGTTTTGGTAGAGCTAGGGTCTCACAGCACACAGTACAAACTAGAGGTAAACAGAATCAGTACAATAGGTATCAGACATCTACTAATTATTCTGATTACTCCTATCTAGGGTTGCCACCTCAGCCATGTTTTCCTGGACACTTATGATTTACACATGCTGCAGGGTATTGTGTTTATGGACAGCACTATTCATAGGCACTATACATATTCCTCCCTGAACACCCTGCAGCATGTGTAACTTATAAGTGTTCTGTATTTTAAGGGACGGGTGGCAACCCTACTCCTATCCCTCTACACAGCAGGGTGCTGGCAACCACAATTATGTATCAACACACTATGGTACCAGCAACCATCATCATCCATCCATACAGCAGCAAGTCTCAGGCACTGTCAGGCTGTTGGAGATAGCGTTTGTTCCGCAAATGGTGGACGGCCTGGTGCCCGGTAAAGCTCGCTCAAGATTCGGAAACTCCCAGGCTGCCGGAGAAGAAGCTTATTCCGCGGATGGTGGACGGGACGGTACCCGGTAAAGCACGGCAGCCGGTGAGTGATACAAGCCTTATATGGGGACTGTCTAGTTTGTGTACCTTGCCTCTGATGTTGAACATTGACATCTGTAATAGGAGCACCGGGTAACAGGAATATTTATATATGTGCATATGAGCACCATTTTTGGGTTATATTTACTCAGGACTTTTTGCCTTTATATACTGGGACTCATATAGGGCATTATATTGGTCTGCCCCCTGAACTGCGAGGAGTTGCAAATCAACTATATTAATTAATTAAAGCATACATTTTTAGATGTGAAGAGCATTTGCCCTTGCAGGATACAAAGTGTTACTATTGGCTACTATGAATGTTTTATAAGTGATAACATAGATTGAGACTTTCTCCTTTTCTACTCTTATTTTATCGACACAGCTGAGGCCAATTTTAGACGTATACAAATAAACTTCTACAGTACAGAGTAGGAAATTATAATTCTTGCAGAAATTGGAAAACCACAATATTAAGAACTAAATTTAAGGTTTTTTTTTTTTTTAAACTACTCATAGTTAAACATTTTATATCACAATTTGAAAGTATTTAATATCCCTTTAAATTCTACACATGTGTGGTGGCACTGCATGAAAAGGAACATTTATGCACAGGGAAATATGTCAATTTTCTTTGGAACCATACACTGCACCATTGCAGAATCCAGATAGATCATAGATCACATACTCTTTATGAACCACAAACTATTCCATTACATCAATGAACAGGTTGTGACTAATTCAATGCAAACAGAATATTTAGACATCATTACCAGAAAGTAATCATTATTCATTATATTATTAATAATAATATTTTTCTGAAGGTTGAAGTTACACTTATGGCATTACAGTGAATATTGTATCTTAATGCTATATAATAGCTATTTGCCAAACAAATGACCTTAAATAAAATGTGTAAGATCATTTTGCTAATTACGTTAATTGTATGAACATACTCAGGCTTTAACTTCTATAGAAAAAAATATATGTATATTACAATATTTACCTATGTGAACATTCTACAGTTTTTTTCTTAATTACAGATATGTATTAAATAAAAACTTTTTTTCTCGATTTCAATTTGACTTCAAACTATTATTTATTTATTTATTTTTAAAAAAGGATTACTAATCTTACTGCTTAAAGGGACAGTACAGTCAAAATTAAACGTTTAGGATTCAAACAGAGCATGCAGTTTTAAACAACTTTTTAATTTACTTCTATAATCTTATTTTTTTTTCTTTGTTGAAAAGGATACCTAAACAGGCTCAGGATCTGCAATGCACAACTGCGCGCTAGCTACTTATTGGTGGCTACACACTTCACTTCATCTAATGGTTTTTAGCTAGTTCCCAATAGCACATTGCTGCTCTTTCAACAAAGGATACCAAGAGAATGAAGCAAGTTTGATAACAGATGTAAACTTGAAAGTTGTTTAAAATTGTATGTTTTATGTTGGGCTTTATGTCCTTTTAAGAGACAACTATTTTTTTTTTAAATGTTTTAATAATGTTAAAGCAAAGAGATGCATATTATTTGCAAATACTATTACATTAACATTATACCATTATAACTCAAATATACTGCACATATATTGCAACCTAAATTTTACATTAAATTAGAATAATTTTTGACATAAAGACCAAGTTGCATTTACCAGATGTTCTGTTTGCAGATGCATCCTCCATATCCACTGTCCCTGGAAATCCAAAGACACAGCCACATTTTGATAGTGCATTTTAAAGCATCACTTCCTACTTGAAGGATATATATACAAGAGATCCACCTTCCATTTTGCAGCCTTTGCTATGAGCCCAATTCTTCTCTTCACATAAGATTTGCAGTCATAAAACGAATTGTTTTACACATTGCACTGTACTTTTGGGGTGTTTTAAAGTCAAAATTAAAGTTTCCTGATTTAGATAGAGCATGTAACTTTAAGCAACTATCAAAATTAGTTTTGTTATCTAAATTGCTTAATGCTTGTGGTATCCTTTGTGGAAAAGCATACATATATATCCTCAGAAACAGAAATGCACTACTGTAAGATAGCTGCTGATTGTTGGTTGCACATATATGCTTCTTGTCATTGACTCACCAGATGTGTTCTGCTAGCTCCCAGTAGTGCCTTGTAGCTCTCCCAATAAAGAATACTAAGAGAATTAAGCAAATTTTATAAAATAAGTTAAAAGGAAAGTTGTTTAAAATGATGTGATTTAGGGATTCCGGTGGAGGAGGAGTCAGACAGGTGTTGCTGAGCTCACACCTCCAGTCCTGTAATTCTTGGCGGTGGATACCTTCGCGCCTTACCCCAGATTCTGGGGCTGCTTTAGAGGACAGTCAGTAAAAACGCCTCTGGAACCCTATTCGGTGGACTCCCAACCCACTGAAACATATTTTGAGCCTACTTTGTATGTTTCAACTGACCTACCTGTTCCTGAGAGAAGTGTGATATGCTACCTGTATCTCAGCTCCAAGACAATACTCTCCTTTTTCCCTCCCCTGGAGGAGATGTGCTAGTTGTGTGACTACCAATCCCTCCCCCCCCCCCCCCCGTGCCTGCTCTCCCCGCCAGGTCAATTCTGGGAACTAAGTGTGTTTCGTACATCTACAACCTTACCTGCTGCGCCGCTGAAGACTTCCCCATTGCCGGTCTGCGGCTCCTGTTACCGGGTAACTGCCCCACCCCCTCCCCCACCGGTGCTGCGTGGGAGGGAGTCGGATTCAATTTTGAGCAGAGGATTGGGTAAGGAGCTTGTCTACTCCGTTGGTGCCGGTGCCGGTGCCTGACGCGGCCCTCCTCTCCCCTCCCATCGATGCTGCGAGAGGGGAGCTGAGGTCGGAGCCGCGGAAGGAGCCGAATAGTGGAACACCTGAAGGTGGCCCTACTGCGGTTGGATCTACACCACAGTGACCTACGCGTCGATGAAGACCATGGCGGGTGAGCAGGTAGCGCAAGAGGGGGTGAGTTACTCAGAACTGCTCTACTAACATTTTCCCACTTGTATGCATACTGGCCCTATACTATGATCCTCAGCTTGAACTTTAAAAATATAGCTCAGGAGGAATTGGAGGCATACTGAAAAGGCTACTATACAAAAGAACCCATTCTTCCTGCATTTGAAGGGGGCTACAGGGAAAGGAAAGTAGGGGAAAGAGAAAAGGGAAGGAGAACAGGCGGAAGGAAGAAAGGGAAAAAAGACTGTCACTGATAGCATAGACGAGGCAGACAGACCATAAAATACTGCTGATCCTGGAAGAGGGGATTAAGTTAATTAGGAGGCCCCTTCGCTGCTATATCTTGTTTCAGAGACTTGGATATTGGTTATTGTGTTAGCAACGAACTCTACTCTTGATAAATCAGCTACAATATGACTTTTTCTAAATTGGGATGACTGTTACTTTTGAAATCTACATGATATAGACAGAACATTGGCAAAACTGGTATTTTTGTTTCTATGCGAATGGAACTCTTTGTTTCTTTTTTTTTCTCCTCATTCTTTTTACTGCTACGTAAAAAATATAAGATAGCACTCAAATGGGGCATAGGCAGTAATTTTCTAGCCTATTACTAATTGCAGAAATTAATACCTGCAAAAAGGGCAAAAATTCTTTATTTTTCTACAATAAAAAACTGCTGTCTAACCCCCAAGGTGCTAAAGGTACATATTTGTTCATAAATGTGCCTGAGTTTTTATGAGGGACAGGACAGCTCTAATTTAATACTCTCTGTACCTCTTTATCCTGCCTAAAACATTCAATAGTATAATCCCCTTCCCTCACCCTGTGAGTCTATAATCTTTTGCTTGCATATCTAGGACCAGTTTAATGGGCTGATAATTTATTTTATTTTTTTCTCTTTTTTTTTTTTTCATTATTTTCTTTTCTTTTTCTTTATTACTCAAACTGTTCCTACTCAGAGGTTGAAAGCCTTAGGCCACTGCGTGATAAAAGGTATTGAATTATAAGGAAGTAACTCTATGTTTAGAGTCGGGCAATAGTCTCTTGTCTTAACTTACTATGTAACCTTGGCTGGTATTAACTTATATAAGTGTTGAACACTAGAGTACAAGGCTGTAACAAGACTGCAGACAACTTGCGCTCACAGCACTTAGGAGGAGTCTCACTGGTTTACAGGTATTATTACCCCTGTAAGCACTCTAACTCAATGACTGAACGTAGTAAGGCTACTAAAATTTAAAATGGCAACTGAACAAATGAATAATATATAGGACTAACCTAAACATTAAAGCCCTCTCATAACCTTTATTGGAATTATTGGTAAAACAGATATCTATCTATATACATTAAGTATTGAAATCTCTTTGGAAAGGTTAATTGCTCACATATAAGAAAAAGATACTAAAACTTTCTACTTTTACTTTTTTTTTTTTTTTTCTCGCTGAACTTCACACCAATAGTGGTAATTTCACTCACTCAAATAATTCAGGGCGCCACAATACACAGCCCGCTACACCCAAAATTGGTGCATTCATAGCGCTCAATTGTTGTAATCACAATTAGGGGTCACCTTCTTCCCTTCCATCACAGTCTGCTTACTTTTTTTTTTTTTTTTCCCTCTTCCTGAATTTCACACCGCAGTGGTAATTTTCACTTAATTAAGCAAATTAGGGTGTCACAACACACAACCTGCCACTTTAAGAACTGGCGCATTTACAGTGCCTATTCGTTCCAGTCACAATTAGGGACCACTAATTCTTTCCCTCCTTCACGGTTGCCCTTCTTCTTTTTTTTTTTTTTTTTTTTTTTGCCTGCTGCCTCCTCACAACTTCTTATCAGTATTCACAAACTCACATTGCACAGGTGGTTAATATAATACACAGTCTACTGCCTCAGACTAGGCGTAGCTATAAGTGCTTTCACGTTGTAACCTCACTCACAGAGATCACTAATTTTTTCCCTCCCCTTTTTTTTTTTTCATAACTATCATACCACAACTGGTGGATGGATAAGTTCCTTGGCATTCCTGCCAAAACATCTTCTCCAACAATGGCAGACAGACAAAGAGATAAGAAACTTAAGGGCACACAGGACCCAACAGCTGATGTTCAATCAGCTCTATTAAACACAGCCCTACCCGAAGTATTAAATGTTCAAAGTTTAGTTACCAGCATCTCTGAAGCCCTCTCTCCTAAATTCGATGCGCTAAGGATGGAGATCAAACAGGACATCTCCTCCTTGTTGCAAGAAATTAGACAATTCTCCTCTAGAATGCAGGAGGTTGAGCAGAGAGTGTCTGATCTAGAAGATATGGCAGTGTCGCAAGGCACCAAGCTTGATAATATCAGCAGTAATACCCAAAAAAAAATTCTCGAGGCTAGAAGACCTAGAAAATCATAGTAGGAGAAATAATATCAGGATAATAGGTCTTCCAGAGGAGAAACAATATGAAGACCTAGTCCTTTTTGTTTCTGACACTTTGAAGACAGCTCTTAAACTCCCACCCTTGTATCATAGTATTCTGGTAGAGAGGGCCCATAGGCTGGGACCACCACAAACAGTTAAAAATGTTAATAGGCCTAGACCAGTCATTGTAAAACTACTCAATTACCAAGACAAAGTCTCCTTACTACAACATTTTCGTAAAAGTCAACCTCTCATCATCAATGGGGCTAAGATCCTCATTTTTCAGGATTTCTCGGCTGAAACAGCCTCCAAGAGGAGAGATCTGGCACCCATATGCACCAAATTTATAAAATCTGGATTAAATGCCACTATAATGTATCCAGCTAAACTTAAAGTAACTGTGGAAGGAACAGTACATTACTTCCTGGAGGCACACGCAGCCGAGAAATTATTTTCATCCTTAGACTCAGTAGCAGCAGAGGGAACAGCCCCTACTTAGTCAGAGCAGGCTCAATAAATGGGATGATCCCTTAAACGGGGATAGATGGGGCAATCAGGGCAATTGTTGGGTCCTCCCCCCTCCTTTTTTTTTTTCTCCTTTTTATTCCTTTGTGGTTTTTGTTGTTGTTTTTTTCTCTCTCTCTCTCTCTCTCTCTCTCTCTCCTTCACCGCCCCCTCCTCCTACAGATAAACCTTAAAGACACAGAAGAATAGAAAAACTTAGGATAATATTGTGGAATGTGGGAGGGATCTCTACTCCCATTAAATGAAAAACCATATTGACGCAATTAAGGAAATTTCAGACGGATATAGATTTTTCATTAATGGGAGAATACCTAAAAAACTATTTAAAGGGGAAAACTCTTATTACAGGGGTTCAAGAACAGTGGGAATTTGTGAAAGGTGCCATTTTAGATGCAACCGCACACTGTATTAGACATGTCTGTAAAAGTAAAAGAAAGCGGAAACCAATTTGGTTTTCCAAAGAAGTAGCACATGCTGTAAAGACAAAAAAGATAGCTTATAAAAATTACAGACACACACTAGCAGATGATGATATGAAAATATGGAGACTCCAACAAAAAAAGACTAAGCAGTTAATTAGGAAGGTTAAAGCTCATGCAGAAGAGAAGATAGCACAGTCAGTAAAACATGGGGACAAAACATTCTTTAGATACATCAGTGAAAGAAGAAAAAATAAGGTAGGAATAGTAAAATTGAAATCAGTTGATGGTAGAATAATAGAAGGAAATAAGCAGATTGCAGACTGTCTCAATAATTACTTCTGTTCTGTTTTCACAAAAGATTGTGAAGATACAATGTCTACATTAAGGGATGCTACGAAAAATAGAAACAAGCTTAACAGTAATCTTTTTACAGAGGATGAGGTTTTGTTAGCATTATCAAAAATAAATGTTAAAAAGGCAGTGGGTCCTGATAATATTCATCCAAGGGTTTTAAAAGAACTTCGATCAGTGCTAACTGTCCCATTAACTGATCTGTTTAATCAGTCACTATTAACAGGAGCTGTCCCAGATGATTGGAGAATAGCAAATGTAATACCTCTTCATAAAAAGGGCAGTAGAGAAGAATCTGGCAACTACAGGCCAGTTAGTTTAACTTCAGTAGTAGGGAAATTAATGGAAAGCCTCTTAAAAGAAAGAATTATGACTTACATAAAGACAAACAATTTAGAGGACCAAAATCAGCATGGTTTTACTTCAGGGAGATCATGTCAGACTAATCTAATTGACTTCTTTGATTATGTAACAAAAGTATTAGACAAGGGTGGAGCAGTTGATGTAGCATATCTAGATTTCAGCAAAGCATTTGACACCGTCCCACACAATAAACTAATTCACAAACTGTATCTCCTTGGTCTAGATTAAAAAATTGTGAACTGGGTGGAATGCTGGCTTAAGGACAGAAAACAAAGTGTCTTAGTAAATGGAGTTCATTCAGTAGAGGGGGCTGTTACTAGTGGTGTTCCTCAGGGGTCAGTTCTGGGGCCTGTTTTGTTTAACATATTTATCTGCGATATCAGCAAAGGGCTACAGGGGAAAGTATGTCTCTTTGCAGATGATACAAAAATTTGCAACAGAGTGGATGTTCCAGGGGGGGTAGACAAAATGAGAAGTGATATACAACAATTGGAGGATCGGACAAACGACTGGGATCTAAAGTTTAACACAGCAAAGTGTAAAATAATGCATTTAGGGAAGAAAAATCCAAATGTTAATTACAGACTCAATGACACTTTACTGACTGTTACAGATGAGGACCAGGACTTGGAAATTATTATTTCAGATGATTTAAAACTTAGTAAACAATGTAGTAATGCAGCGAGTAAGGCTAGCAGAATGCTTGGATGTATTGGTAGAGGTATTTGCAGCAGAAATAGTAAGGTTCTTATGCCACTTTACAGATCATTAGTTAGGCCTCATCTTGAGTATTGTGTGCAGTTCTGGAGGCCATATCTTCAGAAGGATATTAACAAACTTGAATCTGTGCAAAGGAGGGCTACCAAAATGGTACATGGTCTAAAAAATAAAACTTACCAGGATAGGCTCAATGACCTAAATATGTATAGCTTAGAGGAGAGAAGGGAAAGAGGTGATATGATAGCAACTTTCAAGTACATTAAAGGGTTTAGTAAAACTGAGGATGTGGGTATTTTACATAAAATGGAAAATTCAAGAACAAGGGGTCATGAGCTCAAGCTAAAGGGTAGTAGATTCAGGAGTAACTTGAGGAAGCACTTCTTTACAGAAAGAGTGATTGATTTATGGAATAAACTTCCTCAAGAGGTAGTAGCAACAAACACTGTGGGGGGCTTTAAAAATGCATGGGACAAGCATAAGGCTATCCTACAAACTAGATAAGTTTATACTGTTAGGTAAGGTCGGGCAGACTTGCTGGGCCTATGGCTCTTATCTGCCGTCAATATCTATGTTTCTATGTTTCTATGTTAATTCAAGAAACACATCTTAATTCAGAGGAATCTTGCAAACTTAGAGCCTCATGGGTCAGTGAAGTATTCTACTCGCCTAGTGTTGGCAGAAAATGGGGAGTGGCCATTTTAATTGGGAAAAGGGCTCAGCTTGAGGTGGTTCACTGTGAGCCTGATCTGGAGGGAAGATTTGTTCTGCTAAAAGTAAGAATCGCCCAGGAAATCTATACGATATGTAATATTTATGGGCCTAATACTTTTGATCCAGAGTTCTGGAATAGAATACAATCTAAACTTCTTCTGTACAGTCATGGGCATTTAATTATGGGAGGCGACTTTAATATGGCTCCGCAGTGCCCGCTAGACAGGCTCAGAGAAGCCATGAAACAGAAAAAACAGAAAAAGGATAACTTAGAAACCAAATTGTTTAAGAAAATAAAGCAAAACTTAGCACTACATGACATTTGGAGAAGCCAGAACCCGGACACTCAGGAATTCACTTGTCTTTCAAAAGCGCACAAAACTCTCTCTCGAATAGACCTATTCCTTATAGACGAGCACCTAGGATCTTCAAGGGTACAAGCAGGAATTACTCCCATACTATTATCAGACCATAGCCCTATTACATTGGATATTCAGCTTAAACAATCGAGACTCAAATCTTTGCGTTTCTATTTCCCATACTACTTAGTGATGGATATGAAGTTTTGAAACCCGTCTTAGATCTAAGTTTGAGGAATTTTTACAGTTTAACTCTGATTACATTGAACGCCCAGAATTGTTCTGGGAAGCTGCTAAAGCGGTGCTCAGAGGTGAAATTTTGGCTTATAATATAGCACTCACCAAGAAATTGAAGCTAAGGGAAAAAGAAATATATAAAGCATTAACCAATGCATATAATAAATTTATGCTTCACAAAACTGCCCTAAACTGGGATAAGTATGTGCAAGCTAAAGAAGTCTGGGATACATTTATTCTGACTCAGTAAACACAGAAAGAATTAAACATTCAGACCAAACTATACAGATTTGGGAACAAATCTGGAAAGATGTTGGCCAGATTGGTTAATAACGAAAAAAAGCAATCTTACATTGAAGAACTCCTGGATAAGGGTGTGCGAATATCAAACCCCGATAAAATTGCAGATGCACTCCTGAAATATTATCAAGATGTATACTCCTGCAAAGGCTATGATCATGATAAATCTGCAGAGTTCTGGAATAAGATCGTAAGCCCCTCGGTAACAGACAATTGTATTAGTAATCTCAACACCCCTATATCAGCACAAGAAGTAGCTGAGGCAATCTCTAGACTCCCCATCAACAAGGCAGCAGGTCCGGATGGACTACCTAGTGAATTTTATAAGATACTTTCTTCAGAAATCTCCCCTTATTTAACAAACTTATATAAGGATTTTTATATTAACGGTAAATCAGTAACAGCTTCATTTTCATCTTCCTATATGACCTTAATATTAAAGGGAGGAAAGGATCCGCGGCTCAAAGAATCCTATAGGCCAATAGCTTTACTCAATTCAGACTACAAGATTCTAACCTCTATTTTAGCATCCAGGTTACAGCTAATTCTACCAAAAGTGATCCACACGGACCAAGCTGGCTTCTTAAATAGACGAAATTCCTCGGCTAAAATTAGAGAGGTACTAGTCACGCTGGAATACTTTGAAAAAACCCTGCGGATCAGAGAGGGGAGAGAGGAAATACCTGGAATACCGGATATGGCTATTCTTTCCATTGACGCAGAAAAAGCGTTTGACTCTGTCACCTTCAAACATCTTAATACATCTTTGCTGAAGTTCGGCATTAAGGGTAAATTCCCTGAATTTGTAGAGAATCTCTATAAATGCTCAGCCACAAGTTTGATAGTCAATGTTGCTGTATCCCCACCAATAACCTTGGAAAGAGGAACTCGCCAGGGTTGCCCTCTCTCCCCACTCTTGTTTGATGTGGCTATTGAGCCCTTGGCAATTATGATAAGACAAAGCTTGGAGGGAATAAAGATCTCAAATCATGAGATGAAAATTGGTTTATATGCAGATGATGTTCTGCTGTACTTATCAAATACTAAAATTAACATCCCAAAGCTCATGCAGATAATTGATCATTTTGGTACCTTTGCAGGATACAAAATAAACGCATCCAAATCAGAAATCTACTGGATTCGTAGGAATAGTGACTCATGTATAGATAATCCACTCAAAAGAGTAATAGATTCATTTAAATACTTAGGGATAAATATCCAGACGAACTCTGACAATTTATATGAACTCAATATACCTCCAATTATTAGGCAAATCAAGGAAAAACTCAGAACTTGCCAAAGCTTACCACTTTCAATTTCGGGACGAGTAGCACTGTTTAAAATGGTCCTCCTCCCGAAACTGTTATATATACTTCAGAATGTACCAGTAATTCTTTTTGAAAAGGATGTACGGCTGATCAACAGTTTAATTAGTCAATTTCTCTGGCAGGGGAAAAAAGCACGAATATCTCTTAACAAGCTTTCTCTTTCATGCGAGCTTGGAGGTCTGGCACTCCCAGATATTAGAGCATACAACCTTAGCTTCTTGGCACGTATAGTGACTGGCTGGATTCTGTCTAAAGATTACATTTTAAATAATCATCTTGAAATCAATATTTGTGACCCCTACCTCCCCTTAGCACTACTACACTCCTCTCCTAAAGAGTTACCTCCAGAACTTAAAAGACTTAAAACTATCTCCAATCCTATCAAGGCATGGTGGAAAATATCAAAGCTCCTCTCTATTAACCCTAAGGTTACGAACTACCTTCCCCTGATAGGGAACCCAAAATTCCAACCTGGACTACATTCTGAGGTTTTCAACAGATGGTATAACTCTGGATTAAATAAAATGATCTTATTGATAGATACTGACAGAAAATCTATTAGAACATTTGAAAAACTAAAAGGGGAATTTAACTTACTGAATAAAGATTTCTTTGCCTATTTGCAGATAAGGCATTTTCTTTCTGAAATTACTAGAGAAGAAGGTTGGTGTTGGAAGTTAGGTAAACTTGAAAATTGGATCACACTTTTGAGTGCTGATCGGATGTCTATTTCTGTGTGCTATCATCTTCTGGGTATCAATAGGGGTAATTTAAATCTGGCAAGACTTGCCTCAACCTGGACCTCACTGTCAGAGCAGAACAGGGTGAATTCAAAAATTCTGCAATATTCCATAAATAAAGTGGCAAAGATAACTCTCTCTGCCACATGGCGGGAAGTGCACATTAAAGTGCTTCACAGAGCATATTTTACTCCGGAAAAGGGCCACAGGGTACATAATTCAGGCTTTGACAAATGTCCTAAATGTTCACTCCCAGCAGCTGACATTGAACACATGTTTTGGTTCTGTCCAAAAGTGAGAAACATCTGGCGTAAGTTAGAATACTGGCTGAACAGGGTACTGAAAATTCCCCCAGTAACCCTTACCCTATATCAGATCATATTATGTACTGATAATTTAAATAAGCGTCACCCTAATGACAAGCTCATCTCCATCTCTATCTTAGCTACTAGATATTTGATTTGTAAAAAATGGAAAATGCGCTCTGTACCTTGTGTGTCTGAAATTAAGAATTGTTTGAAAAAACAATGTTTATTAGAACAGAAGGATACAGACATAGATAATGAAGAAGACATAAGGAATTTTTTTAATAAATGGGCAGTATATATTAAGTCACTCTCTGAAAATGAAAGAGAATATATGATTTTTCCTTTTCAAAATTCAGAACTGATTCTGTTATGCATCTGGTACAGGGAGTGCAGAATTATTAGGCAAGTTGTATTTTTGAGGATTAATTTTATTATTGAACAACAACCATGTTCTCAATGAACCCAAAAAACTCATTAATATCAAAGCTGAATAGTTTTGGAAGTAGTTTTTAGTTTGTTTTTAGTTATAGCTATTTTAGGGGGATATCTGTGTGTGCAGGTGACTATTACTGTGCATAATTATTAGGCAACTTAACAAAAAACAAATATATACCCATTTCAATTATTTATTTTTACCAGTGAAACCAATATAACATCTCAACATTCACAAATATACATTTCTGACATTCAAAAACAAAACAAAAACAAATCAGTGACCAATATAGCCACCTTTCTTTGCAAGGACACTCAAAAGCCTGCCATCCATGGATTCTGTCAGTGTTTTGATCTGTTCACCATCAACATTGCGTGCAGCAGCAACCACAGCCTCCCAGACACTGTTCAGAGAGGTGTACTGTTTTCCCTCCTTGTAAATCTCACATTTGATGATGGACCACAGGTTCTCAATGGGGTTCAGATCAGGTGAACAAGGAGGCCATGTCATTAGATTTTCTTCTTTTATACCCTTTCTTGCCAGCCACGCTGTGGAGTAATTGGACGAGTGTGATGGAGCATTGTCCTGCATGAAAATCATGTTTTTTTTTAAGGATGCAGACTTCTTCCTGTACCATTGCTTGAAGAAGGTGTCTTACAGAAACTGGCAGTAGGACTGGGAGTTGAGCTTGACTCCATCCTCAACCCGAAAAGGCCCCACAAGCTCATCTTTGATGATACCAGCCCAAACCAGTACTCCACCTCCACCTTGCTGGCGTCTGAGTCGGACTGGAGCTCTCTGCCCTTTACCAATCCAGCCACGGGCCCATCCATCTGGCCCATCAAGACTCACTCTCATTTCATCAGTCCATAAAACCTTAGAAAAATCAGTCTTGAGATATTTCTTGGCCCAGTCTTGACGTTTCAGCTTGTATGTCTTGTTCAGTGGTGGTCGTCTTTCAGCCTTTCTTACCTTGGCCATGTCTCTGAGTATTGCACACCTTGTGCTTTTGGGCACTCCAGTGATGTTGCAGCTCTGAAATATGGCCAAACTGGTGGCAAGTGGCATCTTGGCAGCTGCACGCTTGACTTTTCTCAGTTCATGGGCAGTTATTTTGCGCCTTGGTTTTTCCACACGCTTCTTACGACCCTGTTGACTATTTTGAATGAAACGCTTGATTGTTCGATGATCACGCTTCAGAAGCTTTGCAATTTTAAGAGTGCTGCATCCCTCTGCAAGATATCTCACTATTTTTGACTTTTCTGAGCCTGTCAAGTCCTTCTTTTGACCCATTTTGCCAAAGGAAAGGAAGTTGCCTAATAATTATGCACACCTGATATAGGGTGTTGATGTCATTAGTGATATAGGGTGTTGATGTTTCTCCAGTATCTCAATGTCTTTTGTGAGGGAGTTAATTGTAGAGTTTATTTTTTTAATAAGTGTCGATTTCTCTTTTATTAGTAAACCTCTAAGTACCGTCTTATGTGCCGTCCATACCGACACTGGGCTTACAGTAGACCCCAGGTTAATATTCCAATATTCTCCCATAGCTTTAAGTGTGTTGGTTTTAGTCTGCGGGTCTCGGAGGCACGTAGGGTCGTATGTCCAGGTCTTAGTCCTGTCTCTGTCTTTTACACTTTTGAGTAGAATCTGCGTGATCGAGTGGTCTGACCAAGTGCAAATGTGGATGTTAGCTGATACTAATAAAGGGCATAGAATCTGGCTAATCAGAATATAGTCTAACTTGGAATAGCTGTTGTGTGCCGTCGAGAAATATGTGGTGTTGGATGTGGTACCATATAGATATTTCCATGTATCTGTGAGGGTATGTGGTGAGAGAAGTTGTAAAACTGTATTAGCCATTGTTCTTGCCCGGGTTTGTTTTTTGGATAGATGCACATTTGTCCTGTACTTAAGTGCCTGTAAGTCAATATTGAAGTATTGAAGCTAAGATTATTTGTGTTTGTGACCAACAAGCAAGTGTGTGATTTCCCTAAAGAACACGTCTTGTCGGTCATTTGGGGCATAGACATTACACAACAACACATCCACTCCCTGCATCCGGCCCTGAACCAACAAGTATCTACCCTCCCTGTCTGCAATTGTTTTAGTATGTGTGAAGTGTAGTGAAGAGTGTAGTAATATTGAAACTCCCCTTTTTTTGTGTCTGCTGTAGAATGGTAGGACTGCTGAAAGTTCCTGCCCCAATATTTAGGTATGTGTGGTTTGGTGAGGTGGGTTTCTTGCAAGAAGATCACATTTGCCTGTAGTTTTCTATAGTGATTAAATGTGGTGCGCCTTTTACAATCTGAGTTCAACCCTCTCACATTGTGTGAGACTAAATTAAGTGTTGGGATAGCCATGTACATGTAAGTATTTCCCCAGTAGATGTCCTGTACCTGATCTCTGTAATCGATGTATGCAAGCACATAGGTCTTGGCAATATAGAAGCATATACCCATAGGCATAACCAAAACCATTTACGGGACTGGGCAAGGAAGCAAAGGGTGGGGAACTGTTCCCACAGCGACCAATTCTTATACTATAGTTAATACAAATTAAATAAAACATATATACATATGAAACTGCAGTGCTAGTCCAGGCATCTAACTGCCATGTAATGAAATTCCATATAAATAAGTGCAGAAGATTTAAATAAAACATGTAAAGCAACATTTTGATATCAATAATGCTAACAAGTTTAAATCAATGTAAAGACTAAACCCTAGCCTTTAATTAGCTTCTTGGCCCAGAATGAACACTCAGGTCTTGAATTTTTTCTTGTTTGAGACTCTTGTCCATCTGGATTTCCGTGCAGATGCTTGTGGGCTCCGAGAGCCAAGTTGCGATGGAGGAGAGGAATCTTGTCGTGTCTCTGGTGGTTCGATGTTCAGGTAACTGCAGATCTCCGGGATATCCTTGTCAGATTTGTGAGTGAACACTCTGTTGTTATGAGAGATGTGTAGGGTGAAGGGGTACCCCCATCTGTAAAGAATTTTCTGTTTCCACAGCAGAGAAGTGAGAGGGCGGAGGGCATATCTCCGTTGAAGAGTGCGTATGCACAAATCTTGGAAAAACTGGATAATGTTCCCTTTGTATTTGAAGGTTTGATGTTTTCTGGAGGCTGACATGATGGTTTCTCTATCTGTAAATCTCAACATCCGAACTATGACATCCCTAGGTGGGAGGCTTTCTTTTGGTTTAGGCTTCAGGGCCCTGTGGGCTCATTCTATCGGGAATTCTGGGCCCCCCTCATCTCCAGTGATAGCTCTGAACAGTTGGGCGAGGTAGGTATGTAGATCAGTGGCTTCTATAGACTCTGGAACACCTTTAAGTCTAATGTTGTTTCTTCTGTTTCGATTTTCAAGATCCTCCATCTTGTCTTGGAGGTCCTGAATTTGTTGTTGGTGTTGTGAAATGTTCTCAGTGGTCGTTGCTATGTCTTCTGCCAGAGTTTTGTGATCATTCTCTACCGCCTCCACTCTATCCCCTAGATCAGATATGTCCTGTTTAATTTCGGCTAAGCTGTTGGTAACCGAGGTATGAAGGATATCTATTTTACTCATTAGCTTTTCGAAGCTGGCCGTCATATCAACCTTTGAAACTAGTGCCTGAAGGTCAGCCTTTGTGACAGCAGTCGAGGTTGCTGCAGAATCCTGCTGATTGTCAGCTAGTGTATTAACCTCTTCACCTTCCCTTTCCAATGTCTCTGACATGCTAAAACTCTTAGATTGTTTTAAAAAGTTTTCCATAGCCGTAGATTTTAGCCCTTTGTCTGATTTAGTGTTCTTCCTGGCTGACATATCTGTGATATTATAAGCCTAGTCGCCCCGTGAGTAGCGATGTGTGTCCAGATCTGATATGAGGGAAATATTAGGCCTTGTCCCCAATAAATGCACCTCCTCTTAAGTGGGGAGATAAAATTGTCTCTCAAATATTCCTCAGTCGAGCAGGCCTGGCAATAGTTAACTCTGTGCAGTATTATACAAGCTACCTCCGTAGTTTGGGATCTGTTGATTTTAGGTTATTAACCACCTCCCTAGTATAGGCCCTCTTTCAAAGATAAAATGTCTGGTAATCTGTTATCTGTTATGGCCTCCTCCGCCAGGGCCCTGTGAGTAATATCTGCAATTGACCCTTTGAGACCCAAAAAGAAAATGGGATTATTTGTCTCTAACTATATCAAATCATGCTGTGCGAGTCAGCTATTATAGTGGTATCAGCGCTACCGCACTCATTTCCTCTATCATGGGCCTTTAAACTTTACTTTGTCACATACGGCTTACCATCTTGTTAATGTCCATCTTCGTTTCTGCCGCACCGCTTGCCAGCTTAACTATGTCCCTTTCCGACACTGCGTGTCGGTAGCTGCTAGAGGAGTAAGGTCCATTATTTTAATTTAAAGGGACACTGAATCCAAAAATGTTATTTTGAAATTCAGAAAGAGCATGCAATTTTAAGCAACTTTCTAATTTACTCCTATTATCAATTTTTCTTCGTTCTCCTGCTATCTTTATTTGAATAAAAAGGCATCTAAGCTTTTTTTGGGTTCAGTACTCTGGACAGCACTTTTTTATTGGTGGATGAATTTATCCACCAATTAGCAAGGACAACCCAGGTTGTTCACCAAAAATGGGCCGGCATCCAAACTTCATTTCAAATAAAGATACCAAGAGAATGAAGAAAATTTGATAATAGGAGTAAATTAGAAAGTTGCTTAAAATTTCATGCTCAATCTGAATCGCGAAAGAAAATTTGGGTACAGTGTCCCTTTAAGCTTAGGAGCCGGCCCACTTTTGGTTCAGAACCTGGGTATCACTTGCTGATTGGTGGCTACATTTAGACACTTGCACCAAGATTACAAGTTGTGCGCTAAACCGGGTGCTTAAATAATACAAAAAAAAAATTGCGGTATCCCACTCGCCATAGCGCTGCCATTACAAGTTACTGAAAAACCTTCTTTTGTGGTGCGGTGTGGTGCAATAAGCTCCATACTTCACAAAACCCAAGGCCTAAATTTACGTGCTCGTGCACGTTTTTCCCCCATAGGCATAAATGGAGATCGTGGAATGACAATCGCTATAACGCTATTCTCATTGATTGCTATGTGAAAAAGAAAGTTTATTATAAATCTCACACTCTAAGGGCTCCATGTACGAAGCAGCGAAAGCTGCTCCGGAGCCTTTGTGGGGCAGGTTCGCATATGCGAGCCTGCTTCCCGCAATGTAAGAAGCAGCGGTCATTAGACCGCTGCTTCCTACACCCTACGCCATCTCTTAGGTGGTGAAGCAAAATCACCGAGAGCACGCTCGCTCTCGGTGATTGACAGCCCCTTCAGTCGCGTGATTGGTCGCGCGATTGAAGGGGCGGGCATTACACACTCCGATGAGTGTGTAATGATACATACTGGCAAGCGGATCAACAGATCCGCTGCCCGTGTGTAGCGAAGGCGGGCGGACAGCTTTGCGAGTTAAGAAGCTGTCCGCCCGCCATTTAGTACATGGCGCCCTAAGTCTAAATACCCCTTATTTGCCGCCCCCTGAAATCACCAATACTAAATAAACTTATTAAACATTAATTCGCAGCACACCCACATCGCTAACACCTAAATAAACCTATTAACCCCTAAACCACCGCCCCCGACATCACCAACACTAAATAAACCTATTAACCCCTAAACCAACGGCCCCCCACATCGCTACTACTATAATAAAGTTATTAACCCCTAAACCTAATACCCCCCTAACTTTAAATTAAATTTACAATATAACTATAAATTAAAACTTACCTGTGAAATAAAAAAAACAACAACTAAGATAAATAAACCTAACATAACTATTTTAATAAAATAAAATAAACTACAAATAAAAAAAAACTAAATTACAGGATTAAAATAACCTGTCCATAACCACTGCAAACTTTAATGTAGTAGAGAGCTCTTATTATTTTTGTATATAGTAAATATTGGTCCAAAAAAATAAAACAAGAAAAATACATGGATTATTTTTATGAAATGGTATTTTTCCATCTCTGTCATCCTTATGGTGAAGTTACACTCACATGTATACGAATTCTCACTCCACTAGTTCTCAGTGAATTATCTGTTCTTAACATTGTGGCAAAATATCAAATACAGCCTTGGATACACAGACAATTTTATAGCACAAAAAATTGCACAATAAAAAGCATATTTAAAAAATGCATAAATGAAACAGCCAGAGGTGCCTATTTATCAAAGCATCAACTGAAAATACGCTGAAATTCCATGTTGTAATTGTCGCAAGATTGATCCACCGTAGTTATCAAAATGCCAAGATCGTCAAATGTTGAAATTTGTGACGTAAAATACGATCCCGCGATCTCAATCCGACACAGATCAATGCGAGTTGAAAACTGTGGTGTTCGAGCGGAATTGTGATCATTTGCCCTCCTATTCGACACTATTTGAAGCTCTAATGAAGTTATAAAAAATTCTACATTCTCATGTCTTTTCCTACTCAGCGAACCTAGTTTTCAATCTGCCACCTATGAGGTTGCGGATGCCATAGAAGTCAATGGGAGTCTGAAAACACAGAAAGCTTATGTTCGATGCTGCAAGAGTATATTACATAATAAAAGTAAATTAGAAACTTTATTACATTTGTATACCCTTTCTAAATCAAACAATATTATTGCTCCACATTTGGTGCACTAGTAGATATAGTGATTAAATGAAAAATACATTACTACTTATGGATTATGCTAAAAACTTTCGGCTAGATTACGAGTTTTGCGGTAAGATGAAAAAGCATTGTTAACAGTTCCTAACGCTGCTTTTTCAGTACCGCTGCTGTTTCGAGTCTTGCAGGTTTAGGGGCACCGTACACTTTTCTGGCCTTACCGCAAAACGACTTATGTAAACTTTGTAAACCCTTTTTTCTATGGGACTTCCATAGCACCGGTATTACGAGTCTGTCCTGGGAGGCCAAAAAGTGAGCGGTACACCCTCTACCTCCAAGATTCCTAACGCATTCTAAAGTCAGTAGTTATGAGTTTTACACTACAACTCCGTAGCATAAAACTCATAACTAAAGTGCTAAAAGTAAAAAGTAAAAGTAAACTAACACCAATAAACTACCTATTAACCCCTAAACCGAGACCCTCCCGCATAGCAAACTCTAAAATAAAAATTTTAACCCCTAATCTGCCGCTCCGGACATCGCCGCCACTATAATAAACATATTAACCCCTAAACTGCCGCACTCCCGCCTCACAAACACTAGTTAAATATTATTAACCCCTAATCTGCCACCCCTAACATCGCCGCAACCCACATCATACTTATTAACCCCTAATCTGCTGCCCCCAACATCGCAGACACCTACCTACATTTATTAACCCCTAATCTGCTGTCCCCAACATCGCCGCCACTATATTAAATGTATTAACCCCTAAATCTAAGTCTAACCCTAACCCTAACTTAAATATAATTTAAATAAATCTAAATAAAATTACTATCATTAACTAAATTATTCCTATTTAAAACTAAATACTTACCTATAAAATAAACCCTAAGCTAGCTACAATATAACTAATAGTTACATTGTAGCTAGCTTAGGGTTTATTTTTATTTTACAGGCAAGTTTGTATTTATTTTAACTAGGTAGAATAGTTATTACATAGTTATTAACTATTTAATAACTACCTAGCTAAAATAAATACAAATTTACCTGTAAAATAAAACTAAACCTAAGTTACACTAACACCTAACACTACACTACAATTAAATAAATTAACTAAATTAAATACAATTAAATAAATTAAATTAAATGAGCTAAATGACAAAAAAACTAAACACTAAATTACAGAAAATAAAAAACAATTTACAGATCTTTAAACTAATTACACCTAATCTAATAGCCCTATCAAAATAAAAAAGCCCCCCAAAAAAAAAAAAAAAACCAGCCTAAACTAAACTATCAATATCCCTTAAAAGGGCTTTTTGCGGGGCATTGCCCCAAAGAAATCAGCTCTTTTACCTGTAAAAAAAATACAAACAACCTCCCAACAGTAATACCTAACACCCACACAACCAACCCACCAAATAAAAGCCTAACTAAAAAAAACCTAAGCTCCCCATTGCCCTGAAAAGGGCATTTGGATGGGCATTGCCCTTAAAAGGGCAATTAGCTCTATTGCAGGCCCAAAGCCCTAACCTAAAAATTAAACCCACCCAATACACCCTTAAAAATATCCTAACATTAACCCCTGAAGATTCACTTACCGGGAGAAGTCTTCATCCAAGCGGCAAGATGTCCTCAATGAAGCCGGCAGAAGTGGTCCTCCAGACGGGCAGAAGTCTTCATCCAGACGGCATCTTCTATCTTCATCCTTCCGACGCGGAGCGGCTCCATCTTCAAGACATCCGGTGAGGAGCATCCTCTTCAAATGACGTCTTCTTCCGAATGAATATCACTTTAAGTGATGTCATCCAAGATGACGTTCCTTAGATTCCGATTGGCCGATAGAATTATATTAGCCAATCGGAATTAAGGTAGAACTTCAATCCTATTGGCTGATCCAATCAGCCAATAGGATTGAGCTCGCATTCTATTGGCTGATTGCATCAGCCAATAGGATTTTTTCTACCTTATGATGACGTCACTTAAAGTGATATTCATTCAGAAGAAGACGTCGTTTGAAGAGGATGCTCCGCGCCAGATGTCTTGAAGATGGAGCTGCTCCGTGTCGGAAGGATGAAGATAGAAGATGCCGTCTGGATGAAGACTTCTGCTCGTTTGGAGGACCACTTCTGCCGGCTTCATTGAGGACATCTTGCCGCTTGGATGAAGACTTCTCCTGGTAAGTTAATCTTTGGGGGTTAGTGTTAAGATTTTTTTAAGGGTGTATTGGGTGGGTTTATTTTTTAGGTTAGGGCTTTGGGCCTGCAATAGAGCCTTTTAAGGGCAATGCCCATCCAAATGCCCTTTTCAGGGCAATGGGGAGCTTAGGTTTTTTTAGTTAGCTTTTTATTTGGGGGGTTAGTTGTGTGGGTGGTGGCTTTTACTGTTGGGGGGGTTGTTTGTATTTTTTTTTTGGGGCAATGCCCCGCAAAAGGCCCTTTTAAGGGCTATTGATAGTTTAGTTTAGGCTAGGTTTTTTGTTTTTTGGGGGGGGCTTTTTATTTTGATAGGGCTATTAGCTTAGATGTAATTAGTTTAAAGATCTGTAATTTGTTTTTTATTTTCTGTAATTTAGTGGGGGGGTTTTGTGATTTAGCTAATTTATTTTAATTTATTTAATTGTATTTAATGTAGGTAATTTATTTAATTGTAGTGTAGTCTTAGGTGTTATTGTAACTTAGGTTAGGTTTTATTTTAAAGGTAAATTTGTATTTATTTTAGCTAGGTAGTTATTAAATAGTTAATAACTAGTTAGTAACTGTTCTACCTAGTTAAAATAAATACAAACTTGCCTGTAAAATAAAAATAATCCCTAAGCTAGCTACAATGTAACTATTAGTTATATTGTAGCTAGCTTAGGGTTTATTTTATAGGTAAGTATTTAGTTTTTAATAGGAATAATTTAGTTAATTATAGTAATTTTATTTAGATTGATTTAAATTATATTTAAGTTAGGGGGTGTTAGGGTTAGACTTAGATTTAGGGGTTAATACATTTAATATAGTGGCAGCGACGTTGGGGGCGGCAGATTAGGGGTAAATAAGTGTAGGTAGGTTGCAGCGACATTGGGGGCGGCATATTAGAGGTTAATAAATATAATGTAGGTGGCAGCGATGTTGGGGGCAGCAGATTAGGGGTTAATAAGTATAATGTAGGTGGTGGTGGTGTCCAGAGTGGCAGATTAGGGGTTAATAAGAATAATGTAGGTGTCGGCGATGTCAGGGGCGGAAGATTAGGGGTTAATAAGTGTAAGATTAGGGGTGTTTAGACTCGGGGTTCCTGTTAGGGTGTTAGGTGTAAACATAAAATGTGTTTCCCCATAGGAATCAATGGGGCTGCGTTACTAAGTTTTACGCTGCTTTTTGGCAGGTGTTAGACTTTTTCTCAGCTGGCTCTCCCCATTGATATCTATGGGGAAATCGTGCACGAGCACGTACGACCAGCTCACCGCTGACTTAAGCAGCGCTGGTATTGGAGTGCGGTATGGAGCTCGATTTTTCTCTACGCTCACTTGTTGCCTGTTAACGCTGGGTTTGTAAAAACCTGTAATACCAGCACTGCAGGTAAGTGAACAGTGAGAAAAAAACTGCTTGTTAGCACCACATAGCTCCTAACGCAAAACTCATAATCTCGCCGTTTGTCTCTCATTACAAAAAAAGGGGTCAATATTATTTCTACATATTTGGTGCAAAGTTTTGCCCCAAACTTGTTGCACTAATATAGATCTAGAGATACAAATGAAATAAATACACAACATAATATAGATAACTTCCATGTTTAAGCCATGTAATACAGGTCCCACTCTCCACTTTGCGCCGTATTTGACTCAACACAATTATGACGCAAACTCCTTAATAACCCACACACTAGTGAGTTTTTCACCACTTTTGATTGGAATATGCATAATCACGTAATTTATGACATCTGCCCACCTAACTTTAAACTGTCATGATTCAGATACAGCAGAAATTAAAATCACCTCTTTACTGTCATGCTATGTTCAGTGTATTTCTTCCTTCTCTTGAATTTCTTTTTCAGTAAGAAATGTCATCTTATATGTCAGCCCATTTTATAACACCTGTGTAGGGGTGGATTTTAAAAATAGATTGCAATCAGGAGAGGTTAGACAGGTGCAGAGAGAAAACTGTCCCAGTTCTTAAAAAGACAGGAAACCGCAAAATATTATTTCATGATTTGGATAGAACATACAACTTTAAACAACTTTCAAATCTACTTCTATTATCAAATTTGCTTAATTCTCTTGTTATCCTTTGCTGAATGAACAGCATTGTACTACTGGCAGCTGACACATCTATATAGCCAATCACAGGAGACAAATGTGTGCAGGCACCAATTAGCAGCTAGCTCCCACTAGTGCAAATTACATTTTTACTTTCCTATCTCTTTAAAATATCCATTGATTGCAAATAAATACATATGATACTCTTATTACATGTTATATTCACAATTATTCCTGCTCAGAATAATAATACATTTACAATATATACGTATAGTGGTATAAATAAACACAGAGATATGACAGACAACATTGTTTAGAACAAAAAAGGAACTTAGGGACATGACTGTAAATATGTTTGCAAAATATTTCTGACATAACACACAAATATATATATATATATTTATATATATATATATATATATATATATATATATATATATATATAAGTATGTGCAAGGATATATGTACAAATTCTAGCATTAATAATAATTTTAAAAATAAATGAAAAATATGACTCCTAGAAATACAAATACTTTGCACCGTACTTGACGCGTATGTTTTTTACGGGTTTTTTTATAAATAAGGAAAACATATTCAGGTCCGCGGCAGTGATGTCTATCGAGCATATTGACGCTGGCGAATGACGCTTTGATAAATAAGCCCCAGACAGTTAATATCTGTGTACTTTCTATTTTGTTTAAACAAATCGATCAACATTTTTTTATGTTTCTACAATCTAAACAACATAAAACAAAAATCTGAAGAGAGAAAAAAAACTGTTGAGCAATACAGTGTATTTAAATATTATTGTAACTTGGTAACAGAAAGGATCTTACACCATCTTCATTGTATCTAACAAAAGTGATTAAAGGGTTATACAGCTTTGTCAAAGTGACCATATAAACAAGGTATCCTCTGACTGATAACGTTATTGCAATTCAATTACATTTACTTGAAATATGAAACAAAGCTTCCATCGGGAATAAAATATATTTTTTATTTTTTCTAATGACATCATCCAAGCCAGCCCAATCACAGAGCTGCAAATTTACATATTTATGATTTACCTGCCTCCATTTATCCTAATTCTTCACACTATTCTGCATACGCAAATGGGTGAAGGAGGATGTGATCACCGACAGCATAGATACAAATAAGTTTTGCGCATGCGTGTGTACATGCACGCGACCAGGCAGGGCCAACGCATCAACAATTCAGGTGGTCCACGTGATTTGATAATGTTAATGAGTAATATGGTGGGTTTGAAAATTGGCTGGATATCAATTGATTGTTGCAGTTAAAGTAAAAAAAAAATAAAAAAAGATAGCACAAGGTATTTAGACTACATATTTGATTTATACTGAAGTCTGCATTGATGGGGGAACAAATTATGTTTCATATCCCTTAAACAAAAAACATAAAACAAAAAGGACACCATATGTGACAAAGTACATCAAAGGCATTTGAAAACCACATTCTTTTTTTCTTTCATGATTCAGATATAGGATGCATTTTTAAGCAACTTTCTAATTTACTCCTATTATGAATTTTTCTTTGTTCTTTTGGTAACTTTAATTGAAAAAAACAGTAATATAAGCTTAGAAGGTGGTTCAGAAACCTGGACTACATTTAGCCACCAATAAGCAAGTGCAACCCAGGTGCTAAACCAAAAATGGTCCAGCTCCTAAGCTTACATTCTTAGTTTTTCCTCATTCTCTTGGCATCTTTACTTGAAAAAGCAGTAATATAAGCTTTGGAGGCGGCCCATTTTTTGTTCAGCACCCTGGACTACATTTAGCCACCAATCTGCAAGTGCTACCCGGGTGCTAGACAAAAAATGGGCTGGCTTCTAAGCTTACATTCCTGGTTTTCAAATAAAGATACCAAGAGAACAAAGACAAATTGATAATTGGAATAAATTTGAAAGTTACTTAAAATTGCATGCTCTATCTGAATCATGAAAGAAAAAATTTGGCTTTCATATCCTTTTAACAGGACGCATACAAATCAAAAGAAATCCACTCATACATTACAATTATACTAAAATCACAAGACAATATAAGGCATTTGGTGCAGTGAGTATTGAGATATTGTCACCTTGTGATGGCTTCCAATAGGATCATATTTTCAACCAGCTGAAAAGTGTATTGAAAACCCAAAAGTGTTTCTAATTGATTGTCATATGGAAACAAGAGCACAACATTCTATCACAATTCCCTTTCAAGGTGCCTCACAACAGACCGAACCATTTCATTAGAAACTTTCCAATAATCAACACATCAAGCTTTTTTTCAAATACATTTGTGACACAAGAACACCTCGTATATTTATATTTATATCTTGCAAGGGGACAATTTGACAGCAGTGTTTCAAATGATAAAAAAACTATTTTCGATCAGAATTTCATATAATTCCTCCACTTTTTAAATTCTACAGCCTCAATATTTTGAAAATCCAATTTCAGGGATTTTTAGCTGTCATATCTAGTCTATTTAGAATTTTTGCACAGTTCACATATTAATAAATATAAAGGAGCAAGCGAAAAGGGGTTTATAGCAGGTGTTTGCACAAGTCAGGTTTTTTGCTTGTATTACAAGTTACAAGTAAATGTGATCGCTAGAGCACAATTTAAGTTAACGCATGTTGGGTTAGTGCGACACATCAAAAATACATTACAAAGTACAGTTATACTCATGATTACACTATCTAATAAAAATATTGCACAAAAAAGTGTGGAAAGATATGAGGTCTCAGGTGTTAGAGAAAAAAAGGCAGGCAAAGAGCTTTAACATAGAGATACATAATACATATACATCTCTAAATATGTATATATATATATATATCTACTATATATATATATATATATATATATATATATATATATATATATATATATATATATATATATATGTGTGTGTGTGTGTGTACAGGTGTACAGTGGGGCACAAAAGTATTTAGTCAGCCACCAATTATGCAAGTTCTCCCACTTGATGAGAGAGGCCTGTAATTTTCATCATAGGTATACCTCAACTATGAGAGACAAAATGTGGAAACAAATCCAGACAATCACATTGTCTGATTTGGAAAGAATTTATTTGCATATTATGGTGGAAAATAAGTATTTGGTCACCTACAAACAAGCAAGATTTCTGGCTCTCACAGACCTGTATCTTCTTCTTTAAGAGGCTCCTTTGTCCTCCACTCATTTCCTGTATTAATGGCACCTGTTTGAACTTGTTATCCGTATAAAAGACACCTGTCCACAACCTCAAACAGTCACACTCCAAACTCCACTATGGTGAAGACCAAAGAGCTGTCGAAGGACACCAGAAACAAAATTGTAGACCTGTACCAGGCTGGGAAGACTAAATCTGCAATAGGCAAGCAGCTTGGTGTGAAGAAATCAACTGTGGGAGCAATAATTAGAAAATGGAAGACATACAAGACCACTGATAATCTTCCTCGATCTGGGGCTCCACGCAAGATCTCACCCCGTGGGGTCAAAATGATCACAAGAATGGTGAGCAAACATCCCAGAACCCCCCGGGGGACCTAGTGAATGACCTGCAGAGAGCTGGGATCAACGTAACAAAGGCTACCATCAGTAACACACTACGCCGCCAGGGACTCAGATCCTGCAGTGCCAGACGTGTCCCCCTGCTTAAGCCAGTACATGTCCGGGCCCATCTGAAGTGTGCTAGAGAGCATTTGGATGATCCAGATTGGGAGAATGTCATATGGTCAGATGAAACCAAAGTAGAACTGTTTGGTAGAAACACAACTCGTTGTGTTTGGAGGAGAGAGAATGCTGAGTTGCAAACAAAGAACACATAGAAACATAGAAACATAGATATTGACGGCAGATAAGAGCCATAGGCCCAGCAAGTCTGCCCGACCTTACCTAACAGTATAAACTTATCTAGTTCGTAGGATAGCCCTATGCTTGTCCCATGCATTTTTAAAGTCCCCCACAGTGTTTGTTGCTACTACCTCTTGAGGAAGTTTATTCCATAAATCAATCACTCTTTCTGTAAAGAAGTGCTTCCTCAAATTACTCCTGAATCTACTACCCTTTAGCTTGAGCTCATGACCCCTTGTTCTTGAATTTTCCATTTTATGTAAAATACCCACAGCCTCAGTTTTACTAAACCCTTTAATGTACTTGAAAGTTGCTATCATATCACCTCTTTCCCTTCTCTCCTCTAAGCTATACATATTTAGGTCATTGAGCCTATCCTGGTAAGTTTTATTTTTTAGACCATGTACCATTTTGGTAGCCCTCCTTTGCACAGATTCAAGTTTGTTAATATCCTTCTGAAGATATGGCCTCCAGAACTGCACACAATACTCAAGATGAGGCCTAACTAATGATCTATAAAGTGGCATAAGAACCTTACTATTTCTGCTGCAAATACCTCTACCAATACATCCAAGCATTCTGCTAGCCTTACTCGCTGCATTACTACATTGTTTACTAAGTTTTAAATCATCTGAAATAATAATTCCCAAGTCCTGTTCCTCGTCTGTAACAGTCAGTAAAGTGTCATTGAGTCTGTAATTAACATTTGGATTTTTCTTCCCTAAATGCATTATTTTACACTTTGCTGTGTTAAACTTTATATCCCAGTCGTTTGTCCAATCCTCCAATTGTTGTATATCACTTCTCATTTTGTCTACCCCCCCTGGAACATCCACTCTGTTGCAAATTTTTGTATCATCTTCAAAGATACATACTTTCCCCTGTAGCCCTTTGCTGATATCGCAGATAAATATGTTAAACAAAACAGGCCCCAGAACTGACCCCTGAGGAACACCACTAGTTACAGCCCCCTCTGCTGAATGAACTCCATTTACTAAGACACTTTGTTTTCTGTCCTTAAGCCAGCATTCCACCCAGTTCACAATTTTTGAATCTAGACCAAGGAGATATAGTTTGTGAATAAGTTTATTGTGTGGGACGGTGTCAAATGCTTTGCTGAAATCTCGATATGCTACATCAACTGCTCCTCCCTTGTCTAATACTTTTGTTACATAATCAAAGAAGTCAATTAGATTAGTCTGACATGATCTCCCTGAAGTAAAACCATGCTGATTTTGGTCCTCTAAATTGTTTGTCTTTATGTAAGTCATAATTCTTTCTTTTAAGAGGCTTTCCATTTATTTCCCTACTACTGAAGTTAAACTAACTGGCCTGTAGTTGCCAGATTCTTCTCTACTGCCCTTTTTATGAAGAGGTATTACATTTGCTATTCTCCATACCTACTGTGAAGCATGGGGGTGGCAACATCATGCTTTGGGGCTGTTTCTCTGCAAAGGGAACAGGACAACTGGTCCGTGTACATGAAAGAATGAATGGGGCCATGTATTGTGAGATTTTGAGTGCAAACCTCCTTCCATCAGCAAGGGCATTGAAGATGAAACGTGGCTGGGTCTTTCAGCATGACAATGAACCCAAACACACCGCCCGGGCAATGAAGGAGTGGCTTCGTAAGAAGCATTTCAAGGTCCTGGAGTGGACTAGCCAGTCTCCAGATCTCAACCCCATAGAAAACCTTTGGAGGGAGTTGAAAGTCAGTGTTGCCCAGCGACAGCCCCAAAACATCACTGCTCTAGAGGAGATCTGCATGCAGGAATGGGCCAACATACCAGCAACAGTGTGTGACAACCTTGTGAAGACTTACAGAAAACGTTTGACCTCTGTCATTGCCAACAAAGGATATATAACAAAGTATTGAGATGAACTTTTGATATTGACCAAATACTTATTTTCCACCATAATTTGCAAATAAATTCTTTCCAAATCAGACAATGTGATTGTCTGGAATAGTTTCCACATTTTGTCTCTCATAGTTGAGGTATACCTATGATGAAAATTACAGGCCTCTCTCATCTTCTTAAGTGGGAGAACTTGCACAATTGGCGGCTGACTAAATACTTTTTTGCCCCATTGTATTTATTAATTTATATGTGTTTTTATGTAATTACAGACAAACATACACATATTAACACATAAATACATCTGTACACATATATAGACATATTAATAAGGTGGGGACGTGGAGTTCTTTTTAATCAGCAAATTTTTGTTAATATGGTGCTATTACACTGCCGAACTAACCTCCCCCTTTACATATGTGGTTAAGGCTGACAAATTGTGTCGCCAGTAATTGAAGTAATTGCAATACTAGCTAGTTACATATATGATAAGCTATCCTTAACCTCTAGAGTACCATACTGCTAGCTAACTATCTTATACTGCAACCGGCACACTTACTTTTCATTGTCTTCCCAGATATATCTGTTCAGATTGTACCTAAATTAGGGCTACAACTATACCAGGAGTTACCCGCATCATAGTAGCTTACGTTGCAGAGAAATCTACTTAGGTATACAATGTCTTTGTTAATATGATACACCTTATATTATAATCTACTTGGCTACTTATAAAATTATCAGTACATTAGTTGTCCAATCCGGTGACAACAGAGTTAACTCCTTTTTATCGCACTACCATAGTAGGAATCACATCACTAGAACCAACGATACACATTAGTGACCTGATCCAATACTATGAAATATACCTAGAGTTTGGCTCAGAATGTTATACATACCTTCTCTAGTTACGTAATATATTGAGGAGCCATTATCTAGTATACCACACACAATCGGTTAGTTTTAGTTTCTGTCCTGCATTCTCAAGTTGCCCTTATTATAAACCTGAACTTACCACTTATCTGTATTGAGCATTTGATTCCGCATTTCCACTAGGGGATAATACAATCAATCAATATTATTGCAGAGTGCACCATTGCTACAATATTGTGTTTTTTGTGTGTTATTTTACCTTAACCCATTAAAAGTAAAGTTTTAACCCCTTCTTTTGGAGAACCGAACATTTGTCAACTTTAAACTATATTGAGTGTTGTTGAGTGCTATTTTTGTGCACACACTCCAGTGTCTACTGGATTTTGTAAATACCATTATCTCTAGTGCACAGCACCTCTTCCTTCCCAATCTAATCTTTTTGCAGAAAATATTATTGTACAGATATATTTACATTACTTATTTAGGAAACAACACTTGTAGTGTCATCGTAACATATAAATGCAATATGCGGTTAGGTTTGCGTGTCATATTGTAAGTTCGGCATTTTACACGCATTGGGTTAGTGTGCAAGCGAAAACAGTTTACTTTCAACTTGTAATACAAGCGCAAAAAGTTTACTTCTAGTAAAGTTAAAGTTTGGCGAGAGCGTTAAATAACACTCCAGTTGTAGCCTGGCCCAATATTGGTTTAATCACAAGTTAAAAACATTGCTGAAATCACACTCTCAAAATGGAAATTGTCCTCAAAATAAATATTATCATCAGAATGGTGATTGCAAATGAAGTATTATTAATTATATTCTTAAATTCATATTGATTATTTGCAATGATATCTCTAGAGACAAGAAACTCAAAATGATTGTTTAATTATACAAATAGAACATACAATTTTCAACAACTTTGAAATGTACTTCTATTATATATAATTTGCTTTATTCTCCTGGTATCTTTTGTTGAAAGCATGCTTAGGTAGGCTCAAGAGTAGCATTGCACTTCTGGGAGCTAGCTGCTTATTTGTGACTGTATATATGCATCTTGCTTTTGGCTCACACAATGGGCTAGATTATTATTATTATTATCGGTTATTTGTAGAGCGCCAACAGATTCCGCAGTGCTATAAACAAAGGGGGAGTACAACAAAACAATTATAGGGATCAAATGGGTAGAGGGCCCTGCCAAGAGTCGCACTGTTGTAGTCAACTCTTAAGAATGTTATCTACAAACAGCTGGACTCTTAGGCTTACATGCTAAGGGTGTTCAGGGAATAACAATGGAGGAGAGAAACTGGTATAAAGAAAGGTTAGCGTAGGTTGTATGTATCCCTGAACAGTAGAGTTTTTAGGGAGTGCTTGAAGCTTTCAAAACTAGGGGAGAGTCTTATGAAGCAAGGCAGAGAGTTACACAAGATGGGAGCCAGTCTGGAGAAGTCCTGTAAACGGGAGTGTGATAAGGTAACAAGAGAGGAGGAGAAGAGGAGGTCATGAGCAGAGCGAAGGGGACGGGAGGGAGAGTATCTGGAGACAAGGTCTGAGATATAGAGGGGAGCAGTGCAGTTGAGGACTTTGTATGTCAGAGTGAGGATTTTTTTAATCCTAGTGGCAAGAGGAAGCCAGTGAAGGGATTGGCAGAGAGGTGCAGCAGATGAAGAGCGGCGTGTAAGGAAGATGAGCCTGGCAGAGGCATTTATTATGGATTGTAAAGGAGCTAGGCGGCAGCTGGGGAGACCAGAGAGGACAGAGTTGCCGTAATTGAGGCGGGAAAGGATGAGAGAGATTAAAATTTTAGGAAATGTCTAATTTTAGAGATGTTTTTAAGGTGGAAGCGGCAGGCTATAGCCAAGGAATGAATGTGAGGAGTGAAAGAAAGATCTGAGTCAAATGTGATTACAAGTGGTTAGCTAACTTTTACTTTCCCTCGCGTGCTGCAATAAAAATAAACTTTTATCCCAAGGGGTTTAGCATGAGCGAAAGTTCGATGCACACGAACTTCAGGGGCCTGATTCGATATGCAGCGTCGCCCGCAAAAGCCACATTTTGCGCTGGTTTGGTATCACATATACAGCGTAGCATACAACTTACGCGCGTATATTTCTGCCTTCGGCCGTATTTTTTTTTACCCATAGACTGACATACAAAACACGCGCAGCTTGGTATCCAATATACAGCGTAAGGACTTACGCGCGCAGAATTCAGAAAATCTACTCCATTTTCATCTCGCCACAAATTGCAGGCGCAGCAACCGTTGCACTGACTTATAAACCAACGTAACTCTCTGAAGGCCTAACAAATGCATGCTCAACAACATACATATCAGCAGCTTTAAATAGTTAAACCTCTTCAAAGCATTTATTATTCCTGCCCCTGCAAGTGTGTCAAACCAATCACAAACAGCACAACCTTACAACAGGAAGCCTAAAAAACCCACCAATGCACATCCTCATTAGCCACCATGTTTTCCTGCTTTCCATAGATAGGCAGCATCATGGGGCACAAGGGAGCATCATGGGGCACAAGGGGTGCATCATGGGGCACAAGGGATGCATCATGGGGCACAAGGGGTGCTGGAAGCCCTACAAGCCCCTGCTGTTCCGTCTATACATGCTGATTTTATAGTTGCTGCTGAGGTCCCTGGTCATGGTGCTGCCCTTGCTGCTGCCCCTGCTGCAGCTGGTCATAGAATTACATACTGCAGATTTCCACTGCATGTAAGTGAAACTACTACATCCCACCCCCTTCCCTTTACCACCTTAATTACTGAAAATATATCATTAGTTTAATTCATGTTTAGGTCACTATGATTTATTGACTATCATTAAGAAGAATGAAAATGGATGTTTATACCTTATGTTCACACCTTCTGTAAAAACATTATTATTTAGATATATATATCCATGTGCAGGGATAGGCAAGGTGTCCTTCACTAAAGGTCTTTACCTTAGAAAATGTCCGCCACAGCCTTGCCTTCTGCCTATCCCTGCCCATGTGTCAATATCCATTGGATGTGAGAAACCTTGATTTGCATCTTATAAGTGAATATTACTATATGCACCCTTCATACACAACTATGTGATGTGGTTTATAGAACATGAATATGTCATAAACATGATGATATTACCTTTTTTGGGCCTTTTCCACACAGGCCTTATTATATGTTTAAACAATATTAGTGTACTAAAACACCTCTCACATGGATGTGGATGACAAGTATATGGTAAATAACAGAGGACAAGATTTATGGTGAACTATAAGAATATTTTCTTTTTTAGGCTTCTTGGATGAGGGGGCTGAGGTGACTGGAGTGGATTTCCTGGTTCTCCTGGTTTGGGAAACTTCAGATGATTCTGCTGGAGTGCTGGTCACAGATGATAGGCTGGAGGCAGTGTCCTGCTGTTGTGTGAAGTGCTCAACCAACACACCCAAGAGTTGGTTTTGTTCCCGCCATCTGTTGTCAATCTGCATCTGCATTTCAGAAATAACTCTCATCATCTGCGACTGGTTTTGTACTATACCATTTAATGATGCTGCCATGTCCCTCTGCAGCTCTATGGTACGCTGGAGTAACCTCTGTTGGCTCCTGTGAAACCTGTGTTGGCCTTTTTGTCTGCTCTCGCAGCTTGTTAAGAGCCTTCTCTGGAGTGAAATTTATTCCTCGCCCAGGGGAGAAAACAGTGGATCTAGAGGCTCTTGAGCAGCAGTGATTCTAGGTGCAGGTTCAGCTCTATCTGCTAGTGCATCATGGACAACTGCAACTGCTGGTGCTTCAGGGACAACTTCAGCTGCTGGTGCATCATGGACAACTGCAGCTGCTGGTGCATCAGGGACAACTGCAGCTGCTGGTGCTTCAGGGACAACTTCAGCTGCTGGTGCTTCATGGACAACTGCAGCTGCTGGTGCTTCAGGGACAACTTCAGCTATTTGCTCATCTGAGGATGGTGGAGCTCTCCCGAGGAAAGCGGATGGTGGAGCTCTCCCAAGGGAAGCGGATGGTGGAGCTCTCCCAAGGGAAGCAGATGGTGGAGCTCTCCCAAGGGAAGAGGATGGTGGAGCTCTCAGGCTGGATTGGTAGTCCCATTGACGACTAGTGTGTGACCACTCAGCCTGTCCAGTTTGCATTTCTTGTGACATCCCCTGTGTGTAAAAGCCATGACTGGCCTGATATTGTGGGGGGGGTAAAGACATGGACTCTTCGTGGCTGACTTGGCTCCCCCTCAAAGCCAAAAGGATATTCCTCAGGCCAGGTATCTTGCCAGGAATCGTATGCCAATGGTGGTGGCATCACTTCTAGGTCCTCAACGGAGGCAATCCAACCCTGCTCGTGCCTGGGAGCATACTGTCCATGTTGCTGCCTGAATACTGGTGGTGGAGGTGGCTGCATGGCTGTGACTGGTGGTGGAGGTGGCTGCAGGCCTGTGACTGGTGGTGGTGGTGGAGGTGGCGGCATGCCTGTTTGCAGACTGGTTACAGGAGGTTCTGTGGAGGAGTCAAATGATGAGTCATATATATGTCCATGTGGGCATACAATGTACATTGATACATGCTAGGGACAATACTCATTCTCATGTCAAACTGTATAACATGCATGTGCACAATGTGATTTGTGATATGAGGGATTTAAATCTGCACAGTATACAGGTATGTGTTTCATACAATAGTTATGTGTACATGTCAGTGATGGAGAAAATGTGTTCTTTAAGTGACACTATGGTGACACAATTTACTTTAGCCTGATGTAGGCACAGAACCTGCTTTCTGAGCTAAAAGTATTGTGATTGCTATAGTGTCCATTTACTGAAAACTCAACATGTGGCTTGTGGCCTGTGTTACTCTGAGACATGTTAGTATTGCACTATTCCACCTCATATCATGAATTGCATTGTGTTAAATAGCATTAATGTGAAATATAATTGTAGATGTTTTTGTTAGTAGGCCAAATACCATGCTCCTCATTGTGTACATGAATGTGTGACATTAAAGGATGTTATATCTCAAATACATATAATACTGGTGTGTGGGATGTTACTCACCAGCATGAGGTGCTGTGGTTGCAGCCCCTGAGTCACGAGCCCCTGGAAGTCCACGGACTGCTGTGATACTCAGGGACCTGCGTATCATCTCCTGCCAGGTGTTGTATTCGGTTCCCAGGGGTGGACCACCACCTGTTCCCCTCTGGTGCATGGCTTCCTGCCCCATCTTCTCTTTCACCCACCTCTTACAATCGTTCCACCTTTTTTTAAGTCCCTCAACAGTCCTCTTCTGCGGGGCCACACTGTTTACAGCATCCTCTACCGCCAACCATTACAGCATCCTCTACCGCCAACCATGCTGCCTTACGCCTTCGGGCAACGCCTTTTCCCTTCTCCTGGCCAAAGAGGGCACTGTGGTTGTCCATGATGGCCTGGACTAGCGCAACATTCTCAGCGAATGAGAAGTTTGGGCATCTCATGCGCTCATCCTCTGTGGCCACCTGGCTTGCTCCCTGGGATGTCTCTGGTGTGGGTTCCTCCCTATCCTCTCCCTCCTCCACCCTTCTGTCCCCATGTGCACCCTCTGTCCCTCTTCTAAGTGTGCCTGGTCTCTGGGCATCTCCCTTCCCATCATCCCTTCTAACTCTCCCTCTCCCCACTCCACTTACTCCCTGACGGGGACCCCGCTGCTCCTCCTGTCCGCTACAATACACCTCTCACTGCAACTCCGCTCCCCTCCTCCCCTCTGCCCTACCTCTCCCTGACATCCTCACACTACACACACTCACACTCACTCCCAGTTCAATCACACACAATCACAACCAAACACTCAGCCTATCACACTGTAAAATTGAAATAAAATGTGTGAGGTGTTAGAAAAAAAAAAAGTGTTGTGTATTTTGTATATGTATGTATGCAATATGTGTGCAATATGTAAAAATAAGTGTAAGTAAATGTACAAGCTTACCCAAACAAAAATCCGACTTAACTAACTATTATGCTGCTCCTCTCTCACTACTCTTACTAATCCTAAACTCACTGTAGTGTGCTGTAGCTCAACGAACCATCCAAACACACTGAAGAAAATGGCGGGGTTTATATATGACCTTTGAATATCGTAATTACGTTGCGCATTTTTAGATGGAGTCGCGGGTAATTTTTACAAGGGTTAGCCTAATTTGCATAAAACTACACTTTATTGAGACTATACGTGTACAAAATACTGGCGTAAGTACTTGCGACGACTAAAATGTGTATTTGCGCACTTTTCTGAACAATGCCAGTTTGTCCTACTTACACCACTTTAGCATCTGACGGCGCCGTATATTGGATACCCCGATGTGCGAGGTGAAATTACGGGCGGCGCGGGTTCCCTCGCTTGCGCCGAAAACTACGCCGTATATCGGATCGCGCCCCAGCACTTTGGATATCACTTTTGTGTTAACTTTTTCTACCATAGGATTTAAATTGATGGGATGTTTTAAAAAACCTAACCCTTATTGCTTGTGTGCTAACCTGACACCGCATTAGACCAACCACGCTAAAGCAAAAGGTAGTTATGAATTTTTTACATTCAAATGTTCTTCATATAGAATAAAATGTTCTTTTTATTTAATGTTTTAATAAATATATACTATTGTTTTGTACAATATATATATCTGTACCTATCTGCCTATATGAATATATACAGGTATAGATTAGACATGTGCAATTCGTTACGGATTAATTTAGTTTTCGGCTGAATTTTGGCTGATTCAGAGATGCAGATGAATCCGAATTCACCATAACTTAAATCCTGAAAAATTCCAAAAATTAATAAATCAGTTTCTGAATTCTCTGACCCATTCTTATTCATTCTAACTAATCGAATCTAAACCGCCTCCCCCCCACATCGCTAACACTAAATAAAACATAAAACATTTCAAGCATAAAAAAAACGGTACAGGAATTATTGAGAAGCAGTTTTGAAATTTAGGCCTCTATTTATCATTGGTCTTGCGGACCTGATCCGACAGTGCGGATCAAGCCCGCAAGACCTCACTAAATGAGGAGAGCAATACGCTCTCCGCATTTAACATTGCACCAGCAGCTCACAAGAGCTGCTGGTGCAATGCCTCCCCTTGCTGACTCGCGGCCAATCTTTAGACTGCTGCTTCATAACTTGAGAAACACGGTCCTTCAAGCTCCGTACGGAGCTTGATAAATATGGGCCATAGAATAATAAAGCTCAGCTTGTAGTGAGTGATACTAGCAAACAAGATAAATCATTTTTTTTCCATACTAGTCCTAAAGCCGATGTACACAGGCCATTTTTTGCATTGCAGCGGTCCCACTGGCCCACTCTCCAGCCCGGCCAAGCCCCTTCATGCCTGCTCCAAATGACCACACTCCTTCATGCCCAATCTCATCTGACCACACCTGTTCCTGTCCGATCATGCCCCTGTCCACCCTCTCTGCTGTCTGATCCTCACTGACTGATCCTTCATTGTGGCCAGCAATGTTTGTCCTCACGCAATCTCTACTGCTCATGACAGCTTTGAACAAACTTACCTGGCCTTTTAATATATAGGATATGGTTTGTGGAATTGTAAATATTGATTTTTGTCTTAAGGTGTCATTAAAACCATCCATACTCCATACACAACGTAGAAATTTAAGTAACATGAAACTCCAATTTTTTATTTTATGATTCAGTAAGAGCATGCAATTTTAAACAACTTTCCAATTTACTTCTTTGATCTATTCTCTTGGTATTCTTTATTGAAAAGCATATCTAGGTAGTCTAAGGAGCTGGCAACTAGCTGCTGACTGGTGGCTGTACATATATGCCTCTTGTGATTGCCTTACCAATGCATTCAGCTAACTCTCAGTAGTGCATTGCTGCTCCTTCAAGAAAGGATATCAAGAGAATTAAGCAAATTTTATACTAGAAGTAAACTGGAAGGTTGTTTACAAATGTATGTTCTATCTGTATCATGAATAAAAAATGTTGGGTTATCAGGCCCTTTTAACAAAGGTTACAAATAGGGTGCTAACATTTGCACGCAAGTGATTTTAAGTTTCTTCTGCTTTATTAAACGCAAACACGAGCGCTTAATTGCGATTTACAGTTGACGGGTTAGCACAACTGACAACCTCGCATAAAGTGTAGAGAGTTACAAAAAAAGTTGTACCAAACAACATAAATACACTAAAATAAAGTGGTACACGTATATAAACACTATCTGATAAATAAAATTGTCATAGAAATATTCATATAAAATATTGAAAAGGGTTCAAAGGTATATGGTATATGAAAATGCATTTGAAAGTAAAGGGCTATATATATATATATATATATATATATATGTGTGTGTGTGTGTTTGTATGTGTGTAAATAATAATTCCATGATAATATTTAATAAATGTGTTTTACTGTGTGTTTACTGTATATATATATGTAAAATATGTGTATAGCAGTTTGTGTTTTGTGATTTAGGTCAAACAAGGTGTCAGGTTAGCACACATGAAAAAGTAACCTTAAGGTGCATTATTGAAATTTTAAATATAACATATTCTGTTTAAATATAATCATATTATAGAACCTCTCTATCTGCGCTCCCAGCAGATGAGCAGAAGCAGGGTGGACTTCAAGGGGCAATATCAGCATACATGTGCAAGAGTCAGTATTCAAGCCAAAGTGATCTAGCAAATACCTCACTGACTGTAGTGGATCTAGAATGGCTGTTGTTTCTACATGGTTACCCCACATAGCATGTCTACATGGCTCTAGTGACTGTAAACTCTGGTAATCTTCCATGTTGAGAGAAAGGTTAGTCTCCTGTCTAGATGCAGTGCCAGCTTGCTTGGAGACGATCAGAGTATCGTACTGAGCACCATCAGCAGTATATTCCCTCTTGACCATAGTCATTCTCCAATAGAATCTAGAGGGATATCAGTTAGGGGTTGGAATTTAGTGGTCACAATGTATTTCAGAGTAATAATGTGGGCCTCCAGTACCTGAAGAATGTTTTCCTCCCATACGCTCGTGTTCATGAAGGCTTCCATGGTGATATATTTATATTTATTGTCCGGTATTTTGTCGCAATTCTAGCTTTAGTCACAATCAACTTCATAAAAAATGGCGACTGCGTCACTGCCTAACCAGTAGATCTATGTTGTCTGCCTGCTTGTGTTGACTTCCCCAGCTTCATCAATCTTTCATAAGCACATTAGGGCATATATATGTTCAATTAGAGTCAATATTTCGAGGTTAGCCCTTAAAAATTGAATTGGAGTCGGGAGCTCCCCTCCACTGCGTCCTGTCCCTTCGGCTGTAGGCTCTGTAATTATAATTTTAATGTTTTTATGTAACATTAACAAATAATTAGATCATACTTTTTATATTTCTGAGTATCTTTAATAAATTGCATTTCATTTTATATTGTTTCTTTGTGAAATAAAACTTGTAGATTGGGCTGGACCATGGTGTTCCTTGGGTTGGAAAGGAATATGTCAGAAGCTCTTTCACAAGCCTCATTATATTCTCAAAGCATTTTACTTCTGATTTATCTTGTCAGCTGCATGTAGGTGATTTTTGCTTAAATACACAATACACATATTTAACTGACAGAAATATAGTTACACTAAACTAGAAGCAAATACAAGTTAAATAAGTTAAATTGTAGGGGAAAACATTTCAGTTTCTTTAGTATCCAGCTGAGAATATATATCAGTGCCGGATGCCCCCCTGTTAACCTTGACTTTTTCGTTAAGAGATTATATATCCCATAGGTCCTTATTAATGTTTATGGGAAAAACCTGTCATCTCTCTGTGACTTCCAAGTTCTGCAATTTTTCTTCTTCTTACCGAGTTGTGCCCCTATGAACTGTTGACAATATTTTTTATTGATTCTGGAGTGTTTTGGAAAATCAGGTGTTATATGCACTTTGCATCTGTATTCTTTCTTTCAATAAATCTCAGTCCCACTACCATAGGTGAGGTACAAAAGATGACAGCACAGGCTTCAGATGATAATTCCAGATAATCTCCACACTTCTGTGCTATGGTCAACTCTTCTTCAAGGTAAAAGTCCTATGTACTATAGAAAAAAAAGAAGAAAATAAGGCGTTCCAATAGCACAATATCTCAGTTGCTCTGAAATCCCTCAAAAATGTAATCCCCCAATCTAAGGATATTCAAAAATGGAATGAATTTATCTCAAAGTGCGTATAAAGCGATCCAGGCAATCAAGAGCTTCCCAGTTCACTCACCCCCAGGATTTAAGCAAGGACACTTTTAGTGTATGTCCCACAGTGTTATAGAGGAAAGAACACCATCCAGGACTCAAATGACATATACACATATATATATATATATATATATATAAAACATGGAAGGGAACTGCACTCCAAGACCGGACCAGGTACACATCAGGTGACATCCAGCCCTGGGTGCTAAATAGCACTCCAAAAAAGCTGTGATGTCACCAGAGCCACAGGCAGTTAACCCCAGTCCGGAATGGGTGCAAGAAACAAGGGGGATTACAAACAAAAAGTAATACAACACATAGAAACACCCAGCACTCACCAGCTAGCTCACAGCTAAGATAAAATCACAACTGGAAAGGTTAGTCACCGCATCTGGCCAAATGGGAAAGCTCAGGCACCACGTCAAGGTCCTTGGTCTTGGAGTGCAGTTCCCTTCCATGTTTTATATTTTCTCTGGGTGATTACAGCCACCTGTGCACCCCTTCTTTGTTCTCAGTCTGTTTGGCTTTGTGAGATCGCATGATGGTGTGGCTGTGTTAGGGACTCAGGCAATGGTAAGGACCTTGACGTGGTGCCTGAGCTTTCCCATTTGGGCCAGATGCGGTGACTAACCTTTCAGTTGTGATTTTATCTTAGCTGTGAGCTAGCTGGTGAGTGCTGGGTGTTTCTATGTGTTATATATATATATATATATATATATATATATATATATATGTATATATATATATGTATATGTATATATATATATATATATATATATATATATATATATATATATATATATATATATATATATATAAAAAAAACCCTACTAGGTACACTAGTGGGTAATTTATTAAAAATATGTAACAAAATGTTAAAAACAAAGCTGAACGTGTTTGCAATAAACAATATTGCTTCGTTTATACTCACTTTGAGATACATGCATTCCATTTGTGAGTATCCTTGGATTGGGTGGTTAACTTTTTGAGGGATTTCTGAGCAGTTTATATATTGTGCCATTGGAGTGCCTTCTTTTCTTATTTTTTTTTCTATAGTACTTTGCAACTGTGTAGTCTATGACTTTTATAATATGTTTGTGAAATATCTTATGAACATTTTTGTTGTTTAAATAACTACTTTGTTGACTTTGAACACAATTCTAGCATTACATTGCTGTTTCTATTGCTGTAAGCTGATCCTAGATTTACCTAAGGTAAAATTGGAAACATCCTGTAGCTCTCACTTGCTCTATTGTTTCTGCAGTATCTTCCAAATCATATATGTGTGCAAAACAACACTCTTCTTGTTGTCTGTTTAGTCTGTGACTACCTGTTGGCTTAGGTATTCACATTGCAGAAGTTGGGACCTGTAGTGATTGTGCAGTTTCCCATGCTGATATCATTGTCAATTGCTACTATAATACATTACAGGGAGTGCAGAATTATTAGGCAAGTTTTATTTTTGAGGATTAATTTTATTATTGAACAACAACCATGTTCTCAATGAACCCAAAAAACTCATTAATATCAAAGCTGAATAGTTTTGGAAGTAGTTTTTAGTTTGTTTTTAGTTATAGCTATTTTAGGGTGATATCTGTGTGTGCAGGTGACTATTACTGTGCATAATTATTAGGCAACTTAACAAAAAACAAATATATACCCATTTCAATTATTTATTATTACTAGTGAAACCAATATAACATCTCAACATTCACAAATATACATTTCTGACATTCAAAAACAAAACAAAAACAAATCAGTGACCAATATAGCCACCTTTCTTTGCAAGGACACTCAAAAGCCTGCCATCCATGGATTCTGTCAGTGTTTTAATCTGTTCACCATCAACATTGCGTGCTGCAGCAACCACAGCCTCCCAGACACTGTTCAGAGAGGTGTACTGTTTTCCCTCCTTGTAAATCTCACATTTGATGATGGACCACAGGTTCTCAATGGGGTTCAGATCAGGTGAACAAGGAGGCCATGTCATTAGATTTTCTTCTTTTATACCCTTTCTTGCCAGCCATGCTGTGGAGTACTTGGACGCGTGTGATGGAGCATTGTCCTGCATGAAAATTATGTTTTTCTTGAAGGATGCAGGCTTCTTCCTGTACCACTGCTTGAAGAAGGTGTCTTCCAGAAACTGTCAGTAGGACTGGGAGTTGAGCTTGACTCCATCCTCAACCCGAAAAGGCCCCACAAGCTCACCTTTGATGATACCAGCCCAAACCAGTACTCCACCTCCACCTTGCTGGCGGGAGTCGGACTGGAGCTCTCTGCCCTTTACCAATCCAGCCACGGGCCCATCCATCTGGCACATCAAGACTCACTCTCATTTCATCAGTCCATAAAACCTTAGAAAAATCAGTCTTGAGATATTTCTTGGCCCAGTCTTGACGTTTCAGCTTGTGTGTCTTGTTCAGTGGTGGTCGTCTTTCAGCCTTTCTTACCTTGGCCATGTCTCTGAGTATTGCACACCTTGTGCTTTTGGGCACTCCAGTGATGTTGCAGCTCTGAAATATGGCCAAACTGGTGGCAAGTGGCATCTTGGCAGCTGCACGCTTGACTTTTCTCAGTTCATGGGCAGTTATTTTGCACCTTGGTTTTTCCACACGCTTCTTGCGACCCTGTTGACTATTTTGAATGAAACGCTTGATTGTTCGATGATCACGCTTCAGAAGCTTTGCAATTTTAAGAGTGCTGCATCCCTCTGCAAGATATCTCACTATTTTTGACTTTTCTGAGCCTGTCAAGTCCTTCTTTTGACCCATTTTGCCAAAGGAAAGGAAGTTGCCTAATAATTATGCACACCTGATATAGGGTGTTGATGTCATTAGACCACACCCCTTCTCATTACAGAGATGCACATCACCTAATATGCTTAATTGGTAGTAGGCTTTCGAGCCTATACAGCTTGGAGTAAGACAACATGCATAAAGAGGATGATGTGGTCAAAATACTCATTTGCCTAATAATTCTGCACACAGTGTAGTTACCTTCTGCCCATTACACCCATATGTTTCTTCTTGGCACTCAATGGGCACTTGCATTCCAGGAGCCTCAGTTTAAATTTTGATTTATTGTAGAAATATCAGTACATTATATCATTAAGCACTGTGTTCAACTCATCCCTACACACATTATATAAGAATATCTAACTTTAACTGATCCAACATCTGGAGAACCCTTATGGATGAGTGGTCCCATTCATATATTTTTGGCTGGAATAATTTAGCTAAGAAAACTTATTATTTGCCATAATTCTGCTTTGCAGAAACTGTTAATCAGATGGGGTATTGCTAATCTGAAATGCTTTATTTATTTATTAATTTAGTTGGAGATAGGAAACAGACCAAAATTACTATGCAGCTCTTACTTCAGTAGAGTTTGAAGAAATCTGTAATGAATGTATGACATTATTTTATAGATATGAACAAACAAAAAATACATTTGTTTGAATTGTTTGTCATTAAAAAAATATTTTTTTCATCCGATATTCGTTCGGAATTTGCTTGTTAAAGAAAATCTGTTTGTCTGTAATTTAATAGAGCACACAACTTCAGGACAGCAGAGTAGCATCTTGACAGCAGCTTAAACTTAAATACAGTTAAACTAGTAGCTAGTGCTACTGCTGCTAGCCAGCAGCAAAAACATTTTTTTTTTTAGGGGTCAGGATTGACAAAAATAAAAGTGAAGGTTATATACTGACAAGGACCCAGGAAGAGGCTTTGCGACGGGTGGAGGAAGCTGGAGCTGCTGTGAAGATTAAAAGATTAAAGTTTTTTCTCTCAACAGGAGTGAAATGTAAATTTTGATGAATTAAAGTGCCCCTGTTTTTAATAAAATTTAAAAAAAATGGGTACTTTAGCATAAAAATTGACATTTACTTTAACCATGTAAGGGCCAGATTTTTTAACTGAGTTCAAAGTAAAAATATTGCACTCCCGCATTAGCACGTATATTATAAGTTGAAAGTAAAAACTTCAGATATTGCAATCACTGTAATGCATTCTCTGAATAGACTTCTATAGGGTGATCTGTAAAAAAATAATAGTTATTGTTAGCACGCTAGCCTGACATTACGTTAGACCAACTGCGCTAAAGCCGAAAGTGTTTTGTTTCTTTTCATTCCTATGTTCTCCTCATAGAAGAAACATATATTTATAAAATGAGCAGACATGGAAATCTGTTCTATCTCAGGAGTGCTGTTCTTCCTCAGAATGCTCATTTATTTATGCAACTTACTTTTGGGTCACCCTAAGAGTAATGGGGGAAACCAGACGTGGACTCCTTGCACACTTTCCCTTAGAGAGTTGTAACTGCACCTCACTGACGAGGCCCATATAAGGCCGAAACGATCGTTTGGGGTTGTTGCTTCCCTTGTTCAGAGAAGAATTGCCTGGTATTTCGGCGCTGGACTGTCATTGGGCAGGGTCAGACTGATATGCTTTAGGATATTTTTTCTCTGTGAAGGGGCATAATGTGCTAAAGGAACGCGCACCTTGAGTTGCATTAAAAATGAGCAGACATGGAAATCTGTTCTATCTCAGGAGTGCTGTTCTTCCTCAGAATTCTCATATATTTATATATATACTGTATATATGTATATATATATATATATATATATATATATATGATTATTTTTTGTAAAATAGTTATCTATACCTATATGTCTATATTAAAGATATATATAGATAGATATATTTATTTTAAAATAAAATAAAAAAATTCTATGTGAAGAAAATAGGAATTTCATGTATTTCTATACAAAAATTATTAAAACACATTAAAAAAAAAAATGATGATATTGCATGTTTTTTTCAGGGCTCAAACGTGTGTGTATGTATGTGTACACATATATATATATATATATATATATATATATATATATACATAAATACACATGTGTACACTTATATACACGCACACACACACACACACATATATATATATATATATATATATATATATAAATACAGGGAGTGCAGAATTATTAGGCAAATGAGTATTTTGACTACATCATCCTCTTTATGCATGTTGTCTTACTCCAAGCTGTATAGGCGCGAAAGCCTACTACCAATTAAGCATATTAGGTGATGTGCATCTCTGTAATGAGAAGGGGTGTGGTCTAATGACATCAACACCCTATATCAGGTGTGCATAATTATTAGGCAACTTCCTTTCCTTTGGCAAAATGGGTCAAAAGAAGGACTTGACAGGCTCAGAAAAGTCAAAAATAGTGAGATATCTTGCAGAGGGATGCAGCACTCTTAAAATTGCAAAGCTTCTGAAGCGTGATCATCGAACAATCAAGCGTTTCATTCAAAATAGTCAACAGGGTCGCAAGAAGCGTGTGGAAAAACCAAGGCGCAAAATAACTGCCCATGAACTGAGAAAAGTCAAGCGTGCAGCTGCCAAGATGCCACTTGCCACCAGTTTGGCCATATTTCAGAGCTGCAACATCACTGGAGTGCCCAAAAGCACAAGGTGTGCAATACTCAGAGACATGGCCAAGGTAAGAAAGGCTGAAAGACGACCACCACTGAACAAGACACACAAGCTGAAACGTCAAGACTGGGCCAAGAAATATCTCAAGACTGATTTTTCTAAGGTTTTATGGACTGATGAAATGAGAGTGAGTCTTGATGGGCCAGATGGATGGGCCCGTGGCTGGATTGGTAAAGGGCAGAGAGCTCCAGTCTGACTCAGACTCCAGCAAGGTGGAGGTGGAGTACTGGTTTGGGCTGGTATCATCAAAGATGAGCTTGTGGGGCCTTTTCGGGTTGAGGATGGAGTCAAGCTCAACTCCCAGTCCTACTGCCAGTTTCTGGAAGACACCTTCTTCAAGCAGTGGTACAGGAAGAAGTCTGCATCCTTCAAGAAAAACATGATTTTCATGCAGGACAATGCTCCATCACACGCGTCCAAGTACTCCACAGCGTGGCTGGCAAGAAAGGGTATAAAAGAAGAAAATCTAATGACATGGCCTCCTTGTTCACCTGATCTGAACCCCATTGAGAACCTGTGGTCCATCATCAAATGTGAGATTTACAAGGAGGGAAAACAGTACACCTCTCTGAACAGTGTCTGGGAGGCTGTGGTTGCTGCTGCACGCAATGTTGATGGTGAACAGATCAAAACACTGACAGAATCCATGGATGGCAGGCTTTTGAGTGTCCTTGCAAAGAAAGGTGGCTATATTGGTCACTGATTTGTTTTGTTTTTGAATGTCAGAAATGTATATTTGTGAATGTTGAGATGTTATATTGGTTTCACTGGTAAAAATAAATAATTGAAATGGGTATATATTTGTTTTTTGTTAAGTTGCCTAATAATTATGCACAGTAATAGTCACCTGCACACACAGATATCCGCCTAAAATAGCTATAACTAAAAACAAACTAAAAACTACTTCCAAAACTATTCAGCTTTGATATTAATGAGTTTTTTGGGTTCATTGAGAACATGGTTGTTGTTCAATAATAAAATTAATCCTCAAAAATACAACTTGCCTAATAATTCTGCACTCCCTGTATATATATATATATATATATATATATATATATATACACACGTACATATAAACACATAATACACATGTACTGTATACACATATATATGCATATATATATATATATATATATTATATATATATATATATATATATATATATATATATATATATATACATACATACACAAACACACACACACACATATATACCTTATGACTTTTAACCCTTTTAAAATCTTTTTATTGATATTATAATTATATATTTTTATTTAAAAAAATGTATATATGAGTGTAATACCTTGTTTTAATGTGTTTGTGATTTGTTTTGTGCAACTTTTTGTTTAACCTACAGTTTATATCAGGTCTGAAATCATGCTAAATATTCTAACACAGTTTCAGCTTTCTCTCCAGCATAAACTATAATTATCAACTTTTAAAACACACATACGAGCACGAATTACCATGTTCACGACTTCCATGGAAAGTATAGGTGGCGCTTGAGTGAAGTTGGCCGCGCTAAACTTTACCATGGACTTGTAATATCAAGTTGCGCAATAATGTTAACACAGTTCAGCGATATTGCATATCGCGGCCCACGTTATCATTAGTGTGCCACTTGTAATCTGACCCTAAATTAAGTCAACTGTTTTTTTTTTAAGGAAGTTTGTTTTTCATTTTAAAAGAGAAGTAAATATGAAAAGTTCTGCTTTTTTATTTACTTTCATCAGAATCCGAATGTAAGTGTTTTTATTAGATTTATATCTGCAGAGGTGTCACTAGAAGTATCACTGCTGACCTTATTTATTTATATGCATCCGTTTGGGTCAAATTGAGGATGCTATTATATTGCTCTCTGCATTACATTCATAAAAACACTATGGACTTGATAACTAGTTGAGGGCAATTTAGCGCTCCCACTTGAGCGTAAACTATTGAAAGTAAAATATTGCACGCAAGCAAAAATCCGACGCACAACAAAATTATCGCGACCGCATTAATTTCTTCTGCTATAGACTTCAATGCAACACGAAAAAAAAACTAACACATACCCGCGCTAACCCGACTGCGTATATTCAGGAGCCTTAAACCTGACATGAAATATTAATATTTCACATTTCAATGTTCTTCACATAGTAGAATATGTTCTATTTATTCTTAAATAAATATTTCTAAATGTATCTGATCATTTTTTGGTAAAATTTATATCTATACCTGTATATCTGATTATACTCTATATAATAGTATAATAGTGCGGTCTCTGCTTGCTGTGGGACAAGCACTATTATAAATAAGTAAAACCTTAACAACCAGCGACGTACAGTCGTTAAGCGGTTAAAAATATTTAGAACATATTCCTCTATGTGAAGAACATTCACAATCTGGGATTACGTGCACTAAATTAGATGTTACACAAACATACTGACTACAGCAATGAATTCATTTTATTTCTAGTAGAAGTAACTCAATTTCTACTTCAACATAACTACTTCGTGCATAAGGATGTTTATTATCTGCAGAAATTTGGTACAGCCATGGGGGCCAAATTTGCCCCAGCCTATGCTAATATTTATATGGGCTGGATTGAGCTCAACCGCATTTTTGCAGATAGTTTTCCATATAACATTAGCATAATTTTATACGGTCGTTTTATAGATGATCTTATCATTATCTGGCAAAATACAGAAGGTTCATCATATATATATGGAATTCATGATTAGTAACGAGTATAATTTATCTTTCACTAGCCAACACAATTTTAATACCATCGATTATCTAGATTTGAGATTAAGCATAGACATTAATAATAACATCTCGAGTACTACCTATAGGAAGCCCACAGCAAAAAACACTACACTGAGATCAGACTCATGTCATATACCTCATCTCAAAAAAGGCATTCCTAAAGGTCAGTACTTACGCATACGGAGAAATTGTTCAAATTTACAGTTGTATCATATTGAAGCAAATAAGCTCACATATAGATTAGTAGAAAGAGGCTATAATAGACACCACTTAAACAACATCAATATTGAGATAGCTGCTACTAACAGAGATAAAGTACTTTTACCAAAAACAACCACCACTAGAGACAATTTCAGTACAAATATTTTATTTATCACAAAATACAGTAAACAATATAATAAAATTTGTCATATTATAACCAAAAATCTCAATGTACATAAAGGTGATAATGTACTAAATCAAATTGTTACCAGTGGAGTTAAATGTATTGCAAGAAAAGCACCTTCAATAGGTGATATCACAAGAAAAAAACATTACTGAAACTGATATCAGTTCTGACCGCACCCCCAAACCAACAATGGGTTTCTATAAATGTTGCCATGCCCCCTGCAAAAGTACTTTTACATCAACGAATACAGGAAACATTTTTGATATTAGACATATAATTGATTGCACCTTGCATTATGTTATATATTATCGCACCAATATATAGGGATCACTTCACGTGCCTAAAAGATAGGATACGCGATACCTTATTTCCCTAGCAGATAAGGAACCCAAAACTCCTGTGGCAAAACATTTCCGTTTACATGGACTAGGCACAAATCATTTTTTCTTTATAGGAATAGATCAGATAAAGAAAAACCGAAGAGGAGGTGACAGGATGGCAACTCTACATAAAAAAGAAGTATTTTGGATACTTAAATTACATACAACATATCCTGAAGGTATTAACAAAAGACTAGATGTGGATCTATTTCTAGATTGATACTCTATTTATCCATTATAAAGTTGTCCCCATTTATTTGAGAATTTTCCTGTAAGGGCTTAATTTACTTGTTTACAATCAACTCACTTGAAATTACAGTAATTTAGTATTCTCCTTTGCCTTAGCTTTATATTTATTAATAATACAATTAATTTATTATTTTAACATTTAAATGTTACTCAATACCACCAAGATTGTTTCAATATTTTGACATTAACAATAACGGCTAGATTTAGAGTTTTGTCGGTAAGGACCCGCGTAGCTAACGCTGGCTTTTTTCTGGCTGCACCTTTAAAATAACTCTGGTATTGAGAGTCCACAGAATGGCTGCGTTAGGCTCCAAAAAAGGAGCGTAGAGCATATTTAACGCCACTGCAACTCTCGATACCCAGAGTTGCTTACGGACGCGGCCAGGCCTCAAAAACGTGCTCGTGCACGATTCCCCCATAGGAAACAATGGGGCTGTTTGAGCTGAAAAAAAAAAAAAAACACCTGCAAAAAAGCTGCGTTCAGCTCCTAACGCAGCCCCATTGTTTGCTATGGGGGAAACACTTCCTACGTCTGCACCTAACACTCTAACATGTACCCCGAGTCTAAACACCCCTAACCTTACACTTATTAACCTCTAATCTGCCGCCCCCCGCTATCACTGACCCCTGCATATTATTATTAACCCCTAATCTGCCGCTCCGTAAACCGCCGCTACTTACATTATCCCTATGTACCCCTAATCTGCTGCCCCTAACACCGCCGACCCCTATATTATATTTATTAACCCCTAATCTGCCCCCCACAACGTCGCCTCCACTTATTAACCCCTAATCTGCCGACCTGACCTGAGCGCTACTATAATAAAGTTATTAACCCCTAATCCGCCTCACTAACCCTATAATAAATAGTATTAACCCCTAATCTGCCCTCCCTAACATCGCCGACACCTAACTTCAATTATTAACCCCTAATCTGCCGACTGGAGATCACCGCTATTCTAATAAATGTATTAACCCCTAAAGCTAAGTCTAACCCTAACACTAACACCCCCCTAAATTAAATATAATTTTAATCTAACAAAATTAATTATCTCTTATTAAATAAATTATTCCTATTTAAAGCTAAATACTTACCTGTAAAATAAATCCTAATATAGCTACACTATAAATTATAATTATATTATAGCTATTTTAGGATTAATATTTATTTTACAGGTAACTTTGTAATTATTTTAACCAGGTACAATAGCTATTAAATAGTTAATAACTATTTAATAGTTACCTAGTTAAAATAATAACAACATTACCTGTAAAATAAATCCTAACCTAAGTTACAATTAAACCTAACACTTCACTATCATTAAATTCATTAAATAAAATACCTACAATTACCTACAATTAAACCTAACACTACACTATCAATACATTAATTAAATACAATATCTACAAATAACTACAATGAAATAAACTAACTAAAGTACAAAAAATAAAAAAGAACTAAGTTACAAAAAATAAAAAAATATTTACAAACATTAGAAAAATATTACAACAATTTTAAACTAATTACATCTACTCTAAGCCCCCTAATAAAATAACAAAGCCCCCCAAAATAAAAAATGCCCTACCCTATTCTAAATTACTAAAGTTCAAAGCTCTTTTACCTTACCAGCCCTGAACAGGGCCCTTTGGGGGGCATGCCCCAAAGAATTCAGCTCTTTTGCCTGTAAAAAAAAACATACAATACCCCCCCAACAACCCACCACCCACATAACCCTAATCTAACCCAAACCCCCCTTAAATAAACCTAACACTAAGCCCCTGAAGATCATCCTACCTTGTCTTCACCATACCAGGTTCACCGATCGGTCCTGGCTGCAAAATCTTCATCCAACCCAAGCGGGGGCTGGCGATCCATCATCCGGCGGCTGAAGGGGTCCAGAAGAGGCTCCAAAGTCTTCATCCTATCCGGGAAGAAGAGTAGATCTAGACCGGCAACCATCATCTTCCAAGCTGCATCTTCTATCTTCATCCGATGAGGACCGGCTCCATCCTGAAGACCTCCACCGTGGACCCATCTTCATCCGGCGACGTCCAACTGAAGAATGACGGTTCCTTTAAGGGACGTCATCCAAGATGGCGTCCCTCGAATTCCGATTGGCTGATAGGATTCTATCAGCCAATCGGAATTAAGGTAGGAATATTCTGATTGGCTGATGGATCAGCCAATCAGAATCAAGTTCAATCCGATTGGCTGATCCATAAGCCAATCAGATTGAGCTCGCATTCTATTGGCTGTTCCGATCAGCCAATAGAATGCGAGCTCAATCTGATTGGCTGATTGGATCAGCCAATCGGATTGATCTTGATTCTGATTGGCTGATTCCATCAGCCAATCAGAATATTCCTACATTAAATTCCGATTGGCTGATAGAATCCTATCAGCCAATCGAAATTCGAGGGACGCCATCTTGGATGACGTCCCTTAAAGGAACCGTCATTCTTCAGTTGGACGTCGCCGGATGAAGATGGGTCCGCGGTGGAGGTCTTCAGGATGGAGCCGGTCCTCATCGGATGAAGATAGAAGATGCCGCTTGGAAGATGATGGTTGCCGGTCCGGATCTACTCTTCTTCCCGGATAGGATGAAGACTTTGGAGCCTCTTCTGGACCTCTTCAGCCGCCGGATGATGGATCGCCAGCCCCCGCTTGGGTTGGATGAAGATTTTGGAGCCAGGACCGATCGATGAACCTGGTATGGTGAAGACAAGGTAGGATGATCTTCAGGGGCTTAGTGTTAGGTTTATTTAAGGGGGTTTGGGTTAGATTAGGGGTATGTGGGTGGTGGGTTGTAATGTTGGGGGGGTATTGTATGTTTTTTTTTACAGGCAAAAGAGCTGAATTCTTTGGGGCATGCCCCGCAAAGGGCCCTGTTCAGGGCTGGTAAGGTAAAAGAGCTTTGAACTTTAGTAATTAGAATAGGGTAGGGCATTTTTTATTTTGGGGGGCTTTGTTATTTTATTAGGGGGCTTAGAGTAGGTGTAATTAGTTTAAAATTGTTGTAAGATTTTTCTTATGTTTGTAAATATTTTTTTATTTTTTGTAACTTAGTTCTTTTTTATTTTTTGTACTTTAGTTAGTTTATTTCTTTGTATTTGTAGGTATTGTATTTAATTAATGTATTGATAGTGTAGTGTTAGGTTTAATTGTAGGTAATTGTAGGTATTTTATTTAATTAATTTAATGATAGTATAGTGTTAGGTTTAATTGTAACTTAGGTTAGGATTTATTTTACAGGTAATTTTGTAATTATTTTAACTATTTTAGCTATTAAATAGTTCTTAACTATTTAATAGCTATTGTACCTGGTTAAAATAAATACAAAGTTACCTGTAAAATAAATATAAATCCTAAAATAGCTATAATATCATTATAATTTATATTGTAGCTATATTAGGATTTATTTTACAGGTAAGTATTTACTTTAAATAGGAATAATTTATTTAAGAAGAGTTAATTAATTTCGTTAGATTAAAATTATATTTAATTTAGGGGGGTGTTAGTGTTAGGGTTAGACTTAGCTTTAGGGGTTAATACATTTATTAGAATAGCGGTGAGCTCCAGTCGGCAGATTAGGGGTTAATGTTTGAAGTTAGGTGTCGGCGATGTTAGGGAGGGCAGATTAGGGGTTAATACTATTTATTATAGGGTTAGTGAGGCGGATTAGGGGTTAATAACTTTATTATAGTAGCGCTCAGGTCCGCTCGGCAGATTAGGGGTTAATAAGTGTAGGCAGGTGGAGGCGACGTTGAGGGGGGGCAGATTAGGGGTTAATAAATATAAAATAGGGGTCGGCGGTATTAGGGGCTGCAGATTAGGGGTACATAGCTATAATGTAGTTGGCGGCTCTTTGCGGTCGGCAGATTAGGGGTTAATAAGTGTAGGTAGCTGGCTGCGACGTTGGTGGGGGGCAGGTTAGAGGTTAATAAATATAATATAGGGGTCGGCGGTGTTAGGGGCAGCAGATTAGGGGTACATAAGGATAACGTAGGTGGTGGTCGGCAGATTAGGGGTTAAAAATATTTAATCGAGTGGCGGCGATATGGGGGGACCTCGGTTTAGGGGTTCATAGGTAGTTTATGGGTGTTAGTGTACTTTAGAGTACAGTAGTTAAGAGCTTTATGAACCGTCGTTAGCCCAGAAAGCTCTTAACTACTGACTTTTTTCTGCGGCTGGAGTTTTGTCGTTAGAATTCTAACGCTCACTTCAGACACGACTCTAAATACCGAAGTTAGAAAAATACCATTGAAAAGATAGGATATGCAATTGACGTAAGGGGATCTGCGGTATGGAAAAGTCGCGGCTGAAAAGTGAGCGTTAGACCCTTTTTTGAGTGACTCCAAATACCGGAGGTAGCCTAAAACCAGCGTTAGGAGCCTCTAACGCTGGTTTTCACGGCTACCGCCAAACTCCAAATCTAGGCCTTAGTTAATAAAAAAAATATATATGTTATGGCCCAATCTTTGATGAAGTAAACTTTAGAATTGAATTTTTCTGAAATATTTATATTTTTCCATATTTGCTATTCATTTACTTTATTTATTATTTGGAATTATATAGTTATTTCATTAAATTATTTTTTATTGTTATTCATATATCCACCATTCTTTATATAAAAATGTTTTTATTACTTTTATGTGTATTTTCTGTTCACTTAATTTTATTTGGGTAATAAACTTTTGTTTTAAAGTTGATCTTTCCCTTAACGAACTGTATACATTATACGAATAATAATTTTTACCTTGATGTATGATCTGAGGGATCTCATTTCACCATACTTTACTTATAGTAAATATTAACATGTTAGAATCATAATTACTTAGAGAATCATGTTGTTCTTAGAGGTTAATCATATACCCAATTACATACACAATTAAGCAATAATGTGAACAATAGAATGTTGATATTCTGATTGGTAGATCAAGTGAATAAATATCACATGTAACCTGAGCTAAGGTAGCCTCTGCTGAAGCCTATGGCCCCTATTTAACAAGGTCTGGCAGACCTGATCCGACACTGCGGATCAGGTCCGCCAGACCTCGCTGAATGCGGAGAGCAATACGCCGCCCCCTGCAGAATCGCGGCCAATGGGCCGTCAGCAGGGGGGTATCAATCAACCCAATTGTACTTGATCGGGTTGATTTCCAGCGATATCTGTCCGCCTGCTCAGAGCAGGCGGACAGGTTATGGAGCAGCGGTCTTTGTGACCGCTGCTTCATAACTGCTGTTTCTGGCGAGTCTGCAGGCTCACCAGAAACACAGGGCATCGAGCTCCATTCAGAGCTTGATAGATAGGCCCCCATGTGTGCATGCACGAACGTGTCAGGCCTTTCCTTGCAAAGGACAAACCATTTGATGTTTCTAAATATTGCTGAATAAAATTACCTGTTTTGAAGCTTTTTCCCCACACCAGACATCCTTCATTTACATGTTATATATATATATAAATGTATTGAAATAATAAGTATAAAATATAAAAAAGATGTTGGGGGGGGTATTGTATGTTTTTTTTACAGGCAAAAGAGCTGAATTCTTTGGGGCATGCCCCACAAAAGGTCCTTTTAAGGGCTGGTAAGGTAAAAGAGCTTTGAACTTTTTTAATTTAGAATAGGGTAGGGCATTTTTTTATTTTGGGGGGCTTTGTTATTTTATTAGGGGGCTTAGAGTAGGTGTAATTAGTTTAAAATTGTTGTAATATTTTTCTTATGTTTGTAAATATTTTTTTTTATTTTTTGTAACTTAGTTCTTTTTTATTTTTTGTACTTTAGTTAGTTTTTTTAAATGTTTTTATTTGTAGGTATTGTATTTAATTAATTTATTGATAGTGTAGTGTTAGGTTTAATTGTAGGTAATTGTAGGTATTTTATTTAATTAATTTATTGATAGTGTAGTGTTAGGTTTAATTGTAACTTAGGTTAGGATTTATTTTACAGGTAATTTTGTAATTATTTTAACTAGGTAACTATTAAATAGTTATTAACTATTTAATAGCTATTGTACCTGGTTAAAATAATTACAAAGTTACCTGTAAATTAAATACAAATCCTAAAATAGCTACAATATAATTATAATTTATATTGTAGCTATATTAGGGTTTATTTTACAGGTAAGTATTTAGATTTAAATAGGAATAATTTATTTAATAATAGTTAATTCATTTCGTTAAATTTAAATTATATTTAACTTAGGGGGTTGTTAGGGTTAGGGTTAGGGTTAGCTTTATGGGTTAAAAAATTTATTAGAATAGCGGTGAGCTCCGGTCGGCAGATTAGGGGTTAATGTTTGAAGTTAGGTGTCGGCGATGTTAGGGAGGGCAGATTAGGGGTTAATACTATTTATTATAGGGTTATTGAGGCGGGAGTGAGGCGGATTAGGGGTTAATAACTTTATTATAATAGCGCTGCGGTCCGGTCGGCAGATTAGGGGTTAATAAGTGTAGGCAGGTGGAGGCGACGTTGAGGGGGGCAGATTAGGGGTTAATAAATATAATATAGGGGTCGGCGGTGTTAGGGGCAGCAGATTAGGGGTACATAAGTATAACGTACCTTGCGGCGGCGTGCGGACGGCAGATTAGGGGTTAAAAATTTTTAATAGAGTGGAGGCGATGTGGGGGGACCTCGGTTTAGGGGTACATAGGTAGTTTATGGGTGTTAGTGTACTTTAGAGCACAGTAGTTAAGAGCTTTATAAACCGGCGTTAGCCCAGAAAGCTCTTAACTACTGTTTTTTTTCTGCGGCTGGAGTTTTGTCGTTAGTTTTCTAACGCTCACTTCAGCCACGACTCTAAATACCGGCGTTAGAAAGATCCCATTGAAAAGATAGGATACGCAATTGACGTAAGGGGATCTGCGGTATGGAAAAGTCGCGGCTGGAAAGTGAGCGTTAGACCCTTTAATGACTGGCTCCAAATACCAGAGGGCGGTAAAAACCAGCGTTAGGAGCCTCTAACGCTGGTTTTGACGGCTACCACCCAACTCTAAATCTAGGCCATAGCTTGCAAACATTATACAGATAAGATGCTAATCTTTCATGAACCTTCTATATGACACAATAGTTTACTCTTGGGCCAACAAAAGTAACAGGTATTAATGAAGCGAAAGAAGGAAATTGTAATTAAGGAGACCACTTTTGGATCTCATTGATAAACCTCGGATTTTTTAAATTTAACAACAGTTTTGTTCCTAAGGTCCCGAAGATTTATGCAACATAAGACAGGAGGGGTATTAACTGGGAGTAATAGTAAATCCTCAGGACTACTCATAAATAATGTAAATTATTAAAGTAGATGGGGGAAATGCTGTGAACTACGCAAGTAGAATGGTCGCTATGTTAGAGTATGGCATAGACAAGATAAGCCATATAGATAGCCCTCCAACATTAGGAGGTACATTACAAGGGGGGGGGGAGGAGGTGGTAAGTGAAATGAGGTTTATGCGACTTATGTGGTATACCATAGATAGGGACATAAGAGTAACAAAGCAGGTCCAGCCTACACTAAAAACCTATCCAACACTGCTATGTAACAAGCTGTAAATCACATTGTAGCCCCAACAAGCTCAAAAGATTAAACTATAGCACACATTCTAACTTCTATTTAAATGGCTTTAGAGGTGCTGTTGCAGAAAGGAAAGAAAACAAATAGACATAGATAACCCAGTAAAGTTAGTGGCATGTGAGGATTGAAAATATCCCCTTGTATTGAAATGTCAGTAATCATGAAACGTATGGCTCACCACCTCGGCCGCCGGTGGCGTCACCATACAAAACCTGTGGACAGGGGCTATATACAGATAGTTCCAACATCCTAAGAATTACAAAGTACATGTATATCCTACACTTGGTCTGGAACGTTAGAAGTTCAGAGAAGGTTAAGCAGTTGCAGACATTAGGAACATTAGAGTGAGAATATTAAATTGTAAACAAGTGTGCAGCTAATACAATGCAAAGGTCAATTTAAAATAGAGAGCAAGTTTGTGGTAGTGGGCTCTTTGCGATGCTGTGAATGGATGCGGCATAAATTATAATATGAGCATGCTAAAAGTAATGTTAAAGGTATGGAATATGGAATGGACAATTGGATTAAAAGGAAAGCTGTAAAAACAGGGGGTTCTGCTAGGCAATATAAACTCTTTCCAGAAAATACACCAGTGAATAAGACCATTCATAGCAAGCATATATATTATCAGTCAGGGTTTGATAGATATCACAGTATAGCATAGACAGGGTAAATGGAAATATGCCTAATTTTAGGGATTAAGGTTTTTTAAAAAGGATAGTGGAGGCTGCATGTAATGCTTAGAAACGGGCAAAACAGAACCATATAAACAAGACATGGTTAAACAGACTGTTGGAGGAACCATGCCAGCTTTAGGTGTAGGCTCTAGATAAGAACTTGAACAAAACCTCTAAGCATAATAAGGATAAGGGTATATGAGATACAATCGTTTAACTGAGGATGGAGAGGGAAAGGAAGTGGGTTATAATTCTTAAATTCAAGGACTAAATCACTTTTTATAATACTTATAGTCCCAGAATCCCAGAACCTTATGCAATAATATACATAGAAATGTACAGTATGTGTGCAAAGAGATTTGCAACACAAAGAAAGAAAGACTGCAGGTTACTGGATTGTGTAATAACTCCACCCACTGTAGGTAAAGGTCAGACAAATAAAGAATAAGTAAATATAAGGATCAAAATCATCCAAACATGCTCATTTGTACTAAATAACTTTATTGGTGAAAAATATTTAAAAGTCCGACTGGACTCATACACATGCACACACACACATACAATTAAAACTAGCTGGAACTCAGGTAATATGATTGGTATATCAAATAGCACTCTAAAGTACAAATTATAATAACTAACAAGGGATCTTAACTGTTTATAGTGTTATAATATTGATCCCTGTTAGTATATGATAGGCTATAGACAGCAAGAAAAAATAACTGCTGAATTAGTTAGTCCTCCTTAAAGGCAAGTCTGCACCAAGTAAGATAGGCAAAAACACTATATAATCTGATGTGCTGGGTATTGGTGCATTAATTAGATATCCCTGCACGTCCTTAAATATCTACGTGTTTTATTCCCAAACTAAGTGAGAGTTGCACTATAATTATTATTTCCAATACTGTTGCTAGTAATAGTAAAGTGGTCAGTATATCGGCCCCATAGATATAAGGTATAAGCCTTGATTTCAAAGACAAAATATGGTGAGTGCCTCTTATTGAACCACCAGTATGGCAGTTGCTGTGTGTAACCTGCTGTTCGGGGTGAATATATTAGAGTAAATTAGCATCAACCGATATTATTTGCTACAAACTAACAAGCGTTGCCGCAATTTTTAGCACATCGCATAGTAGTGCTTTATCAGCTAGTTTGAATACTGTGCAGTTAACCCGCTTTGATAACGTAAGCTTATGAGTTTTGAAATCTGACCCCTACTATCGGCAGGAAAAATACCACAGAAATGCTTAGAAATATCCCATTACAGACAACAAACAAAGTTAAGTAGTAAATAAGGACTAAGCTACCAAAAGGTCTCTTCTATAGCGGAGACCTGATTACTTTTAACTGTCTATAGATATTATGCATATATCAAGAGTGCTATGACTGAGTCAGCGAATTAAAAAATAGAGGTTCAATAACCCCGTGTTCGTGCCCCTGACGCGCGTCTCACATTACGCTTCCTCAGAGGGGTACGCGCCGGCCGGACAGAGCGGGTTATGTTGGAGTCAAAAGCCCGAAGACGTGTTTTGATTGGTTCACCAGGATAACGCTATGTGGCTTCTCATTGGTCAATATTTGCAGTATGACAAATGGAAGTTCGAAAAGCGCATTTGCTTAGAGAGCTGATAGATTCTCATAGATTCTCATTTGCGAGCTGAATTTGTCAGAAACTTATTTAAAAGGGCAAGAGTTAGTATATCTATCTTAAGAGATCTTCCAAATCTTGCAGAGAGTCTAATTCCTCTTTAGATAAAGAGGGATCATTTTTATTTGAGTACATCTTTTTTAGTAACAGTTTTCGTGAAAATAGGTGTATGTCTTTAATTAACTCAAACTTGTTTAGAGTATTGGTGGGACAGAAAGTTAATCCTTTAGAGAGAACACTCTCATGATTAGTATTCAGAGAGTGTTTGCTCAGGTTAATTACTCTCATGAGTTGGTCCTGATTGTGGTGAATGGACACATCTCTTTCTTCCTCTCTGATCTCTTAAGTGACTCTGATACTGAAACCCAAGCTATTCAATGGAAGAAAGGGTTAAAACCAAAATCTACATATACACCACCTGCATCCATTTCACCTCAAGTCAGTGTCTTTTCGCAGATTGTATGTCAAAAAATAGAAACTTTGCCTATTTTTGATGTAAATAATAACCTCACTCTCCCTGAAAAAAGGGCATTGAATGATATTCAAACATGGACTGATGTAGTCATTAAGCCGTCAGACAAGGGCGGAAACATAGTGTTGTGGCCTAAAGATGACTATGTTGATGAAGCCATGAGACAGTTATCTAATAAAGATTGTTATAAAAAACTACTATTCAATCCTCAATCTGACTATATGGAACAATATAATAAACTCATAGTCAGGACATGGGAGAATGGAACCATCACCAAAACCGAAAAAAACTTCCTGATACAAAAGAACCCTACTCTTGCGACTATATACTTTTCACCAAAGGTTCATAAAAACCTTACCAAACCACCAGGAAGACCCATAGTATCGGGCAATAATAATCTAACTGAGGCAGCTAGCAGATATATAGATCAGAGATTAAGAGAATATTTGACTGCTATGCCCTCATATGTCCGCGATACTATGGAGGTCTTAAAGATTATGCAAAACTTACATCTTAATAGTGATACCTGGCTTATTACCGCAGATGTAGAGTCATTATATACCAGTATCAGACACAATGATGGTATACAGGCAGTTAAATACTTTCTTTCCACCAATGAATCGGATAACAAAGAACATAATGAGTTTATTTTACTCCTTTTGAAGTATGTCCTGACTCACAATATCTTTACATTTAAAGATAGTTTCTACCTACAAA